>NC_080071.1:18506608-18841608 GCF_949987535.1 Balaenoptera acutorostrata | reverse complement strand
AGATTCTCCTTTACCTAAACTGTTTTTTAATAGGCACCAAGGCTAAAAGAAAAGAAAAAAATACTTTTCCACTTCCCAACTCCTTGAAACACCACACTGAAGGAAAGCTAGCAGCCAGTGAAGGGCTCTACAGGAGTAGAGCCCGGGCTCTACAGGAGTCGCTGTACCTGGAGAATGAGAGCAGATTCTGCTTCAGACACAGCAAGGTGGGCTTGAAGGGCTCAGAAGCGGGTGGAACCAGTTGTACCACGTGCCATGCTCTATTATCCAAGTGACACTCAATCCTCCCATCTCTTCCACTGAAACATGATATATTATCCACGACTACAGGATACACACCTTAACCGACATAGTTTCAAGCAACCCCAGTGTGAATATGGGGAACTAACAGGGAACCGATGGTATGGTTTGCTAAGCAACGCAATTCGATGCCGCGTGTGGAGAATGAAGATAGCCCATTTTGCAAAAGTGGTATTTTGTTTAGATCAAATAAATTTTACTATTCTGGATCAAGCATTTAACAAAATGCCAAGGTATTTATTGATTTTTGACAAGGCCCCACCGCCTTCTTAGCACAGGACCTGCAGGACTATGTCTGGTGTCATCATGGCTCACATACCTCACCTTGTGTGCACGTATTTCACAAGTGTGGTAGCTAATTAGACACCTAAAATACAAAGTACAAGCACACAAGGCTCATCAACTCTATCTCCTATACAGAAATACTCTCGTTATGAGGGTGCCAGAACAATTTAAAACTTCTGTGGTCTGTTTCCTTCCTAAGTCAAATGTCATCAGGTGAAATCTGCCGCCGATGATACTGCAGTGTTGACCAAGACTGCAAAATGTCGATGTGAGTATCCATTTCTCTTTCTTTGATTACCATAAATTCATTACCATAAATTTTGAAAACTGGGAGCAATGTATTTTGACAAATTTTATGTTGACAAATTTTGAAGTGCTATAAAATTTGATAAGCTAAATCAATGAACAATGTTTTGAGCTGCTATATATTTTTTTCCAGGCATTGAACAAACAGTTCATTGTTCCAAGTCTGTCTGGGGGCCAGTGCTCTGGGTTATTCTATACAATTTCAAAGAAACTTCAGAAGCTCACACAGGCCTTTGAGCACACAAAACCAAGAGGCAGCGCTTCTAAACCACAAATGGAGACGGTGTTCCATATACATGTGTAAATTAAAACATATAAAATAACATAGGCATTATAAAATTTGTGTTAAAACTGGTAACAGCTTTACTGATTTACTGACAATGAAAATATATAGCATTTTTTCTGTCAGAGCATTTATCAACACTTGGCAACCCTACACTAACGTGACATGTAAGATGATCAAAATGGATTATGTAATCTTTCCCATTCATTTCTATTGATTTTACTTATGATAAAATTCATCAGTGTGCCTGGAAACGCTGAGGCTGAAAGGCTCTGGTTGACAAAAAAAAAAAAAAAAGAAAGAGAGGAAAAAAAGAATTCAACAGAGTTGAATAGGATGAATGTAATTTTAGAATAGGATTGCACAGATACAGAAGTCGTGCCCTAAAGCCTCCAGCAACAAATTAATACAAATAAACCTGGCAGTCTCATAAAATTGCATTGGTCTATGCAGGGGTTCACTTTTGAGATAAAATTACAAAATTGCAAGTGAAAATAATGTGTGAGTGCAATTAAAAATACTGTTTGTGAAGATATTTTCAAACTTTTTAAACTTCAACAGTAATCAAAGTTATTTCTCTGACTGCAAGTAACATCAAAATGCCAGTAAGTAGCCCATTTTAATCAGTTTTATTGATTCGTGCTTTCAGTTCTTATTCAGTTAAAAACAAGGCACATTAAATACATCCTCTTATTGCTCTATAAATGCATGCAGCTCATTCTGTATATCAAGAGTAATAAATAATGGTGATAAAACACCAAGACAGTTATAAAAATGACAACCCAGCCTCAAACATAGTATTTAAGAGTCCAATCTAGAACAATAACCCAACACAATACATAAAAAATGCCATATATGAAAACATGCAGTGTGTATATCGACTCCAGTACTGGGTTTATACTTGATATTCTTTAAAAGCACAGTAGGGCTCTTTTACTCCCTAAAAAGGATTGACATAATGCAAAACAGTGCAAGTTCTTAGCATCGTTGACTTCAATATTAGTACATTCATATGCCAAAAATCTTTACAAATACATAAAAAAAGGAAATAAGATCAATGATCATTCTTACAGTATGTTTAGTAAAAGAATGAAATTTCTGTTGTACAAAGGAGTGAGCTACATATATTTTGAAAAAGACAAAGCTAGAAACTAAAGCAAAATAGGGAGCATGCATTTAGTAGTAGAAATCCTAAAGTTACACTCAGTAGAAATTGATGGAAAGCAAGAACGTTGCAGCAGCATGAAGGATGTGAGGCAGACAACCTTGGCTTAACAAATAATCCAGCCTTATCACTATTGTCATGACTGTGGGAAGGGCTACTGAAAGGAGCATCCAGCTCTCCACCACAGATGGGGGCTCCTTCACCTGAATCCCCTCAAAGCCTCTTTAAATAAATCACTTGATAAAAGACAATCTCTACACACCTCACACCCACCCCAACAGAATCAGCTGATACCATGTTTATGCAAAAAAGAAAATAATTCTTTTGTGCTTGGAATAGATTTTGAATCACACTCACACCTCCCCTCACCCCATTTCTTCTCTCCTTTTCTGAAATCAGGTAAAGAAGCTGTACAGGTTTAATTAAGAACTTACACAAAAATGCAGGGGCGCTTTATTCACAGTAAAGACTTGGAACCAGCTCGTTTCCAAGATGAGTCTCTGGGATTGGTGAAGGAGCGTATGTTTTAGAATTAGCAGATTTTAAGCAAAAGCAGATATGCTCAAAAGAAGAAAAGTGCGTTTTTCTTTGTCCTTAAAGGAACTTCACTCATAACAAAGCATGCAGAAACAAGGCCTCTTTTCAAATACAGCTCTGCCCAGGCCAGTCAGGTTATAAGCCTGGTCCCTACTGTAATGGATTCAGGGAGGATACAAGTCATCGTTGTCTTGATTTAACTAGAAAAGGAGACAGAGAAAGAGAGAGAGCACAAATGTACAATATTGTGGTACATCGTCTCTGATGTTTTAAAGGCCAGCTCTTCTATCTATGAAGGGTCACTGGGCTCTAAACAGTGAAGTTAGTGTCTTGATAGAAAAACACTAAGTTACAAAGCCACGTGCTTCTATTATTAAAAAAGAAAGAAAGAAAGGAAGGAAGGGAGGGAGGGAGGGAGGAAGGAAGGAAGAAAGGAAGGAAGAAACCAGTGTAAAAAAAAAATTCACACCTTAAAAGAAAAAACTTCACAGTGATACCTGGGAGGTCACTTTCTCTGCTTTAGGTTTTCCTTTAGGAAGTGTTAAGTCTAAACTTCATTTAAAAGCGAAATGAGTTAAGGTGCTATCTTCACTGTTTATTTCAGAGGTAGAGGTAGGGGCTTAGGTGAGTGAACCTCCAGTGTGTATATTATGGCAGACAGGCTCATACCCCACGTGAATGAGGCATAAAGATATTCTACAATGTTGACATATATAGAAATAATAGCACAAAAGTGTTTATGTACCAGTCTGAAAAATTAAGGTCTCGAGTCTGCACAATGAAAACCTGACATTAAATAAAGGGTCACATTTCCTATTTCATACACAACGTGATCTTAAAAAAAAAAAAAAGTAGGTAGTTAACTTCACAAGAGGAAGCACAATGAATAAACATTCAGATGACTGGCTAAAATGCCACCAAACTATTGTAAAAGCATACCAAATTGGCCCTTTAAATTCAGTATATTACATATTTACTAAATTCTGGGCAGATTGATTTTTTTTAACATTTTTATTGGAATAAAATTGCTTCACAATGGTGTGTTAGTTTCTGCTTTATAACGAAGTGAATCAGCTACACATATACATATATCCCCATATCTCCTCCCTCTTGCATCTCCCTCCCACCCTCCCTATCCCACCCCTCTAGGTGGTCACAAAGCACTGAGCTGATCTCCCTGTGCTATGCGGCTGCTTCCCACTAGCTATCTATTTCACAATTGGTAGTATATAGAGAGTGGTATGGGCAGATTGATTTTTTTGTCTTGTTTTGTCTTTCTGTGAGTGTGTATGTGTGTGATGGGGGAATGCGTGTGTGTGTGTTGAGCGTGGTTTTCTCTTTTTCTTTTTGGTTGATTGAGAACTTTTCTATTGAGTACAGAAGGAGAAAGGCTTTAAGCAATTAAAATGACCTTGGACACTGCAATTTTGTGGCTTTTTATAAATAATTGTAACTAAAGTTAACTAAAGGCTATTTCTATCCTCTTTTACTATCCGTTTACAAATACTCCCCCAAATGATGCAATAACCTGAGCAAAATAGGTCATGTTTGACAGTATCACATGCTCCAAGATCTAGGATTTGGGGATTGAAAATTGTGCTATAATATGTGGACATATAAACACAGGTTTTTAATCCTTAAATTTATTACTACTGTAAAGATTTGAGAAATTTAGTCCCATCGCAATGTATCCAACTTGCCACTTAAATGCTGGTTTTAAAGTAAGAAAAGCAAGGATCTTCCTGGCAACTGTAATAGTCAAAGAAAAACCAGCAGTGACTGGGGAAAAAAAATGAATTGCTGAGATGAAACTATCACTGTAACTCCCAGCAAATGTCAGTGCTATCCTTATATCTTGTACCTGTGATTCTGGAAGCTTTCAGAGTTTCTCTGAGATTTGCTCCTATAACCAGATCTAAACTTTTTCTTCCTTCTCCAGTTTTGCCAGTCACGCTCTAGATATAAAGTCTGGATGAGGAAGGCAGACAAGCTGGAGGAGGAAGGGGCTGAGGGGTCTCCAGAAACACTATCGTTTTAATAGGTCCCACCCCACTCAATTTCTTTTAAGAACGAATACTATCAACAAGCTTAATGTCCAGAGCTTTGTGCAAATCATGAAATGTTTCCAGCTTCTTTTTTCAATTTCTGCCAAAATATTCTGCCTCTAAAACTGACTTAGAATAAATGAATAAACACACAAAAAGGGAGCATGTCCAGTCTAACAGGTCACAAAATAAATGCAAAACGTTAAACCAGTGTGCATTGAAAATTAGGAAAGAAAAGATAAAGTACACTTTTAAGAAGCTTGATTGAATGGCAAATACAAATTAAAGGGTATACATTGACATCCTAAAGCTTTGGAACGTTTCCCAGTGTTAAAACAAGGCAGCTATCCATATCCGCTATTTTAGATGGTGTAAGTCATCTCTGGTTTGTTACATGATGGTTTGTTGTTCCTGTGTTTGCTGGCTGTGGATTTACTGCTCAGACTCACAGTCCTCCACAGCTTCGGTCCACGGGGATGGGAACTCTTCTGTCGAGGTTCTCCTCTGCAGTTTTCATGAGTATAGCAAGCCGGCTTCCAGACACCCTTCCTTTTTGAACAGCACTCATCAGCTTAAAGAGAAGATAGGCAACAGATTCAGAAGGCCAGCCAGCTTCCTCCCTTCTCCATGGCATTTTAATGGCTACCCTTGCAGCAGGCAGGGGTAATTACGTGCCCCCATCGAAAACCGCAGCAAGTACTACAGCTCACTTAAGAAGAGTACACTTGGGGCTTCCCTGGTGGCGCAGTGGTTGAGAATCTGCCTGCCACTGCAGGGGACACGGGTTCGAGCCCTGGTCTGGGAAGATCCCACGTGCCGCGGAGCAACTAGGCCCGTGAGCCACAACTACTGAGCCTGCGCGTCTGGAGCCTGTGCTCTGCAACAAGAGAGGCCGCGATAGCGAGAGGCCCGCGCACCGCGATGAAGAGTGGCCCCCACTCGCCGCAACTAGAGAAAGCCCTCGCACAGAAATGAAGACCCAACACAGCCAAAAATAAATAAATTAATTAAAAAAAAAAAAAGAGTACTGTTTTCAAACATTTCAAAAAGGGGGAAAGGGGCAGGTATTTTGCCACAGCTGCAAAAACTATACCTATAGCAAATCAGCCTGCCTTTAAATGCAAATCGAATGCATCACTTTTTGCCCCTTAATGTGCTCAGAGCATATATTTTTTTTGAGCAACTCAAATATTGAATCTTTAATTCCATTTTAAAATCTTAAAAGGGAATCTCAGGGATTGAACAAAGACAAAGTGTGACCTATATTTAACTACTCTTTTTTTAGTGTTACTGTACTTGACAACTTCAAGTCCCCCAAATCCAAATTCCTTAAAGACTTTTTACAGTAATTTACATTTAAGTCCTTGAAAATGGACCCAGAGATCTACCTTAAGAATTAAAAGCACTCCACAGCCCAGATTTTAGCTAATTCATTTTTATCCAGTGGATAAAATCAGAATTAGTCTTGAAATTACATGCAGTCAGCGGGCAAACGCCGTTAATCTGGAAGGCACTGTGCAATTATGAGCATGGGGATTTTTTTTTTTCCTATTCAAGTTGATGTGGTTTTTACTATTTTCTTGATCTCACTTCCTCAATCTTTTTTATCTATTTGTTTTTTAAAGAACTGATTTAGTCATTCATCAGATATATATACCTGTAAATCCTCAAAATATTTTTAGGGTTATAGTGTTTAGCCTAAAGAAATACATTTCTTAAAAAAGACTCTGAATAAGGGTCAGAGGCATCTGCCAAGGGGCTGGATCAGAATTTCATGACCTTATTAAAAGCTGTTTCACAAGCTATTGCTTATTAGAGATGGACTTCTACATGCAGAAGTGTCATTAGAGCCCAAACCTAAAAATAAAGTCATGTAACCATACAGTATCTATAGAGATCCTTCCATGAGGATTATTTTTAAAAGTCTATATTCAAAATGGTGTTTAATGGGATAAACACGGGCTCTTAATCTTCAGAGAAGGAAAATATTTTATGAAAAGTAAAATAAAACCCTGAAAACATACTTTGCTTCTGATGAATGGTGTAACAAAGAATGCTGACATCTACAGATGGAACAATTGATTGTTTATCGTCTTGCCTCTGATTCCATAAAGACTTTCAAAGTTTATCAGCGCTAACAAAACTGAGAGAGCTGGAGTTTTTTTTCTTTATCCAGAAACATTGTATGATGTACCAACCTTTAAAAACTCAAAGTCTTCTTCAAACATTACATATATCTTGAAACCATATTACGAGAAAAAAATAGTATTTGGGTGTGAATATATCTCATAAGAAATATTGTCAGCGTTTTTAAGTTGAAAATTACACTGTGTATTTGTACTTAGTAGAAGCATGAATAGTCTCTTTCATTTAGAATTGGACAAGAAATACTCAATTATTAAAAAGACTCTACAAGAAAGCCTGCAGATGGTTTAAATTATTTTGTGCGTGTTTAACTCTATTGCACTCAAGAAAATTACTTAACACCCAAACCACATAGCATATCCATAAAATTAGACTCATTGTTTCTAAGACCCCAGGTCCTTGAACCCTAAATGCTGTTGTTTATTTACAACATATATGAAACAAAGCATTAACTATTTATCTGAAGAAAAGTTTTCTAAAATCCTGAGACAGACAAAAAAATTTTCTCACAGAAAAAAAGACAAAAAATGTATGAAATGGTTTCTAATTCCCAAGCATACGTTTTAAACTCAATTTCAAATGTCCACTTAGTTAAACAGTAAGCTAAAGAACTAAACATTCTTTTTTGTAATGCTGGACACAACCTGTGAAAATTTTCTGCATTTAGATTCAACAATGCTCTTATCTGCAGCTCATCTCCAGAGAGACAATTACCATTTCCTTTGCCTTGATCTTGTTTGTTTAACTTGACACAGTGAAGAAAGGGCTGACATTGACCAAAATCCCCAGCATTAATTTATTTCATGTTCAGCATTCATCATTGCCATGGTGCAAGCAAGACCTGGCATTCATTTGAAATACCTGCCCAAGAAGCAGTACAGAAAAAACCTGGCTGCTTGGAAACCAATACATTCTTCATAAGAGCAGAGTCCTATGGACAGTTACAAATAATGTATGGGTTTGTTGAGTTTCTTTCTTTTAAGGAACTTTTAGGAATGATGTGTAGCATCCAGTATGAAGTTAAAGTTAACAAAATTTACTTCCTTCCTGGTTATGATTAAACAACTGAGCCTTGAGTAAGTGGAAAATTAGAAATAGAAATGCTTGAATTACATGGTCTTGACCCCAAAATATAGGTTTTCTTTCTTTTGCTTTTCAGGTTCATTCTAATGTAAGAATATAATCATCACATGTTGGGTTCTCAAGTGAATATGATTCTCAAATGAATACAACTCTGATTTCTTTAAACTTCCTCGATTAAAAATATACTTTCCACATTAGAAGTAAAGAAGGGTCCGGTGGTGCTATCCCACGGCATACTCTTTATAAAGCACACTTCTGATTTAGTCCTTTAAGCCATAATTAACTTAGATTTAATCTAAATTGCCCAGCGCAACGGAACGTGTCTTATAAAAAGCAAAAGAACATGCACCACGTAAAGCCTTATCCTTAAGGGCAGACATATCAACCTTTGCTGGCTTCAAGCTTTCTTCTTTTTCAGAATGAGGTGACAACTGTGGGGACTTCAAAATCCATTCCTGAATATAAATTGACCAATAGATAAAAAGCAAATACACTTGTTTCCTTTCACCACGACTCACCTGCAAAAATTCATTGAGTTCAACCTGTCCGTTTTTATTCAAATCTACTTCATTCAGAATTTCATGTAGTGTATTTTCATCCATTTGGACACTGATACTCTAAGTAAAAGGAAAGCACAAAATAATGAAGTTTCATTAGAAATTATGCATATCACTTTATCAATGTTACCAGCCTTTCAAAAATTCAGAGAGAAATATTACTTATAGAAAGCACTAGATGAGAAAAAAATTACCTAGTATAATCTTTACATTCTTCTGCTATCAAAGATATTGAACCAAAAAAAAAAAAAATTACCTCTAATACACGCTGAACATCAACAGTGGTAATAAAGCCTTTTTGGTCTGCATCAAACTTATGAAATCTCTTCTTGTACCTGGAACACAACATTGAATAATGGAAAAATATACTTAGATAAGTGAAGACAAAAAAAAGAGAGATACAGAAACTTATTAGAAGTACCTGTCAATGTCTGAAGGCAGTAGGCTAATTTCAGAGTGATCTGTTAACTGTTCCGATCGAGATTTATAGCCCATTTCATAATACAGAAACTTCTTGGCTGTTTCAAGTTCTTCCTAAAACACAGACACACACAAAGTTCAAAGATTTATGGAAAGAATTATTGATTTTTTTCTTCCTTTTTTTTTCCACTTGGTTTTCTAAAATGAAAGCTCATCCTCCTTTTTCTGGCCAGGTCAATTTTTTATTTCGTCCGGTTTTACTGAAGTATAATTTTATTCAATAAAATTCACCTATTTTGGGTATGCAGTTCGATGTATATCCCACCATGATCAAGATATAGAACATTTCTATCCCCCTAAAAAGCTTCCTTATTCCCATTTGCAATTGATTCCTTCCCCTGACCTCTAGCCCCAGGCCACTGATCTGATTTTGTCACCAGAGTTTTGCTTTTTCTAGAATTTCATGTGAAAGTGTTCATATAGTTTGTAGTCTTCTGTGTTTGACTACTTTCATATAGCATGACAATTCCGAGGTTCATTCACGTTGTTGCATGTTTTAATATTTTGTTTCTTTTTACTGCTGAATATTCTTCCACAGTATTGACTAGCAAAATCTATGGGTGATTTGGTGACAAAAGAGCAATTAAAAGTGAAGAAGACATCCAGGACTTGAACAACGATTATAACGTGGCATGCGGTACCAAGACAGACATCATGGGGTTAACTAATTCTAAAATTTTGTCACTAGGATGCTGGTAGTTGGGTGGAAGTTACAGAGTCACCAGAAGAAACAAGCTGTTCTATTGAATAGTTACTCTTCCTGTTTTCAATGATCTCGGCCTCAACTGATACTACCTATTGCTGAGAACACTGTCTTTCTTAGATTTCATCACGCCAGTCTCCCAACTAAGAACTTCCAAAATGACTCTATTGTGCTGTATATTGTTCACAAATATCTCTTTCTTCTCATACACACACACACACACACACACACACACACACACACACACACACACTTCTCCCCCCATAAGTATACTTCTCAACCCCATTGATGTGAGTCTGGACATGTGATTTACTTTGGCCAGTGGCACATGTATGGATATAATATATGCCACTTTTGAGCAAAAGCTTTAGACAAAATTGCACAGTTTTGCTTAGCCTCTCTTGCTCCTGTACCATAAGAAGGGCATGAATCAGAGAGATCCGAAGCCAATCTGAAATATGAAGAAGAGCCACAGCAGCTAACATGCAGCCTTCAGGTAAGATGACTGAAAAGTAAGTGCTTGCTATGGTAGACCAGTGAGCTTCTGAAATTGTTATACAGTATAACATAGAAAATGCTTACGAACACAAGTCTTAAATTTCTCAGACTTCCCCTCAAAGGATCTGACTAAATCAATTTGTAGACCCAGATTCTGGCCTGCAGAATAGTGCCAGTGCAAAATGAAACAAGGAAAATAAAACAATGGTACATGCTCTTGCAGGAAATGTGTTTATATTTCTTTGTTTATGTCAGTGACGAGTCCCTTCACTCCTTTTTCTTCGGAAGATAAATTTTTTTCTGAGATTATTCCCTTCCTACTTTCCTTTCTCTTAGGAGACATATATATTTTAAAACATAAATATATATATATATAATATATATATTAGCTGAGAGAACTTTTTAGCATTTCTAACTTTTCATTTTGCTATGTAAGAAGATTAGGAATTTTATTTTATTATATATGTTTATTATATTATATATTTATTTTATTATATATAATAGAAAATATTTATTTTATTACACACACACATATACATGACATATAAGTTATACATAAAACTTGCCTTTGAAGTCACCAAGGGCATTCTTCACTGGCAGATTACTCTCTTCACACAGGAAAATCCAATAGTTATAAATAAAATTATTCTTCTATTGCACCAATTTTGCCCAGTCATTTTCTATAAACTGGTTCAATGTTCATCTCCTTGGAAGTGGCACCTCTGATACTTCCCTCCAAGAACAAGCTCTTCCTCGAGTCATGTCCCTTTATTGCCTATGTAATTTATCCATACTCCATATCAAGCAAGGAATCATGGAATTTAAAGCTGAAAGGGCTTCTTTCCCTAGAAGTCACCCAAAGTACCTCCCTAACCCCACATTTCCTTTACAACGTTCCGAAAATAGAAGCATGAGGTCTCCATCTAAAGAAGAGCTCTAGCAATAGGGAGGTAACTCAGTTCCACTGAAAGCAGCCCATAAAGGGAAGACTCCAACTGCTAAAAATATTTATGCTGAGATTAAACCAATCTCTGCAATTCTTACAATTCGTTTGGGATTAGTGCAACTTTCTTACAGTAATTTTTGTTTGTTTTTAAGTTGGGAGGGGTTGTTTTCAATGAAATTCCATGGAAGGAAAGTGAGAGTTTATTTTTTTTTAATTTTATTGAAGTGTAGTTGATTTACAATGTTGTGTTAATTTCTTCTGTACAGCAAAGTGACTCTGTTATACATATATATATATATATATATATATATTTTTTTTTTTTTGTAGAGTAGGATCCAAGCTTTATCTTCAAGATATAGTATGTACATATATAAATATGTGGAAATGCAATGTAAGGACATGCAAAATGGTGGGGTAATACACAGTCTGCAATTTCTTCTTTATCTTTTTTTTAATATTTGAATTTTATTTATTTTTTATACAGCAGTTTCTTATTAGTTATCTGTTTTATACATATTAGTGTATATATGTCAATCCCAATCTCCCAATACATCCCACCACCACCCCCTCCCCTTACAGTAATGTTTTATAAAGTCTAAGTTTTTTTTTTCCTGTATCACACCACAACAACTATCTAAGGATAGAGCTTTCCTCTTTAAGAATTTTCTTTAAGTCTAGAACTACTCTCCTGCATGAGACATGATTTTAAATCCCATCACCATGCTGAATAATTTCTCGCAAACCACAACTAGTCTGTCATATAATAAAATGATCAGAACACAACATAATACTCCAGCAGAGATCTGGCAAGTACCTAGAAAGAAGTAACTATCAGCTTCATCAATCTAGAGATATGATTTCTATTAGGCAGCCTAAGACTGTAATTGCATTTGGGGGCAGCCATGATCCACTGTTACCTGCTGTGCATTCACAGTTAACGAAAATCATATTTCTTTTTTGCATGTGCTACTGTTAAAGTCTTGTCAAATCTCTCATGAATGGATGGAGTTGTTTTTCTACCTAATGCAAGGTTTGCCATTTATGTCTATTAAATTATACCTAATGTAATCTCACCCATTGCTTCAAGTTGTCACCAAACATTCACTGTCCCTCCAGTTCCTTACCGGTACACCAAAGAGGCATGCCATCAATGTCGTAATCTAGGCACTTCAACCACAGTAGACTAGGTCAAGACCAGAGACAGAATCCTCATGACCTGCTATCAAAGACCTCTTCTGAGGACAGTGATCATTTGACTGGTTACAAATCCACCAATTTTAAAAGATATCACATGGGGCTTCATAAAATGCTTCGTGGAATCCAAATACATTATGTCTATAACATTTCCTCGATCTAACAAACTTGTTGCTCTTTCTGAAAAGAAAATATGTCTGAAATGATTTCTTACTACCTTCCAGTGATCACTACTTCTTGCTAAATGCTGATAAAACAAACTTAAAATGCCATAACCTAGAAAACTGCCCAAGACCAATGCCAAGACCACTAATTTATAGGTTACAAACTATATTTCCCCTCCCCTTCTCCCTTTTTGGAATGCGGTACTACATTTGCCTACCTTCTGTCTTCTGGTGCTGTTCCTATTTGCCATATTGCCATAATATTTTAAAGCTCAACAGTAGTTAAATAAATCCCATCTGCAAATTCTCTGAGTACCCTGAAGTATAACATTTCTGGGTTGGCATACAAACTCATTTAGAGCAGCCTCCTATCTGAATGTCTCTTTCCTCTTACCAATATTTATTTTGCTCTTCTCACAATGAAAATCATTCTCCTTGACAAAAAGGAAAAAAAGAAAAACAAATTGGTATTAAACTATGAGTTGAAAAGTTCTCTCCCTTCTCCAGCAGTCAAGGATTTGGTGCTAGTCACCTGGAGCAACGACCTAGGTTAGGCCTTACTTGCATTCTTTTCCATTTTTAACAGTTATTTTTGGTGTTTTTAGCATTTTTGCCAACACTCAGCCAATTCCTGACACTGTTCATACACATGCTTATTAGTCCTGGATACCCTTTCATTGTTGAGTACGTATCTTCCATCTGTTTGATATTTGGTGCTTATTAGCTTGCTTTGTCCATAGCCACTCCATCTCTTCACTTGCTTCCCCTTTATTCTCCTTGCTGGAATCAATTTTGAAATAATTTCTTTTTGTGAGACACCCTCAATCTACTCGAGTGGCCTTCTCTTTAAAGTCTCTCAATGAAATGCATGTTTTGTCTGAAGGTTATAGAGTCTACCTTACCAAATAATACGGCAGCATTTCCCAAAATACATCCTAAAGCAATACTAGTTTCCCTTTCTACCAGCCCTTCCAACAAGTGAGAGTTGGGTCTGTCTCCAAATAAATTGCCTTCTGGAAACTGACAATGCACTTAAGCATTTTAAAGGCACCAAATTATCTGCATTAAAGAAAATGGCTTCATTTGTTTAACTCAGAACTTCCCAAACTCTTTTGACCATGTAGTCATCTTTTCACTGATGTTATATATTGATATGTATTTATAATTATGTACTAATTTATATAATTGTGTAAAACACAACTTGACAATGACACATTCTCTAAATGTCTTCACCAACTCCTCTGTCAGTCCCCAAGTCCCCTAGACAACGCCTTCCTCCCTAACTATTTCTTCCAAGTTGGCTGCCTTTGGTCTTGAGTAACAGTTCTCTAAATCTTTCTATAAATTTTGGAAAATATACACACATTTCTGAGGTATAAATGTGTTGTAACCACTCAATTAAATTTGAAGATCCCTGAAACTATGAGCTATTTATTATTCCCCTAAAATATTTGGTATAATGCTCAGTATACAAGTCACTCATTAAGTATTGACTGGTAAAAACAACCACAATTCATCTACAGAGAGTTATTTATCACCTTGTTCCTCTTTCACTTTTGCAGGTTAAGTAATCCCAATGCTTTTAACCTTTTCTCAGAAGTCCAGCTTTCTAACCTTTAATTCTTTTTTCCCTCTCCTTTGTTCTCTCTAGACTGTCCACAGTTCTCATTAATACTCCTATGTCTCAGATACTGAGTAATAACTTTAGGTCTTTTATTTCTGTTATTTTGTTTGTTAAGGGGGATGGGAGAATATTTCTGAGTACCTAAATCTGCTCATAAAATCTAAACTGAAGTTAAATCTAGTTTCCTCGGGAGGGCTGAACACAAGCAGTTTACAGAATTTTCTTCCTCCTTCTTACCTCCTACAGCCTGAATTCCTGGCACAAAGTACCTTCCTGCATCTTCAGATCATTTCAACCATAATTTTTACAGGAACACATTATCGCCAGTCCTTCTATATGGTAAAAATGATTGGCAGTAGCACAGGAGTAAGTTTCATTCTTGTGTTGCCTCAGTATATAGCTTTATTTATTTATTTATTTATTTATTTCATTTTTTTAAAATTTTATTTTATTTATACAGCAGGTTCTTATTAGTTACCTATTTTATACATATTAGTGTATACATGTCAATCCCAGTCTCCCAATTCATCCCACCACCACCACTACTCCCCAGTTTATAGCTTTAATTGGCCAAACCAAAACTCAAAACAGGAAGAGCTATAAACCAGTCCGGCCAATGCAGAGGCGACAGGGTGGGGTGGGAAAAGGGTATGCTCTGGGATCAGAACAGCTGGTTTCAATCCCAGTTCCACAACCTACTAGTTGTATGAACTCTCATGGGGAATTTCTCCCTAAGCCTGTTTCCTCAACTATAAAATGAGGGTAAAGGTTATGTCTGACAGCGTTGTGATAGGATTAAGGAACTCTTTTCAAACAGTGATTTCTACCAGCAGTACACTACATACATGGCATTAAAATTACTGGAGGAGAAAATGTTAAATGTAGGGCCATGGTTTCACCCCTGAAGACTCTGATAGTCAAGCCTTAAAATCTGCCTTTTCCCCTACCATTCCCAGGTGACAAATATGTAACCATCTTCAGGAATCTCCACCACATTGAAAACGCTGTAAGGACAAGACCTATGCCCGGTCCTTTCTTACACCTTCAGCACGTGACATACATGCTCAATAATGTTCAGTCGCTCATTCAATACACATTATTTAGGGCCTTTTATATGCCAAGCACTGAGGGTACAGAAACAAAACAGATCCCATCCCTTCCTTTGGGAGGTGAGGCTGACAGTAAATAAACTAAATGCATGGTATGTCAAATGAGAATTGATGCTAAAGAGAAAAATAAAGGAAGGAGTAGAAGATGCCATTCGGATTGGGGGCTATTCTTTTATTCAGTCCAGTGAAGAGAGACCTCCCTGGAGTGGAGACCAGGAGGAAGTGAGGGATAGGCCATGAGGACAGCTAGGGAAGAGCATTCCAGGGAGAGGGATCAGTAGGGCTTGAATAAAGAAAAGCAACTCAACCTGTGGGTTGGAGAGAGTGAATAAATGGGAAGAAAAATGAGGGGGATCAGAAAGGTGGTGGCCAGATTACAGAGGGCTCCTGTTATAATAATCCATGTAAGAGATGCTTATAGCCTGAATCAGGGTGACAGCAGTTAAGAAAGGGTTGAACTCAAGCCATTATTTGAAGACAAGTATGATACGGTTTGCTGATGGGCTTAGATCAAGTATGAAAATAAGATTTAGGCCCAAGCAACCAAAGAGTGGAATAGGTATTTACGACATGGAGAGGTCAGTAATAGCAGTAGTTTGAGGAAGGCAGGAGGAGATCTGAGAGAGATGGTGCTGTGGACTGAATTGTATCCCCCTAAATTCATATGTTGACAGCCTAACCTCCAATGTGATGGGATTCAGAGGTGGGGCTTTGGGGAGGTAACTAGCTTTAGATAAACCTCATTGGGATTAGCACCCTCAGCAAGAGCTCTCTCTCTCTCTCTCTGTCTCCCCGAGAAGGCATCTGTTTCAAAGCCAGGAGGAAGGCTCTTGCCAGAACCCAACCATCTCACCCTGGCACTCTGATCTCAGATTTCCAGCCTCCAGAACTGTGAGAAATAAATGTCTGTTATTTAAGCCACCCAGCCTGTGGTATCCTGTTACAGCAGCTTGAGTAGACTAAGACAGGTGGTGTTCAGGAAGGAGGGAGGAATCAACTGTGTCAAGGCCACTAACTGGTTGAGTAAAAGGATGACGAGAGCTGACAAGCACGTTGAGCAACATGAAGGTGCCTGGGGAGTGTGACCAGAGCCACTACAGCAAAGTGGCCACGAAAGAGCCTACATGGAATGGGTTCAAGAAAGATTTCTGGGGGGGGGGGGGGGGCAGGAACTAAACCAATGAACACAGAGTATTTTCTGAATAAATACATGAAAATGCCTCTGCGCATCACAATAGTTCGGTTTAATTAAAAATCATGACGGTCTTCTGTTTATTACAAGAAGCCCAGGGCTGTATATGTGGGCATCTGAGTATCGCTGGCTTTCTTTTTTTAATTTGGATATAAATATAAAATTTGAAATGACACAAATCAATAAGCATTTGGAGGTCAGGCCATAAAACCACAATTTCCTACCAAAGGCAACCTTGCAGGAGTGTGAATTTCACTGTAGAATACATCCTAAGAATGTTTTCAATGAAAACCAGAAAAGGTTCTACCCCCAATTGTTATTATATTACTTTTTCAGGAATTAACGACCACAAATTTGAGAACATTTTTCTATAAGGGATTTTCCAAAAACAACCAGGAAGAATATTTGGTTATAAGGATATTTGTTACAAGAATTTGTTAAAATAAGATATTTTTTACAAGAATATCTTTCCAGTTTTCTAAGGCCTAGCAATATTAAACACATACACACAGAAACTGGCAGGCAATCTAAAGTCACCATCAAAAACTATGCTAGCGGGCTTCCCTGGTGGCGCAGTGGTTGAGAGTCTGCCTGCCAATGCAGGGGACACGGGTTCGAGCCCTGGTCTGGGAAGATCCCACATGCCGCGGAGCAACTGGGCCCGTGAGCCACAATTGCTGAGCCTGCGCGTCTGGAGCCTGTGCTCCGCAACGGGAGAGGCCACGATGGTGAGAGGCCCGCGCACCGCGATGAAGAGTGGCCCCCACTTGCCGCAACTAGAGAAAGCCCTCGCACAGAAAACGAAGACTCAACACAGCCATAAATAAATAAATAAATAAATAAATAAATTAAAAAAAAAAAAAAAAACTATGCTAGCCTCTACTAACAGATTAAGACATTGCATGTTTATAATGGAAACTGGTTTTAAAGACTTCTATACAATACCTTTTTTTTAGAATCACCCCAGCTCAGTTCTCTGCCCATCAGTTCAACGATCCTGGGTAGGGCCTCCTCTGCTGCCTGGACATTTAGAAAGGCCAGGCGAGTACGACGTGAAATCATATCCACTGCAGTGCAGGCATACTCCTTAATCCCATATTTCACCTGAGTTTGAATTAAAGTAAAATTATTAATTTAGGCCTTTTTTAAAAAGGGGGAATAAAGCTTCACTTAAAATTCATGCTTAGGAAAAGTGAACTTTTTCTTTACATACTCTGGTTCTTTAGCAGGCATGAAACCTAGTGACATCATACAAGTTCCCCATCTGCCTGCCAAAGGAGATTTGGAAATTGGGACAATTTGGATAAGAGTTAATGCCTCCTCCTTGAATAGAACCTGGTGCAAACATGTAAATTGCATCACTTTTCATTTACCATCCACAGTAATCACCTCGTTGTTCATACATGACATGGATGTTAATTTACATAGCTGAGTAGGCAAGGGATATGGGGATATACGTATGCATATAGCTGATTCACTTTGTTATACAGCAGAAACTAACACAACACTGTAAAGCAATTATAGTCCAATAAAGACGTTAAAAAAAAAAAAAGTTATGGTCTCATCTCTTTTGGCTATCCAAAGTTTTCTGTCTGAGAGTAATCAGATGACAGAAGTCTTGCCTTCAATCAACAACAAAATGCTTACTGGACACCCATGTTTTTAAAGCGTAGTGAATTATAGATGAATATAAAGTGTCAAGTCAAGATACGGCATCAGGCAGTGCATGAGTGGTACAAACTTGAGGAGCTACAAGTTCTCAAAAGGGGCAAACAACTGTGAATCAGTAAGATTTGAGATAGCTCCATGGAGGAGAAAGAAATCCATATTTTCTATTATTATTGTTACCACTATCAATATCACTTCAGAGTTGAAATTAAAATTTTGTAAATGAAAGGAACTGTGCTGAGCAGACATTTTTCTCCAGGTTTTAACTGATGTATGAGCATTAAAACTGAGTTATGTATTATTTCTAAAGAGGATGAAAAGTGAACAGATGAAAGGTATCCCCTGGCAGACAAGAAATTCCCATATGGCCATTCACGTACCTCTGCTTCAATGTATGGAAATTCTGACACAAGTCGCACCCCAACAATGGGCCACCGCTTTCCCGTCACACTTGCCATTTTGGCCACCTCAAAAGCCTTGTCACCATAGGTGGCAGCAAGATGCTGGGCCACCTAAGGAAAGAAAACTGCATCAGGCAGGTCCTCTGAATATCAATAGCTTCTAGGTACAAAGCAAAACAATGTACATGCTTATCTTGTCAGTTTTTTTTTTTTTTTTTTTTACAGCCTGTAACTAAAAATCCTAGGAGAGTATTAGATTTTGATTTCGTGGGAGGAAAATACTTTGGCTCCGAATGCTTAGGCCAGCACTAACGCTACTACACATGTATTACTGTATCAGTGACTGATGAAGCTTCAGCTTCATTCTGCTCCAGATATCCATCTGAAGAACAGTCTTCCTTATGCTCGAGATAGAAAGAATTTGGGAGGTCCTGTCTGCTAGGAACAAGCCAAACAAACTCCAGATTCTAAAACAGAAACCAAAACATGCATTGCTTTTTAGGTGACTAAAGCATCTAAAAAGTGCTTTTTCCCATTAGTTCACTCCCACGGTACAGAGACAGAAACAAACCCAGCAACAGGAAACTCGAAATCATGGAGGCCATATGGTTGCCGATTCTGTTACTGGCAATAGTGAGATTAGGTCAAGAGTAAGATGATGTGGCAATGCATGCCCACCTCACTTTCAAGTCCATAATCCTGGACAAGCCTGATGTAGAGTGTAGGGCTCCAATCTTTGCCCCCTTGAAGGAAAAGCCCAACTGTTTTACTTGGTCCTGCCTTCAAACTGTGGGTCTTGACTGCAGCATTTACGGTATCTTCTGCCATAGATCGATAGGTTGTCCACTTTCCACCTACAAATACATTGATAAATAATTCATTAGGTTACCACCCCTTGTTTTTCTTATAATTAACCATTTATCAACTTATTAATAACAAAATTCACCTGTTGTTTATAACAAATGTGGCGAAGCAATGCATAAGATTTTACTCAGAATCATAAAAAAAAAAAGTCCCTGTTCATTAGCATTAAAAGGGATTCTGGGGCTTCCCTGGTGGCACAGTGGTTGAGAATCCGCCTGCCAATGCAGGGCACATAGGTTCGAGTCCTGGTCTGGGAAGATCCCGCATGCCGCGGAGCAACTGGGCCCGTGAGCCACAACTACTGAGCCTGCGCGTCTGGAGCCTGTGCTCCGCAACAAGAGAGGCCGCGATAGTGAGAGGCCCGCGCACTGCGATGAAGAGTGGCCCCCGCTCGCCGCAACTAGAGAAAGCCCTTGCACAGAAACGAAGACCCAACACACCCAAAAAAAAATAAATAAAATAAAGAATTATTAAAAAAAAAAAAAAGGGATTCTGGTATGAGAATTTAACTCAAGCTGCTTTAGATATAAAGCACACCCAAACAACAAGGTAATATGCCATACCTGCTATAGTGATGAGGCCGCTCTCACTGATATCCACGACGTGATTTCGGGAGATGGACTGTGTATCTGCAGACTTGGGATCGGTAACAAGGGGGCGAATACCGCTCCACGCTGCCAGGACATCCCCTCTTCTTACTGGGAAGGATCAATGCCAAGGGTTAAGAGGATTACTCAAAGACGTCTCAACAAAAGTAAAATGATTAGAAAGCAGAAAAGAGTTCAGTAAAAGGAACACATGAATATGTACTTTTAAAGGGAGGGAATATCGTTAAATATAAGAAGTAAATGAGTGGGTAAGTTACAAGAAAAACTCAAAGAATTGTTTTGTTACAAAGATAACCTGGACGAAAAAAGTAAAGAACTGAGGCTTCCCTGGTGGTGCAGTGGTTAAGAATCCGCCTGCCAATGCAGGAGACATGGGTTCGAGCCCTGGTCCGGGAAGATTCCACATGCCGCGGAGCAACTAAGCCCGTGTGCCACAACTACTGAGCCTGTGCTCTAGAGCCCTCGAGCCACAACTGCTGAAGCCCGTGCTCCTGGAGCCCGTGCTCCGCAACAGGAGAAGCCACCGCAATGAGAGGCCCGCGCACCGCAATGAAGAGTAGCCCCTGCTCGCCGCAACTAGAGAAAGCCCGCGCAGCAACGAAGACCCTACACAGCCAAAAATAAAATAAATTAATTAAAAAAAAAAAAAAAGTAAAGAACTGGAAAATCACTGACATGGGTCCCAAAGAGGAAACAAAAGAAATAAATGTTAGCAACCCTCAGCTGGGACAATCTGCAGTAGTTACAAAGAACAACAACAAAGCAGAAACAAAATAAAAATAAACCAAAAGACATGACTTGTTACACTTCCCCCTAGAGTACATCTTGCTACCTCTTCTCAGGGAAGACAAAGATACTTACTAGGAGCAGAGGGCAGTCAGGATTTCAGATCCCACTCACCCCTTGGTCCTGTGTTCTTGTACAGTGAACCTCCTATATATTTAGACACAGCAGACTCTGAAAAGTACTTAAATATATATCTAGCAAAATCTTGTGTAAAGAGTCACAAAGATTCTTTGATGTGACTGGTATATTGGACTAGTCAAAAAAAAAGAAAAGAAAAAAAAAAAAAGCACCTAAAAAGTACAGGGCAAAGATCCTAAAAACAAGTAATACTGCATGACAATCTCTCCATCTTGATCTCAAATGAAAAAAAGATTTCTGGTAAAGACAACTTCAACTAAGGTAATCTGACATATTTTAGCTTAGCTCCTTAAGGGCCACACTCTAAACATGACTATAATCCGAAAGAAGAGGTACCCATACACCTCTATGGGGGTGTTTAATCAAACTCATATCCCAACACTGAATCTGAAACAAAGGGAGAGTAAACCTCATAAACTGGTGAGGAAAGCCTAAGGCTTGCAGTCTTGTTAACTGGTAACTCAATGTAGGGATTCCATCCCTAGATCTGCCCCTTTGAAGGGTGCATCCTCTTCAGTATGTTTAATTCTGATGGCCTCCATGGAATGGGGGTTAATTCTTGCTCCACACAATTCCACAAAAGTCTTGTAAAACCTCAACATAAATCATGCAATATTTTAATCTTTACAAAAAGCTTAACTAGGAAATTACCACTATTTTCCATTAGAGTTCAAATTGCCCTCAGAGTCAAAAATAAAACTTAGCCAACCACTTAGAACGTCATTGTGGTCACTGCAAAGTCTGCAGAGTGTGTCTCTGAAATTCCTTAGGTAGCCACGCTGATCAGGAATTTGGTTTCAGTTCTTAGAGGCTTCTGACTGATCTTAAAATTATTCTGTGGAAAACTAGACTTTCTAAATTTAAAGCACATGCAAATAATCTTTGTGGCAAATGCTTTACCTTTTCTGGTATAACAGGCAGAAAAATACGTCTATGAAACTGTATTGTCTGAAACGAAAGGACCAAACTAAAACACTTGAGTTTTTCACTCATGGAGGAAGATTAAATAAAACATTATGTATACTGATACCATTTTTAATCCTTACTTTTGAAATTGATACTCAAAAAAAGAAAAGAAAACACTAACAGGAAGAGTTCATAACGTGTCAGGAACCTTAATTTATTTTGCTTGATATCTTAGCATTCAGCTTTTTAGCCTGAGAATTATATCAGATGAATGTTGGGATTATATTTATTGAAAAAGATTCATTTAAGGATAATCAAATTTTAAATCATATTTCAAGTATGAATCAGGCTTTATAGCCTGCAGCATTTTTATGTTATTAGACTAAAGTGTGGTTGGATCAGGTGAACTATCATCTATCAGTTTTCTCCCAACCTTGAGATTTAATGATTTTTATGGATTATTCAAATGCCATTTGCTGCTGAAGAACAAAAGCACTTTTTACCTCTCTACCATCCAAATTAAGTAATGACCAGTCAGGGCTATGGGTATAACCTAGGCCCACAGGGCACAGCACAGCTAAACACATGAAACATGAATTCTAACCTCTTGTAGAAAAGACAGCAACAAACTAAACTAACAGGTTTCTCTCTTTATTACTTATTCACATACAGTGGAAACCTTGTGCGCTGTTAAACAAACTCTAATTAAAATTCTCTTTAGAAAGAGATTCAAAAGCAGTGGACAGATAGCATAGAGAACCTTCCAAAATTGCCAGGAACTGCTGCAGCCATATTGTAACCATGGGGGAAACAACTATAGCATGAAGCCTACCTGGGGGTGGGGGGGTGGTGGAGTGAAGAGAAATAAGGGCCCTTCGCTAAAGACATTGCTCAATCACCAAATTAATCACCTCTTGAGGCTTCTCGTATCTGGAGATCTTCTTTTACATGATAATACATTATTTATTTTATAATAACAAAAAACAAAAAATACAAATTCAATGACTCTAATAAATTGAGTATTTGCTTCTCTAAATGTCTTTGTAAATACCTCTAGCTTCTGTAGAGCAGCACCGTTCCATGGACTTTTCTGCAGTGATGGAAATGTTCTGTATCTAAACTGTCTGATTCACTAGCCACTAGTTGCATGAGGCTATTAAGCACTTGAAATGTGGTCCATGCAACTGAGAAACTGAATTTCAAATTTTATTTCATTTTAACTAAATTTAAATAGCCACATGATATGCACATGTACAGGCTATGATATTGCATAAGGCAGTTCTAGAGTAAAACCACCAAGTGGTAGATCTCAGACTTGTCCTGGTTGATCATCAAGCTGGGTATTTCCCCCATGGCCACCTTGCCCAGGTCTCCAATGAGCATCCTTTCAGTGAAATTTGACTGTGAGAATATAATCTGCTGTAATAGTATGAGACACCCCACCTCAAAATACTTTACTGTCATAACATGTTCCATATTTACCATTTCAAAGTATCCTCCTCTCCTACTAATCTCATCAATTCAAAGAAATGAAAATATTTTTACTAAATTAGGTACTCCTACCCTCAAGTTCTTACCCAGAAACTGGTTCTATCATTTAGGTTGTAGCCAAGAGTAGACAGTGAACATCACCTACTTTAACTCTGCATGGTATAACACGTGAAGAAAATAACTCAGCTCAAGGATTTTATGCTTCAGAGCTCAAAGGTTCATCTTGATTTTCCTGGTCCTCATACCGTCAGGACAGCTAAACAAGATGGCATTACTGTTGCATCTTCCTCACCGTGTTGAAAGTCTTCGGCAATGTCAATTCTAGTATTTCTCAGTACCTCAAATACTGTATCTAGTAGGAGTCATGTATCGTGATCAATAAATATGAAATGGCATATTAAAACATTCTCTGAACTTTTTATATCAAACAAGAGCTGACATTACAAAATCAAAAGCAATAATATTTTGGCCTCTGAGTCAACATGCTAGACTTTAGGTTTCTAATGACTATATATTTAAACAATTGGATATCCTTTTTTAAAACAACTGAACACTTTAATAAAACAAGATGACAGGAAACAACACTACTATTAAAGTTGAGAAAAATTCTCATTAAACACCACTTATGAGAGTGGCTCACCCAGTTGATTTTTTTTTTTTAACATCTGTATTGGAGTATAATTGCTTTACAATGGTGTGTTAGTTTCTGCTTTATAACAAAGTGAATCAGCTATACATATACATATATCCCCATATCTCCTCCCTCTTGCGTCTCCCTCCCACCCTCCCTATCCCACCCCCTAGGTGGTCACAAAGCACTGAGCTGATCTCCCTGTGCTATGCAGCTGCTTCCTACTAGCTATCTATTTTACATTTGGTAGTATATGTAAGTCCATGCCACCTTGATTTTTAAGTGCCAACTGCCCAGATGTTAGAAAACCCGTGAGTACTCCAGAATGTATAAAAGTACTTGTCGATATTTTCAGAAGGATAGTAAGGAAATAAAATAGTCCTTCTACCATCATGTTTAAGAATTATTTTTATTACAACCCTGATAAATAACTCATTCAGGTTCTAGTGTATAAAATATATAAAGAATAAAATATAAATAGTAAAGTTGAATAGACATTTTTCACAGCTGGTTGAAAAGCCTAAGTGCTGTGTAATTGTTTCCAATTATAATTAATATTTTTATTCTTAAAAACTTGGCAAGACAAGTGTTGGTTTTAAAAGTTAATAGAGGGCTTCCCTGGTGGTGCAGTGGTTGAGAATCTGCCTACTAATGCAGGGGACACGGGTTCGATCCCTGGTCTGGGAAGATCCCACATGCCGCGGAGCAACTGGGCCCGTGAGCCACAATTACTGAGCCTGCGCGTCTGGAGCCTGTGCTCTGCAACAAGAGAGGCCGTGATAGTGAGAGGCCTGCGCACCGCGATGAAGAGTGGCCCCCGCTTGCCGCAACTAGAGAAAGCCCTCGCACAGAAACGAAGACCCAACACAGCCAAAAATAAATTAAAAAAAAAAAGTTAATAGAAAATGGAGCCCACAGGAAGTAACAATTAAGAGCTAAATGTGCGCTTTTGCTTCACATCAGTTATTTAGCCATACATTTTGGGGTGCTCTTTCTCATGTTTGCCACTTTCAAAATATCAATGAAAAGCATGTGAAAATATCTAAGTGAACACAGGGGAAACAGTGTCAGAAATCAATGCCTTCTCTACCAGCATGTTTAACCTGCAGAAATGAAGTGTTAATCACAGAAATAAGATACCATATTACATTTATAAACTAATGAAACTAGAAAAAGCAAAGCGCGTGACACCATAATTAAACAGCTGGAAGACATCCAAGCCTGTGTAAGTTGATAACCCTGGTACAATCTCTGGCAGTGAAAAGGCAGGTCTGCAGTGAGTTGATATGGCCAGCTCCGTTGTTAATTGAATAACAGGCAATCTATAAACACTACTAATTGCATATGTGAAAACCTGTGTACAACTAGAGAAGCTGCTTAGAGAAGCACTCCAGAAAAACTACATGGATAAGGCACTCTGCAAATCTTCTGCCTTCCTCAATCCCTTTAAGTCACAGCTTAGTTTCGCCACTGCGTCCTTCTGATTAACCTCTACACGGCGGACTTAATGATACATTTTTCAAAAGATCATTTTTCTTCCTAACCCAATACACACTGCACAACTATCAATTACCCGTTTCAGGAAAGAACAAACAAGTAATCTAGAAAATTCAGCCTGTGAATGGAAAGCTTTCTAAATCGTAAAAGAAGACATGGTCTTATTCCCAACAGGCAAAATGCTTTTCAGAATTGTTCCGATGCATTTTGCAGAAGTGTGGCAGCTGCTGCGAGCAGCATGGAGTGTTAAGATTTGACACTTTTTTTTTTCTCAAGGATATAGCCATTTGGGGAGGCTCAGAAACTGTTGTCAGATTTTTACTTATTCATCCACTTAATAAATCCTTTTAAAATGATTAGTTCAACCCTGGTGAATACAAACCATTTCAAAAGTATTTCCTCTAGGATCTACACAAATTTTTTATTTTTTAAATCTGTAGAGAAGACTGCTTGGCCCAAGGGATTGGTTATGAGAAATGAAACCTCCTCTACTTTAACATTCAAATCCAAATAAGGCCAGTCGAGAGCAAAGGTCACTATCATTTTGAAGGTGTCTGGCAGCTTCCATGAAATGAACTGAGAGGCTTAATCCACTCCCTAGTGGATATAATATCACATCATGAGACAAACCCAGGACTACCAATTGGAATACTGCATAATATTTAGAAGCACAAGTATTAGAGCTAGACTGACTTGCATTCAATATCATGGCTCCAACATGAATGAGCTATGGGAAGGAAACAAAGTCACTGGGCCTCAGTTTCTTCATCTATAAAATGGGAATTACAAAATAAAACTAACAAAGTTGTTACGAGGAATCAGAGATAATGTAAGCAATATGCTTAGCAGAGTGTGTAGCATAAAACGTGCTCAATAACAGTAGAGCTTTAAAAAATAAAGCATGCATAACCCACTGCAGACAAATGGAGAGATTAAACTCTGTGTAGCAACAGCATGTAGTCAAAAAGACTGAATGGTGCCTGAAGCTGAGTTTCTCTTTCACATTTCATCAGTATAGAAGAGAGTACTGGGTTTCACCAAAATTCCTTGGAAAAAATACAAATTTGAATGTCTTTACTTTAGATATAGACATACTCTAGCTAACTAGCACTCTACCAGGACGGAGGGTAATTCCTCATATACTCTGAGGCCTTCAGTCCAGTAGAAATAAGAATGAAAAGAAACCATAAAGAATCATTGCTGATTCATTGCTTTTAAAATGATAAGTTGATAAGTAAGAAATGTGTGATAGAGGGTGAGCACCGGGAAATAAATGAAGTACATGAAAGAGCTGTCAATTCTGCTTTTACCCTGGATATTTGCTACCTGGAGAATTTGTAATCTCAAGAGTCCCGAGAGCACCAGAGGAAAAGCCTGATTTACAGTGTTCACATATTAATTTCAATCCGCTTTTACCAAAACTCAGAACTGACAAAAACTCTTTGTTAGTTTCACCAAATAACCTGACTACCAAAAGGTATGTTAACCGAAAAGACCTCTGTAGACCAAGCAGGTCCCAGCAGGTATTACCAAGTCTCCTACCTATTAATAAGCAGAATAAAAGTGATGGATACAGGCTCAGTCTCTGCTCCAGTCCAAGGCTCATTTCACTGATGGAAATCTCCACCCACGATATGGACACAAAAGCCTTTTGGAACCTACACCTGTTCCCAGCACATCCCGTATAAGCAGTTAGATTTCTCGTTAGTGCATTTGAACTTTAAGAATTTGGAAACTGTCAACTATAGCTCTCTGCTCTTGAATTAATTTGATTTCTTGCCCTAACAATCTAAACTTCCTGTTCTTATGGCCCAGTATAAACCTACTTTTAACAAATATCATACCCAGGTAAATGTGAAATGAAGCAGGATTCATTAACAATAATCAATACATTAAAATACAATCATACCCAGATGAAGCTCCTCCTACTTTGCAAAAAGATGAAAAAAAAGCTGAAATTGAAATGCATTTTGAGTACTTAAGTATGGATATTAAACAGGGCATGACTATTTCTTAAACAACTATGTTTGAGTGTTGTGTGTGTGTGTGAAAGAGTATAAATTTAGCCACACAGATTTCAATTACGTGCATTTAATACATTTATACTATTATTATAGCTATCCAAAGAGAATCTACTCAAAATGAAATTACATCCATTATTTGAAATTAGAAGAAACTAAAACTATACAGTATGGATCAATCAATTAAACTAGGAGAATCCCCTAAACCATTTTTTAAAGCAGTTTGTTTGTTTGTAAATGTGTGATCACATAATGAAAAAAATTATTTAGGGAAAAAGGACTCATAGATGCTAGTGAGTCACCTTAAGACAAAAATTGTGTCTTTGCATGTCCTCCATTGAAGCCAACATTATAGGAGATTCCCGACATAAACAGATGAAGACTAGTTTCA
The DNA here is from genome assembly GCF_949987535.1 of Balaenoptera acutorostrata. Taxonomy (NCBI): domain Eukaryota; kingdom Metazoa; phylum Chordata; class Mammalia; order Artiodactyla; family Balaenopteridae; genus Balaenoptera; species Balaenoptera acutorostrata. The sequence continues at coordinate 18,813,590 of NC_080071.1, read as the reverse complement.
AAAATCTTAAACTTTCTACCTTAATATAGAAAGATTTTCAAATTGGTACCAGCATCAAAAACCCTGAAAGCACCTATTACTAATTCATTTTGATTTAAAACAATCATGAGTGGCATACCAGATATATAACAAGCTTTGTAACTGAATAAAGAATCCTTACCCGTAAGGAGCTCCAAGTAAGAATCTATCTTAGACTATTACCTATTGTATAATGTTGTGATATACTGGACCAGCATTCTAGGGGACTACAAAAGATAGCTGGCTTCTGAAGTATAAATAGTATTTTGCCAAAATGAGAAGTTGGGGGAAAGGACATCCCAGAGCAAGACTTCAACCTAAGTAAACAAGGCATGAAGGTTTAAAAATGCATGACCTGGGGCTTCCCTGATGGCGCAGTGGTTGAGAGTCTGCCTGCCAATGCAGGGGACACGGGTTCGAGCCCTGGTCTGGGAAGATCCCACATGCCGCGGAGCGGCTGAGCCCGTGAGCCACAGCTACTGAGCCTGCGCGTCTGGAGCCTGTGCTCCACAACAAGAGAGGCCGCGATAGTGAGAGGCCCGTGCACCGCGATGAAGAGTGGCCCCCGCTCGCCGCAACTAGAGAAAGCCCTCGCATAGAAAAAAAAAAAAGAAGACCCAACACAGCCAAAAATAAATAAACTAATTAATTTTTTTAAAAAAAGTGTATGACCTGATTTGGAAATAGTAAGTAATGCAATATGATTAAACTATTGAATGCACATAAGTGGAGTAATTGAATATAAACCTTCAAAGACAAGTCGTGGAAAGCCTTAGATTCCATATGAGATAGTTTAAAATTTTTCCTGAAGTTAACGATGAGATATCAAAGGGATATTTTTGTGCAGGGAAGTGATGATCAGAACCATGTTTTAGAGAGTTCTGATGGAAGGACCAGACTGGGTGGGGACAGAGACCTAATATATGGAAGCAAGTTAGGGGGCCAGTGCAACTCTTTAAGTGAAAAGTGACACAGGTGTGACCCAGAGTAATGAAAGTGAGAGGGGATTTACAGGATACTTCAGAGTGAGCATTGATGGGAGTTGGAGTGGATGTGGAAAGAGAAGGATCAGCAAAGAGAAGCATGCCATTTCTAGCCTGGGTGACTAGTTGGATGATGAGGCTATTAACTGAGATAGGAAATAATGTTGGGAAACTTCTGAAACTAGCACGGATTTAAAAGAAATGCATTATACCATCTATGTCCACTGGAGAAAATGCTATGGCATCCAAGTTAAAAGAAGGTACTATGACATCCAAGTTAAAAGAAAGCATGCTCAGGTTAGCACTGGAAAGAAGTAAACTTTGGCTTTTTCAATTAAAACAAGTATACTTATTCTTCTTAGCTAAATCCACTGTCAATACTCCAGTTTCCACATAATAACAGCTCACTAAATTTCTTAGAACACATACCTCTATCCTCTCATTTCTCTGATTAATTATTTCCTATGGATATCCTAGATCTGTAAATCAGATCTTCCCAAGCTCTAGAAATTAAATAGCGATGCAAACATTTCATACTCTTCTGGAAGAGCATATGGGTGTTTAGAGCTCCCATAATAGCACTCCAATCTTGCCATTAGAAAGGACCAGAAAAGGACGGTATTTGTTTCATGTGGATGTGGAAAGTAGAGGGAAAAAAGGCAACTTCTTCCTACTGTGTTATAACTTGGCCCTCATAAACCTTCTAGAAGAAGTGGTCAGCACATAAGAGTTAGAGGCGGCCAGGTGTGAAGATGAGTCAGACTGGACACATGGCAGTTACCCAGTGACAGCTGGAATGGTTTGGGAGATATAAAAGTGGGAGGATAAACTTCATAAGTTACCTTCAACGTCACAACTCAAGTAGTTACGCACTTCATTCAAAATGAAGTTGATGTCTTCTTCGGAAGGAATAGGATGGTGTGTGACGTCAGTTGGAGTGTCAGTAGTGCCAGCGATAGTCATCTTTTGCCAGGGTAAGAAGAAAATAACTCGCCCATCACTGGTCGCTGGGTCAAGAAGTCCCATGCTCTCTGGGCTGGGATAAAAAGAAGGGTCATATATTTCTGAAATTAGCTGAAGTTTGCTCTTAATCTGCATTCTAAAAACTATTTTATTCACTAATTCTCATATAAACAAACAAGAAACACATGAACTGTTACTTGTATTGCCACTACCCTAATCTAGAAATTCCTAAAAGAAAAAATAATTCTGGTAACACAAAAGGAATGGGGCAAGTGTGATAATAATAATAATATTCCACAGCAGAACTCAGGCCTCCCTACTCAGTAATGCAAGGTAAATTAAGTAAGTGGACTTCAATTTCCAGTTGTTTGGGTTTTTATATCCCTTGGACCATTCACATCAGATAATGTCAGCAGGATAAATGTCTATAATTTCTTTCATGATGGTCAATGAAGGCTAGCTCGTCAACCTTTCCTCAAGTCTATGAAAAGTATTTTCCTGGGACATTTGACATCTGGCACGTCTTTCAGTTCAAGGTCTCAGAAGTACATGAGAAAAGTGAAGGGTCTAACTTTCTAGAAACTAAAATGTAATCAAAAAGTTCTTTACTCCGTTGTGCCTGAATAAGCTTGCACCACTTCACCAAATATGAGATTGCTTACTTTATTTCAATTTTACAGAAATCTCAAGAAGCGCATCCATGAGAAAAGGGCTCAGTTTTCTACTACTACCTAAATAACAGTGTACTGGGATATAAGGTCAAAAAGGAGAGTAATATCTTAGCAATGAAAATCTTTAAATAGGCAGAAGATGCTGGTGTATTATGCTGCTAAATCAAGGTGCAAGGACGCCTCTTCCGACAGACTATGTAAAACCTTCAAAAATGTTAATCAAGAATTTTTCTAATACCTGCTTAGTATCCTAAAACCAAATTGTGAAACACACTTGAAAGAACAGGCAAGTGTAAATAAACGTTAACAAAATCTGTTCAGCTCTATTATTAAATCATTAGAAACTCTTGTTTTAATGTATCCATGAACCATTCTAAAATTGTGGAGGTCCTGCTAAAGCAGTAGAAGGAATCTGCAAGTGTCCCTTTTAAACAGTTGAACACTACTGATCTTCAGACAGCTGTTTCAATTTGACTGAACTCTCATAAGGAGCCAATGTTAAAGGTATTTTCTGTGAATATATTTTTAGCTTCTATTAATAACATTTCTTGAATAGGAAATATAATTCTATTTGGTTTCAAGAAATCCCTCTTAAACCCACATATTTTAAAGGGCATACGGTCAACTATTTATGCTTATCATTCCTTTAAAATTACAAAAAAAAATGAAACTCAGATTCAAATGTGTAAGGATGAGAGTCTAAATACTGTTTAAAAGCAAAACAAAAATGGCTTTTTTATGAAAAAGAAACCTACAGTCAGCTTAGCTAATATATCTTCTTCATTTAAACCATAAGGAGTACTAATATTTCTTTGCAAAGACCCATCAGCCCCATGAAACGCCTGCCATGTCCGCACAGCCTTGCAGAAAGAAATCACTATCTGCAGCCTACATGAGACACAGGAGAGAGCAGGCCTCAGTTATTCTATTTAGCACATGCAAAAAGCACCACAGAAGTGTGTCAATCATTTAAACCTTCAGCTAAGATCTCATCTTCACTCAGGGTTACTTACAGGAAATAATTTTACTTTTTAAAAATACATTGAAAACTACAAATATGGAGTATTTTCAGTCTCTGTATGCCTATATTTTTTTCTTTGTATTTGCCATAAAACTCTCTAAAGATCTTAAAAGAAACTAGTTAAAATATGTTTTGTAAGCACCTAATTTGATCCTGGGTTGATATGCCCTTAGATTAAATAAGTCACCTTGTGATTAGAAATTAACTCATGAGTTCAAACTTTTAATTTGGTAAATAGTGCTATATTGAAACAAAAGGATAAATTCCATATTCTAATATTTAAGGAACAAATTACATGTTGGTATATTTTATATATCATCATTTTATGGACCAGATATCATATTATGTGTCTAACTCAATAAACTTGATCAACATCAGCATAAAATTATAATATTCAGCAACTGAGACATGAAATGCTGTTAGAAAAGCACAACTCCTGAATCTTTTAAAATCTTTCAGTGCAATAAAAAGCAGTTTAAAGGGTGAACGTGATGGTTACCAACACACACATAACTGGACCCTGTAGAGAATCAACTGCTTAAGTGAAGACATATGCGTCAAACATAAAATTAACAAGCACAGAGGGAAGCCAAAGCTATTAATGAATGGTATAAAAATTTAAGAATCCACTTGGAAATACCTCTCATCGGTTCTAAATTACCTAATTCATAACGCACCCTTAGGGAAAAGTTTGTTTTCTTACAAATGATTAATTCTGCAAGGTGGCACAAAAGTTTGAAAATGACTATCAACTATAGTGATGGTATATACAATGCGGTGAGGCATAGGTCTTTTCTCAATATGTATAATTCACTTGACATCAGCAGGAAAAGCTGGCTGCTAATTTACGTGTGTGTCTAGGATTAGATCTAATGAACATTTTTCTCATGCAGGCCATTGCCGTCCTGAAGTACCCTTATTTAAACTGAAATCAACTTATTGTTAACTACTTAGCAATCAGTGTTGGAGCTAGCAGTATGCACACACGTTACAGAAAAAAAATTGACCTTTCGTCAGCAATAAAAAGCATCTGTAGGCTAAAAGGAGGAGATGATTATTTTCATGTATTTCAGTCATTTGGTGTATTGTTGCTGCTTTTGTAAGAGCATCTACCCACAACTCTGATGAAAATTCCAGATTTGCTCTTAATGCCTTCTTAATGTTCTTAGTGCCTTCAAAAGTAAATGATTTCTGTGTGTTGAGTTTTATGAAATTAAAACAATCCAGAATGAGAGAAAGAGAGAGAGAGAGAGAAAGCTGCTACCATGGCACAAGATAATTCCACATGTGGAATATTAGTTAGGGTCATAACAAGCTTAATAAATTCCATAAAGATACCCTGAAAATAGCCCAACAGGATACACTGCATACCTGGTCCTCACTCTCCATTTAGCCGCCTAAAGTCAATAAATCAGTGGCTCCTGAACTCGTTGCATTGCCAAACTGATCAGGTTCTACTTGAAATGCTAGGCCTTAAGTTATTATCAGCTGGTTTATAGGGCAGCACCAGAAGGTCTGACTCATCTCTGAAGACCTAGTAGAACCCTTGAGTTATAAGTGTTGAGTGAGATTGAGAAATCCAGAGAACCATTTCAGGCTGAGATCTCCTGACCCCAACCCACCCAAGAGAATGACTTGATATGGAAAGTAAAACATCCCTCTGGGATGCCAGCGATACAGCTGCTCAAGGTCAGTGCTGAAAGAGGGACCAAACGCTTAACCCAGGCTGTAATCCCAAACCAAGGGACTCATCTGAAACAGAGCCTGAACAGGAACTGGGCTGCCAGACCACTCCTCTAAGGTTTCCCACACAATGTGTAGTGGTTGTAGTTCAAGGTGCTAAAAATGGAGATATTAATTCCTCCCAAAGTAGAATGAGATCACCTGCATCTTAGACTGAAATAGACCCAGCTGTGACTAACACTTTCATGACTTATAGGCAGGGGCCCAAAGCTAATGCCTAATTTTTAGGATTAAGAAAGGTATTCTGTTTTGAAAATACTATTATACATGCAGGTGCTATATATTTATATTTCTTAAAAACCACCTAGCTGCTCTGTTATTAGCATATTATAAAGCATAGTACAGGACATATGTGTAGCACGACTTCCTTCATGAAAAAAAACTTAAAAGGATATACATTTCTGCAAATATAAACACAAAATTTTATGGAAGGAATCGGAAGGAAGTGTTATCAAAAACTGAAGTTGGGGGCATGAGGAAAAGAGGGAGGCTTTCACTTTTCATTTTATGTCTTTCTATTTTTCTATAGTGATTATTTTTGTTTATTTTTGTCTACAGGGGTTATCTTGGCAGTAAAATGAAGAATCACATTTTGTTTTTATATTTTAATATCTATATATTTAAAATTGCCTTATAGGTATTATATTAAAATTTTAATTAAAAAAAGCAACAATCTCAATTTGGGCAAGTTATCACAAAAAAGTTAGTAGGATTCATTCAAAAAATATTTACTGGTCATTATTATGTGCCAGATAACATACCAGGAGCTGGGGATATATCAGTCAAGAAAACAGATAAAAAGTAAATAAAGAATCATTGTCAAAATGTATACAAATAGGTACTATCATGAGATAAGAAACCAGAAGCTGAAATGAGCAGCTTCCCAAAGTCACAGAGTTAGCAAGAGGTAAAGTGATGAACAAGCCAGGAAGTTCTTTACCAAGGTATCACCTGAAGTTACTCTTCATACTGTCTTTGTCTATGTACTGGAAAGAACAGAATGCCTTCCCATTTTAATGATAGGCAAACTAAGGTTTGCAGAATAAAATGGCTTGTCCCAAACGATGTCATTATTAAGTGGCAGAAATAACACAGGGAATAATACAGAATACTAATAAGTGTCCTCTGACATCATGCGACAATAGTGAAGAAGATACGAAACAGAATGTACAGGAGAATATGTTGAATCAAGTAAGATCTAAACAAATATAAGGATTATGGTGATGTGTGTGTCTATAGTTTAGGTATTACATCTGTACTCTACGAAACGTTAAAAAAAAACAACTCCAAAGCACTTACAAACTAGCTGGCCTTGCATATTTTTACCCAACACAAAATAAATGTATATAATTGGGTCTGGAACTAGTTTTGAAAACTTCTCTATATACAAGAAACATTTGCAACATGTACATATATTTACTTCTCTCCTTTTCATTTGAACTAAACTTCTGTTAGCAGTTTTTAAAACTCTATTAAGCACCACTGCATAAGTTTTTATTATTGAGACTGGAAGCGCCTTGGTTTCTCCAGTCCTAAGTGAAAATACTAATGACTGTCTACCAATTACACGTAGACATTTAGAAAATGACAAAGAAACCTTGGAAGCTGGTGGATAAGAAATTTCATTAATATTCCTCTTGGTAGAAGTGTAATATCTTTCTCATTAGAAGTGTGTTTGGTACAATTAGGTATATCCTGGACTCTCTTCAAGAAGACTTAGTTACTGGAAAACTGATAATTAATAAGGCAGTATCATCTATTACATAGCAGGATAGCATTCTAGAAGAATGCAGATATTAAATGAAATATCATGGATCTGTACATCTGTTTTATCAAATATGAAAAATGTATATATCTTTTATGGAAAGTTATTAAAATATGGAAGAGATAGCTCTCATCCTAACCACATTACCTAGAAATTACCTTTTTACCCATAATCACATCACCTAGAGATAATCACCATTGGTATTTAACATATTTCTTTTAATCTCTTTTCTATATACTTATATGATGCTTAGATCGTGTTACACATACAATCTTGTATCCTCCATTCTAAACTAACATTGTATCACTAGCGTTTTCTTAGGACACTAATGTTATTTATAATTATAATTTTTAATGAACATATAATACTCCCTTGTGCAGGTACACCATAATTTACTTATCCATTCTCCTAAGGTTAGAAACTGAAGTGGTTTGTAATATTTCTCAACTACAAATAATGTCTTAATGAATACCTTGAGCATCAATCATTATTTCACAGAATTATGTACTAGTTTGCCTATTAAATTTACCACATGTGGAAATAAAAATGTTCCATACTCAGCATAGACACACGAATTTTTCCCCAGATGTCTTGAAATGTACATGAGGGGTAATAATTATCAATTTCTTAGTTAGGATCATATAAATGTTTCTTTTCTAATTTATTAAAAATAAAAAAATATTAAAAATTCAAACACACACAAAAATCTCAGTTTCATGTGCCCATCACCTAACTTTTAAATGATTTTCAATTAATAGCTGTTCTTATTTCACCTCTATCTGTTTCTCTACCTGTGATTATCTTTGTTAATATGATAAATCAGAAATAATAACCAATTTTTACTTGCTATAGTATTTTTCAAAACACATTTCAAAAGTTATAAACAAGAATACTTGAGTGGTCCTCATTTTCCGATTCTTCATAAGCAAATCTGGGTATTTTATGAAATTAACTTTTTAGTGTCTTAATGAAAATGTCCTTTACGGACATTTTTGAAAAATTATTTTTAGGGTTTTAATGAAAATTAAAATTCAGAAATAGTAAGGCTTAGCCTCTGACGATAAGTACACTGAAAAAAGTACAAAAATAGATCCCAAATCACTAACTCATAGAAAGGAGTATTGCCATAAAAGCTAAGAAATACACAAGCCTGGTTTGTATTTTGTGCTTTGGAAGAGGTTTTTTTTTTTTTTTTTTTTTTTACTCATTTCTTCTCATTTTGAACAGTGAGCTAGACCATCTATTAGTAAGAAAGGTGTGCTACAAGAATAAATGTAGACCATTTCTTGCGGCCCTCGTTCTCTGACGACGATGGCCGAGTGGGAACACGGGTACCTGTAATAACCAGGCATCACGATGTGGACGCCAGCACTGGGCTGGCAGATAGCTGCGGCATCCTTATCATCCATTTTGCGCACGATGTCTGTGAAAGGTCCCGTGGCATTGATAACACACTTGGCTCTTACATCAAATTCCTCCCCTGTGAAAGAAAGCAGCGTCAATCACACACCCCGTTTGTTTCTCTGCTCACTGACGCTTTGGATTATTAATTCATCTCTTAACTTAACCTATGGTGGAGTATACTGTATGCCACACTAAGTGACACGGGCAACCAGAGTCATTGAGAAGCCACACAAAAGGTGTGCATGTGAGTAAATTTATTGAAACCAAGTCCAAACCGCAGGAAGAAAAACATGCCACTTTTTCATTTCAGCTCTCATTCTAGTTTGCAAAATGCCCGGCATTAAAGTGCCAAATAGGAAGAAAGCGAGTAAATTAGCCGCTTTTTCCTTAAAACTCAAATGTGTGAGCAGTGTTGCTGTGAGATGATATATTTCACAGTGCTGGTTTTGAAGGAAACGATGTAATTTTGAAACTTCGCCCACACGGCCATAGAACTGGACGGGCATGAAAATCTCACCAAAGTTAAAGTGATTGACTTCAATGACATGTAAACGCACTGCTTATGTCACCTAAATGATACTCTGAAACTTGGCACATTAGTGAATTTTCTTAATAACATGTTTTTGTAAAGAAAACAGAATGCATTCATAGCTGTGGGAATTTTGTGGGCATTTATTATTATCATGATCATCATTATTGTTTAACACAAAGAGGAAAAATTGCCAGGTCCTACAAGGGAAAATTTTCATGTGAAACCAGTCATTGTTGACAATAAGGAATATAATTAATAGGACTCTGAAATCTCATTTCAATAAAAGAGAAGCGACAGAAAAATTATCATTCAGTCTTTATATAGGCAAGGCAAGATGCTAGGAAATCCCTCCCTGCCTGAGCCTTCGCATACCTGTGAGCACGTCCTTGCATCGCGCACCGCTCACGCGCTCCTTCCCTGTCTGGGGGTCTGTCTTCTTGAGCAAGCTCACGACCTCCATGTAATTGGCCGTGGCAGCCCCATACCTGGCAGCAGTGAGAGCAATGGCAAGGTTCATCCGTGCGTCGTTGTGTTGTCCTGCAGCAGGGGAAAGCATCAGAGGAGGGACAGGAGTCACCTCGAGCCACAGACTGGTGGTACAGAAGTGTGTCACAACAGATATGTCACATCTGTCCCTGTCTCCCAGAATATACATGATGGCTAGTCAGCTCTATAGGGCATTATTTGAAAATACATGGTCGTTCTCGGTCAGGCATTTACCTGCCATTTCTGCAAGTGCACTCTGTGTACCACAAAAGGACGAAAAATCTCCCTTTTCTACAGAGCTCACATCAATTATTTGAAAGTTAAGAAATAAGTAAGTATTCTCTCAGTTTGGGAACATATGTATATGTCAGACTTTTCCTAATACAGACAACCCGTATGCAAGAAAGTGAAGCAATTCAAAACTTCAGAATATTTGATACCCCAAGTGGTGCTGATGAACAATGTTTATGACCATGTGCTCCATCTAATATTCAAAATCAAGAGCTTAATCTTCCATAGAGAATCTCTCGGTATTCTATAAAAGGATTTTTCTTGGTTTGAATTTTGATCAGAGCCCCTTAAAATGTAACACTTTTTTTAATCGTACATAAAAGGTAAGAAATTAAGCAGGGCAAAATTTAATTACAGAACAATTCCTACCTGTATTGTTAAAGATTTATTGCTGAAAAATCCTAGTTAAAGAAAACTAAGGGGGAGGCGAAGGGGGGAAAGATGATTAATCACTTTAAAATACTGGCATCACTAGAGACTTTTTCTATTTATTATTGCCAGTGGAGTTAACGCTGACCAGGAAGAATTACTCTACAGCACAGGGGCCAGGTTCTCTGTGCCCTGAATAATTAATTACCCAGGGCTAGATGTATTGAAGCAGCGTTCAAATTCCCACACATTGGGATCAGTTCTATCAAGATAATACTGATAAAGGGATGAATTTATAATGGATATTGTTGTTGGTTTATGTTGCCAGCATACCAAACATTTAGTATAAATGTTTTATGTAAAGTTTCTTCCTTGTGATTCAGTCTGCACAGGGCCAGAAGCACTACACAGGTAATCGGTTCCAGCTAAAAGGGCACAGTTATAAAGAGAGAATCAATGACAGGGTTCTGCCGCCCCTCCCCACAAACATCTTATTCTAGAACCGCTAAACTAACACAATCAGCCAAGAACCTTTCCCTCAAAATTAAAGCCTCTATCAAGTGGAGAACGTACGTTAAAACTCAACATGCAAAATAAGGAGTTATTTCATCCAAAAATTAATAGAATGAAAGTAGAAGAAAACAACAGCAGCAGCAGCTGAACTATAAGTGGGAAGAAAGAAGGGTAGCATTTCTATAAATTTCAACTCAGCACAACCCTAAAGATGCTAATAGTCAGTAGGTACATTTAAAGTTAAGTTTAAGAAACTCACTTTTATTCACGTACAGCTCATTTAATATTGGAATATGCTTCACAAACAGTCCAAAGAAACAAAATAAAAACTCCATTATAGATCTTCTCTTTAAACTAAAGCGATTACACGTCTAAACTGAAGGAAGTACTCATCCCACCCAATCTTTCTAGTGAATTTATGTACATAATAATGAAACACCCTACGGGTAGTACAAGAAATCCAAGTCACGTTCCTATGGTAGGGAAACTCTCACCCATCCAAGTGCGCCTTGATTTACACACAGGACGGTTCTCTGGAAAGTTACGTGAAAATCAACTATTTTAAATCCTATATGATGTCACTGTTCAAAGGAACCAGGCAGAAAGCCCACTTATTAAATGACAGATCCCTTTGTAAAGTGGCATTATCTATTTACATGATCATCTGGTAATGAAACTCTAACTTTTGAAAATACAAAATCTTTCTTTTAATACCTTTCTAAATTATAAAATCTCATTGGAGCAGTATTGGTATAGTTCATCAAGCTCGACTGTTTCTGTACTAAGATATACCTCCCTAATTAGCTTCCAAATCCCAATCCTTTCGAAGGTAAACAAGATAAACCTCAGTTAAAAGTGTGAGGTGGAAACAAGTTCCCTTGGTCCTTATTTTGCATGCCCACCCAGATACCTAGCAGCATCTGCCTTGACTCGAATCAAAAATGTTACTTATTTATGAAGGCCCTCACCTGCCAAAATTCTTCTACTGCCTTTATTCTACTATAGAGGGTTGTCAAATTATTTACAACTCCCTGAACGTCCATGTCACTTCACACCTTCTTGCCTTTGTCCACACTAATTCTTTTGGCTGGAAAGCCATTCTGGAAGCTCTGGACAGCTCCTATTCCTCTCTCATGAGCTGATTCAATACCTCCCATGAAGACTCTCCTTATCTGTGTTGCATCCCTCCAAGGCCAAGTCATTCATTCCACCTTCTGCATCAACACTGTACCTTGTACAAACCATTTTTATAGTCTTTATGATACCAGTCATCCCTGTATCCATCGACTTAAAAAAAAATAATAAGTCTTGGTTATGAGTCAGGCACTGTAAAAAATGCAAGGAACCCAGTGGTGAGAAAGATACAGGGAGATCTCGGTTCTCCTGGAAGTAGTATCCCACTGTAATTACTGTGTATATGATTTCCATGTCTCCTCAGCCCAGTCATGGGAAGACAGGGTCTTACTTGTTCATCTTTTCTTTTCCTCATTAGTACCAAGCACAGAACAGGCACCCAGTAAGTGTTAAGTTTAGCCAAATTCCATTCCATGTGTTAAATAAACAGGTTTATTTATAGTCTTAGATTTATAGTCTTCTAGATTTATAGAAATCTTATATAATTATATAAAATTTTATAGTCCTTATAGATTTATAGTATTATCTCTAACTATAGAATGGAATGCTTTGTCTCAAGTTAAAACAAAATTTCAGACATCAGTAAGTTGGTGGCAATAAATTTGAAGGGAGCAGGGAAAGCCCAGAAATGTGTAAAATCTTAACTTAAACCCAAGTTAGCCCTTATATATAAGTTGAATAAGTGGGACAGAAAGAGAAATGGATATGAATGATTCCCTCAAGACTTAACCCTCAAGTTGCCCTTTGCTCTGAAGGGGAATACAAACACAGTTATTATAAGCTCCTAAAAATTGAGGAGTTAAGTAGTTTGACTTCTCTCGGCCCAGGAGCTCACACCTCTACCCAGAAGTCCCCTCTTTGCAGACATTCAGCTTAATTCATTTACCTGCTTGGATTCAGGGCAGACCTCCCCCTCCCCAACCCACATTAAATTCACCCTTTACCCTGAGATACCCAGATGCTCGCAGTGTATGCTTCCTGTGATAAGTGGTATATTTTCACTATTCTTAACTAAATCCCCCCCAACTCCCTTTCCTGACATTTTGAAAGGTATCTATATGCCTCCTGTAATTTTATTTCTGGAGTAAAAAGGTTTTGACAACACTGCATGTCATTGGAATGCCAAACAATAATCTCAACTCCCCCACCCAATTGATCTGCTTATTAAGTTTGGATTTTCAAATGCCTTAGAGCCAGGCAACATGATACTATTCACTGATCGGTGAATAGCTTTACGTTGGCACTTATGCAAGGACCCAGACGGGGACTGTGAAAATCTGTTTCCTACTCTGTTCTCCTTTTGCACTTGAAATCTTACATATGTGCACGTACTGAACTTACAACTCAGACGAGAGGAAGCACATAGGAGGTGGAACTATAACTGTTTTCCCTTGTTTAGAAAAACAAAATATAAAATCTACCCACCAAAGAGATGAAGGTCAGTAGTGGCAGAGAAGGATTTTGCCTTAGTCCGCAATGGCCTTGCACCCAGGATGGTGAGAGATATTTTAAGTGAAAAACATTTTAAGATGTAATTTTCTATAAGATAGGCCTCAAATATAAATATTTTGGAGACAGAGCAATATAGTTCTCCTCAGAGGGTTTCAAAGTTTGGCAAAAGTTAACATGCAAAATAGCTGAAAAAAAGAGAAACAATCATTGAATGTATAAAAAAAAAGTTATAAGAATGAGTAAATATGAAAGAACCCTATGTAACAAATTAGCTGGCATTTTCCTGGTCCTTCAGATCTAAAATTCCATGATGCTCTGAAATCCTACATACAATCTTCTTTTAATACAGCCTACTGTTAAATGGCCATTTACATAGATAGCCACAGACCAATCTATGGACCCAGAAACCATATAGAAAGTTTGTTAGCAAAAAATTAGTTCTTAATTAAAATAACACCGTCCATAACTTTATCATCAATAAAAAACTGCCACTGTGGAAATGCTGAGAGTATTTCCTTCCACCTCCCTGAGCCCTGACCTGGGTCTTATGCAATCACGTGGTTACTTCTAGCAGAGGGAAAAAGGATGCTACTGTGAAAGAATACCTCCCTAAAGCTTTAATCCCATTTCTCACAAAATTCACAGGGCATGCTTTATTGTCTCTGACTGACACTGAGTGACACAATGACCTCTCTGAAGCTTCTTAACAGTCTGGCAAAGGTAATTCAAAGGCTAACACACGAAACTCAAGCTGATTTAATATAACCATTATATTTAAAATTTTCCTTTCTCATGGGAAGAGTGCAGGTAGAGGCAGAGCAAAATAGGGGTGTGTGTGTGTGTGTGTATGTGTCTTTGTGTAAGGAGATTACTAAATTCTGGTTTAAGCACATACGATGAGTAAGCTTGAAAAGGAAAAGTCAAATGAGAACATACTTTTCATGTAAATTATAACAGAATGCCATTTCCCCTAAAACTAACTTATTTATAGAAACAATTATTTGTGTGGGGAGTGGAAGGGATCAGGGAGACGCATGAAACAGTTTAGGGAGAATGTACCTTACAAGACACAGCTCTGGGCTTGGGATGATTGGGTCATAAGTTTTGAGTGAGTCACTAACCTGGTTGGAAGAATGTAAGTGATGCACTGCATTCCTCTGGGTTTCAGTGTCCTATAAACGGACAGGAGCTGGCTGGGAGCCTCTGAAATTATACAATGCATGTAATGGCTACTCTTCAATAGCTACCTCTGTCTTTCAAGATTTCACTTGCAATCTTTTCCTCATTTCTGATTTCTCTGACTTTGGCCCAGCATGTTTAAAAAAAGATTGGGATTAATGAAGACCAAAAGGTAGGTGCTTTGTAAAGGAAATCAGAAAAATAAAATGAGAAATAATATTCTTCCATTAGATCTAGAATTATAATGAAATCTTGATTTGATTAGCTTTTATGAGCCACATACTATACTGCAAAAAATTGTCCCAGTTCTTCACCCCTCCCTGTATCCATGCCCATTGCCAAGAGTCTTCACAGTGTAGGTTCCCACTTTGCCTCTGGACCCAGCCATGTGAAATTGTTTTGGTCAAGGGAATGTTAGTAGATGTGATTTTAAAAGGAGGCTCTGCCAGTGCCATGAAAATGACATGCCCAGGCTAGCCTGCTGGTACCAGGACAATGAGAGGCCTGTGGTGAATTGCCCCGGTCATCCCAGCCCAGGCCATCCTACATCAGCTGACAGACAGTGAGTCTCTGCTGAACCTCCAAACATGAGTCCAAGTTCAGCGGAGACCAGAAGAATTGATGAGCCAACCCCAGACAAGATCAGAAGAACCACCTAGATGAACACTCCAGTGCATGAGCAATAAATCCTAATTGTTTTCATGCTGCTTAGGTTTTATGGTTGTTATGCGGAATTGTGGCAACAGATAACTTATACAGGCAATGTAGCCAATTTTCTAATAACATCACTCCCAGCTTAAAAAAAGGTTCTATCTTCGAGACTGCATTCTAAGATGGCTATTTAGAACACAATTAATTTTCCTATAGAAATGCTATAAATAGATGGTGGTAGGTGATTAAATTGTGGCACAAGAGCTAGTTAGTGCATAGGGTACCTGAATAAGGAAATTAATAACAGCCTCAATGCCCACCACCCCCTACATTCACCCTAAATCTCCAGGCTGACCAAAGCGTTCATCCTCGAATAAAACTCAGCTCTTTCACACCTCTGACTTTTCGCTCATGGTATCCCTACTCCATGGAACATCTTACCCTTCCTGGTAAACTATTCAAATGTTCATCTTTCTTCCATGAAACCTTCCCTGACTCCTCTCAGACACAACAGCCTTCTCTCCTCTGTGCTTCTATGGCACTATGTACATATCCTTATTACAGCACAAAATATTTTCTAAATAACTGCATTCAACACTCACTCATTTATTGAGCAAATATGTACTACATGCTTTTAAATGTGCCAGGGGGTATGCTAGGAGCTGGATTTACAACAGACACCCAAACAGACATAGTTTCAGGCCTAGGGCACCTTGATTCTAATAATATGTTCCTAGAAGATAGAGGGCATCTTATTCAATTTTGCTTTACCAGTGCCTAACATAGCATTTGCTACCTGGTAGACATTCAGATATTTGATGAATGCATGAATAAATGAATGAACATGATTATACAACACAATCACAGGTCAGAGATTGTTCAAATATGGGAAATGTGCTCAGGTCTTAGAGATGCTAGGAACAGCTCCTAACCCCTAACCCTACCCCCACTATAGCTGTGGTTTCCACTGAACCAAGGGACTATGGTCTCTCTACCTAGCTACCCAGCGGACAATAGAAACAGGATGTCTCCTACCACAAACTTTTTGGTCAAAGTACAAGCGAAAGAAAAAGGCTAGTGATCAAGTTAAAGCAAGCAAGGGCTTGATGTATGATCAGAACAGCAAGTGGCATATCCCTTTAACAAATATTGATTGAGGACATATCATGAGCCAGGCATGATGATAGGCATTAGGGATCCACTGAGTAGGGAAAATAAGCTAACCCTGGTCTCTGCTCTGTGGAACCACATTCTAATGGGGAAGACAGGTAAAGTCAAGTAAAACAAATTAAAGACAATTACAAATTGCAATAACGGCAACAGAAGGGAAAATAGGGGGCAGGGAGAGCAACAACCTGGGGGGTTAGGGAAGGCGGGGCAGTTCGAAAAAGTGGTCAAGATAAGCAAGAAGTAGAGAAATGCAGGGAAGGTTAAGTCCTAATAGCAAGACCACCACCTATAAACTTTAATCACTGCTAATGTGCCGTTATAGCCAAAGCTTATATGAAGCATAAACTATCAGAAATGTGACTATGGTATTAGCACAGCTACATTTGATTAAACAGTGTCTGCAAAGTGATTTTTTGTCATTCATACTTTAAAGCAGTCACCTACAGTTTATATATATCAATACTTATCAAAAATTAGGTTTAGAAATCTTCCTGGGCTGATGTACATTTTTGCAGGAAATGTCTTCTAGTATAGACTGGTGAAACTCAAAAGCATAATATTCAAAGTTTATGAATTGGAGTAATTTGCTGTCACTTATCCATACTACAGTTCTCAGGAAGGGACACCTGTTAGCCCTGAGCATGTAATCATTTTTATTATTAAATACAAAGGTACAATTAAATACAGGCACAGAATGTGACCTGCATCATAATTCTGCCCAGCCCTTCTCTTCACAATATCCTTTTCATTATCGCAGGCCTTTTGTTCCTTCATCTTTCTTTTGTCTCCCCCTAAGTTTTTGAATAAGCTATTTACAACCTGAATAATTAGCAATCAGCGTGGATCTGTGGTCTCTGGCCCCGTGTAAACGAAACACTGTGAAGTGCCTTAACATGACATATTTAAGTACATAAAAGTTTCTATACCCTCAGGGCTTTCCTTTCTTGAAAAAGTTTTAAATAAATCTAATGAAGAGTAAGTTTTCTACTTCTCAGATACTTAGGAACCTAGCTAGATTTGAATGAAAATAAAACCACATTTAAACTTCAAACAACAGAATGCTTTGGGTATTCATTTTCTCTCATCTGTGCAAAAATGTCTATACATCAGTTTACGGTAAAGACCCCCTCCCCTCCCATGCAGAACAATTAATTCTCTCTCTAGTACAAGTCAATAATAGGTTTTTATACTTTTAAGGAAGAAAAAGGAAAAAGGAGCAATGAGACAAAAATTAGTTGAAATGAAGTTGAAAAGTCAGGAAGCGTGACACACTATAGAGACTCTTTACAGACCATACATTTATGTGGCCTAAAGCCACAGGTCATCCTCCTTAGTTGTTTGTGAGATGCACCAAAGTCACTGATAAGCACCTTTGAGGGTAAGGGTCTTTCTTTACTGAGAGCAGCCGTCTGGAATGCATGGCATCTTAACCCAAGATAACTGACCTGAGGATGCTTGAGATTTATTTCTTTAACAATTATATTTACTGAACACCTACTATGTGCCAGTCAGTGAGCTAAGTATCACTGTGGGGTGCAGATCGAAACGGATTAGCTCAGCTACCCCAGGACTCTGAGAACAAGAGCAAGTTTACAGTCCAACTTGGAAAGGTCGCAAGTTCCAAAAAGTCTCTCCATTTCTGAGCACTTTTCCTTTCTCTTCCCTCTGCAGTTTTCCTAAAATATCACCAAGCATAGTGCTCCAGACATACCTCTCTTTCTCTCTTATGTTACAGGAAGATCTGCAAGGCTTTGTTCATAGGAGTGTGGACTTAAGTTCAAGCCTCATCTCAACCAACCGTGAAACCTCACGCTAGTTGCTTCATCTAAGGTGCTAGTCACTCATCTATACAGGGGGAATGACAATGGGATTGACAGAGGTCGAGGAGTGAGATAGGGAATGTCTGTTCTGACATCATAGTTCTCAATAAACATTAACTATGATTATTAAAAGGTTAAAAAATGTACTGAAAAGTCAAGACCACTTTGTACCTTAATTAGAAGATATCACTACTGCCCAAAATACTTAACAAATAAAAACAAAAAGAAAGCTCTGTATATTTTCTAGTTCTAAATGGTTTCTTGCTCATCAATCTGGCAAGCTTTTCCTGAAACGTGTTGACAACTAATCTCTAATCTCTGCACTTCCTGAACACTGCCTACTCTTTTTTGTTTCTCTTTCTTTCTCTCTTTACGTTTTACCACTGATGCGCAAGGTATTCTTTTCTGTGTGCCACCAAGGATAGGAAGACAGGGGAGTGATTTTCAATCCAGAAGAAAAACAGCGTTGACAGGATAACAGAGTGTTTGGAAATATCAGAATCACCAAGTCTTCATCCAGAGGACTTCATTTTCTTTTAAAAATGGGGAGCCTCTGCCAGTTTCTACCAAGGAAATCAACACTTGCTATAAACTGAGAAAAGTCAAAAGATCCAAGTTCTAATGCCTCAGAGAGCCACTAACCGGATGTGTTTCTGTAACAAATAACTGTCTGGGTTTTGTTGGTTTGTTTTTGCTTCCCAGCATCCCCCCCTTCTCCCCATCAGAGAAGCCTCGCAAGAGGTAGAGTCTACCCGTCCCCCGCCCACGGACCTCTAACCCCACTCCGCCAATCGGATGCTCCCCACACAGACTTCAATCTAGAGCTAGTGACCCAGAGAACCGGACACGGAGAATTCAAAGGCGGAGGCAGCACCATCCCGTACTAGGGGAATGGGGACAGAGATGCCAACGGCGATGGCTGACCGAGACACGAGGGGCGGTAATCAGCGTTAACGTCTTTGGTGCACCGGTTCTGGGATAGGATTGCGCCTGCAGCTTTGGATGCTGCAATTATTTATATCTTCAGCAGCTTTCCTAGCATCACTGCCTGTTGTTCAGGTCCCCTCAGAAAGGTTTTTTCTCCTTAAGTCAGCCCAATTTATTTTTCTTTTGCCTGTGACTAAAAAGCTGGGCCAGTCCCAAGCCCTGTGCTTCAGTTTCCTCACTGCTGGAGCTACAGAGTGGAACGTCATGAGCTCTCTGGTTCCTTCCAGCTCTACCAATTTTATAAGCTGCCATCCCCAAATGTCAAATAAGCCAACTGAGAGTCGAATTCTATAACGAAGGAAAAGAAAGCCTTCAATGGGAAACAGTCGACCTCTCATAAAAGGACTGGCAAAAGCGAGCGATTCCTTTCACTTACCTGGAACCATCTCCCAGGCCCCGTCTCCTCATTTGTGTGTGAGTACATGCACACAACTCTTTACAGACCCACTGGACCGGCTCCACCTGCCCCAGGGGGTGATTCCGAGTGTGAGCTACATAATAAATAACATGGAACCGAGTCCTAAGGGCCAGCTGGGGAATTCTAACTGGAAGCAACCTTTTGAGAAGCTTTATCTGTTGCAAGTGAGTCCTGTATCGTATCAGATTTCTGTCTCTAATCACGGGAAGATTCTACACCTTATCAAGTTGTTATCACATCAGTCTGACCAGAGCCCAATGTCCTGATTGAAAAGAATGTGTACTATCACATGAACAAGAAAAGCAGCCTCTCAGCCCAGGGAGAGCACTGGGCCTGGAGACTCAGAACACCTGAGTCCAGGACACAGCAAGTCACAGACTGACTTGACGCTGGACATATCCCTTTACCCATCAGAGGCTGTTTCTTCACCTGCAAAGCAGAGTTGACACCAACTTCTTTGCCACTGAAATGGTCAGGTTAGAGCATACAGGGAAGCATTTGTAAACTGGGAAGCACTGTGAGAATGAAGCTATTATTGTCAACAAAGATTTCCTTCTACTAAGTTTACCTTCCCTCTCTCCTTTCGTCTGAGATAGTCTTTTACTTGCTATCCAAATCATAAGCGTTCCTCAGTTTTCAGGATAATACCTCTGAGCAACCCAGATTCAATGTTTATTTAGAAACTTAATTTGGGGCTTGAACTCCAAAACAGGAAGAAAAGTAAGAATTTAATTCTCTTTGTAACTACAAAAACAAAACCTTCAGACTCATTTGACAAATAGACCTTTAACAGATATTGTTTCAAACTATAGTAAAAAATATCCAATTGCTTTTGCTTGAACTTGCTACGTACTAAATAAGCAAAATCCTCATCTTAATTTGGTCATTTAAATAGGTTTGCCCTGCTGGAAATTTTTTCTTTTGTAACAGCAATCATGAGTCATGGATGACTCATGTGAGCCACATGGATGTTTTGTTTCTCCCAGGAATTAATAAATTAAGGGCAGGGACTTAGTTCTACCCACCGCAACCATCACCACCACCGATTTACCTCCAGGAAGGACAATAGTGCCAGGCATGTAGGAAGGTGCTAAAACATTTGTTGTCTAAAGTAATCAATTTATAATTCAATAGTCTGTGCACTCAGCTAGTGCCCATCAATTTAGCAGAGCCTTATCACCCTGAGAGAAGTGAAAAAATAGATACTGTGAATCCTTACAGCCAAGATCACATGATGAGGCAGAAGACTGAGGTGCAAATACTGTGAGAACCAGCTTAATAGGGCTCTTCCTTTAATGTCACTACCTACCTGCGAACAGCTAGTAGAATATCTGACATCGCCAAGATAAAAAAAACAGAAAGTTTATACACAATGTAGTTATCAATGAAATTATGTCAATATTGCAACCACACACATCAAATACTACGCCAGATGCTCTAGCCATATTTTTAAAGCCAACAGATTTGTTCTTCTGGAAAGATGAACACAACCGAGAAAAAAAAGACTAGACATAGTAAGAAAAAAAGATCTTCTACTTTGAGAAAGTAGCTTGAGTTGTAACTTACTGATGACTCAGTATGACTGTTCATACTGTTCAAAAGACTAGAAAATAGATAACTGCATTCTATTATCTAATTTGAAAATGTTCATTTCTAAGGAAAAGAAAACAACCCATTTCCTGACACACGCATAACGAAGTTTTGTTTCATTGCTCTAACCTTCAATGATACTTCAACTTCTGGCTGGCCAATCTGCAACTCATAAAATTTGAATATGGACAGTGTATTAGATGACATTGAAAATTCTCTTTAATTTAGTTGGGTATAATAATGGCACGGTAGCTTTAAATTATTAAAAAATAAAGAATAATCCTTATCGGTTAAATATGCTTTAAAATGTTCTAGGTGTGGGGATAGCACATTTTTTCTGTAAAGGCCATTCGATCTCTATTGACCTACTCAACTCTGCTGTTGGCAATACCTAAATGAATTAGCATGGCTGTGTTCCAATAAAACTCTATTTTACAGACACTGAAATTTAAATTTTATGTAATTTCGTGCCACAAAATTTAACCATTTAAAAATATAAAAACCATTCTCACATACAAAATAAGAGGCAGGTAGGGATTTGACCTCTGCTCTAGGAGAAAAAAAAAAAAGAGAGAGTGGAGGGAAAGAGAGGGAGGGAGGGAGGGAGGGAATAGATAAAATAAGAGTACCCGTGAGTTGATAATTGTGACAGCTGGAGATGGTACACATCAGTTCAAAATCCTACTTTCCTTCATGTATGTTTGCAAGCTTTGATGATAAAAACTTAAAATTTTATATATCAATGAAGGGAATCCTTTCACAATGTATATGTATATCAAATCATCACATTATATACTTTTAAATATCTTACAACTTTATTTTTCAATTATACCTAAATAAAGCTGGGGGCAGGGAATTAAAGCTTTAAAATGGGAAAGAGGAAGGAAAGAAGCAGGGAGGAAGGATGGAGGGAAGGAAAGGAGGATTATTTTTGCTGCCACCATCACCATTATGCTTATGGGGCTCCCAATGACAAATCTATAGTTAATCTGGTTCATGTGAAGTTTCCTTTACCCTGACACGTGTTGTCAAACTTTCCACACCAATAAAACGTGGTTGTTCAGAACTCCCTCTCTGGGGGAAAATAAATTGACAATAGAGCTAATCAATGCTCCTGTACTTGAGAAAGACATTTCCAATATTCTACACAGTTTGATTGAAATCTGCACAATAAATATTTAAGAGTTTAAACAAGAAAAGATTCAATAAATAGGCTATAGACTCATTTCTGATAAACTCTTACATAAATTAAAATTAAATAGTACCATTAAAACAAATTTTTCACCGAAAAGGTTTCAATGAACGTCAAAAAATTTTCCTTTTGTCTCTGAAATTCTGGAGCATGGTAACATGCAGCAAGACTCAAATGTAAAAAACTAACTAAAAACAAACGAACAAAAACTAACCACACCCTCACATTTCTAATAATTTCTTATAAAAAAATAAAGTTATATGCTACACAATGCCACACCAAATTGAAAATACATTTATTCGTTTTACTTTCAACTCTTAAATACAAGGCTGGGACACACCATAACTATTAGTAATGTTTTCACTTTTGTTTTAAAATGAAAAGTAAAAACAATACCACGCTCCAGCGAGCAGAGTTTCTTTCCCATATACCCAGCAATTCTCAAAGTCTTCCTGGAAATGCTAGTCAGTGGTTACTGTCAAAGAAAGATCATACTAGTTTCTATCTGAGACGGTCAAGATACACTCACCCAGCTGTAATTACTGACAACCTTCAACTTGTAGGCTCAGCCCTAAGTAGTCCCTGAGTGAATCCTGATGGCACGTGACAATATACGAGGAGTCCCAGCCCTCCAGAATTAGAATCTGCCCACAAACTGTTACCTGCCTCCAGGGAATCCCTAGACAAGGGAATCCCTGGTGTTTACCAGGCTGCAGTCTCTCCTGCCATATACACCAAGCATTAGAGTCCCTGCCCAATATTGGACTTGCACTCTATGTTCCTACTTAGACTTGAACTCTGCTCTCATCTCAGCTTGCTTGACTAGAGCTCTGACATTCTGCCTAGCTCTTCCTTCAAGTACTGGCCCCTCTCTCTCTCCATTTCAAGGAGATGCCTAGTATCCCCCGTAGATTCCCCCTTCTGCCAAAGAATCCCCAAAATGCTGCCATGCACTTGCCTCCACGGAGCATCACTTCACTGAGAAAACTGCTTCCCTGCTCAGACCCACCATCAGTCTCCCACACACAGATGAGGACGGGGGTGAGGAGTCCTGGGGTTGCAACGTCAGCTGAGACAGGTGGTTAGGACTGCTAGCCACTCCCCTTGGAAGACTGCTCATAGCCAGGCTAGACCTTGAGCCTGCCTGCTCCTGGTTCACTTCTCTGCTTCTACCAACCTGCCTTGGGAGAGCCCTGCCCTCAAAAGTTATTGAAGGGTGTCCATATTTTAAGGGTAAGAAACAGTTTAGCGGACTTCCCTGGTGGCGCAGTGGTTGAGAATCTGCCTGCCAATGCAGGGGACACGGGTTCGAGCCCTGGTCTGGGAAGATCCCACATGCCGCGGAGCAACTGGGCCCGTGAGCCACAATTGCTGAGCCTGCGCGTCTGGAGCCTGTGCTCCACAACGAGAGAGGCCGCGATAGTGAGAGGCCCGCGCACCGCGATGAAGAGTGGCCCCCACTTGCCGCAACTAGAGAAAGCCCTCGCACAGAAACGAAAACCCAACACAGCCATAAATAAATAAATAAAAATTTAAAAATCTTAAAAAAAAAAAAAGAAACAGTTTAGCGGATCTAGCCACGGTTTAGGGCTGCCACATATAGCTATCTATAAGAGTAGATTCTGTGAACGTCTTACTGCCTATAGAAAATATGAAAAAGAATCACTCATCTACCCTTTATCAGTACCATAGTTCAGGATACAAATTCAAAGTCAATTTTACTTTATGAGCTTTAAGTTCACCTGGTCACAAATAAAAAATTTAAATGTCAAAAATATTGAAGTCTAATTAAAAACCTAAGCCTAAGAATCAAAGACCCAAACAGACTATTCACCTTGAGAGGCCAGATTATAATACATTACTCCATTAAAATACAACTTAAAATGCAGCATATTAGTCTTCAACTTAACATATGTCTCAAAACTTCTCAGGAGCACTGCACAAAGACGCTTTTGTAAAACAACCTCACAGCACTTTGATGTGACCGTATGTTCATTAAAAGGAAGTATTACTACTTACATACATAAGGTACATAATGAATTCAGTATGTGTCTAGAGTTGGCTAGTGCTATTAAAGCACACGCCAAAAGCACAGACTATAAATCAAAATGCGATTTGTCAAAGTAAGATCTTAATATGATACAGGTTAGAAATAAATAAGTAAACCACTGATGTTCTGATATGGAATTAGTGAGGAGAGCTAAGCCCAAACTGAGACCAGGTGGCAGGTGACATCCCTTTGTTCTATCTATAGCTTTGGCTATTCCTCTCTCTCTTCCACCTGGATAAGTACAAAATTAGCATGCACCAGGCGTTCTTCACTCCCCCAAGGGTTTATATCTCTAACACTGCTTTAAAGACTGATACGCTTTCCAAAATGTTGACATAAGCCAGTTGGGCAGTTACGGAGTTTTTAAAGCCCACGTTACCAAAGTTTTTAAAAATCTAGATTTCTCTTAAAACAGAATTTGTAAACCACTTGACATTAGTTTATTAACTCACTTCCAAACTGAGGACAATTTAACAAAAGACCAGAAAGGGCTGACATATAGTAAATAAAAAGGCCAAGCCACAAAGACAACTATCAAAAATATAAGAAAATCTAGTCAGTGAATGTTGGAGTTGTCAAGGAAGTGTGAGCAAAGAGACGGATACCACTCCATGTATTACACCTTCTTTTTCCTACCTCTTCACCTCTCTTTCAGCCTGGGTTCCTTCAAATCAGCATAAAATCTCATCCAAGACTCTCCCACTAACCACCCAGATATGGTCCCTAGATTCTGAGTTCCCTGCATCAAATGCTGTTTTCATTCACTGATGCCCACTGCCTACAGAGTTCAAGCTTAACTCCATAGCATAGTACACCTGATCCTCCAGGATCCTGGCCCTGTTTGCCACTCCACACCTCTACACCCGATGCTCACACTCTATACAACTGCTTCCTGTACTCCGTGTGCCTTCATGCCTTTGGCCACAATGTTCTTCCACATCCTCCCTCACTGACCTCACCTCGCTGTACTACTCCATCTTAAAATTTGGTAAAGTATTGCTTCCTTATGGAAGCTTTTCTAGGTCTCCACAACCACCTTAGGTATATGCCTCTTGGAGAATTTCTCACATGTACGGCAAACCATTGATTTCCGTGTCTGTGTTCTCCAAAGAGCTTTTGGAGGGAAAGAAACATTTTGCGTTATTCTGTGTATCTCCAGGACCTATCAAATTGCCTGGATTTTACATGGTGCTAATATATGCTTACTGAATAGATACAGAAATAAATAAAATTTATTTTTTTTAGAAAAAAAAAAACTAAGAACACTATCCTAACTAGAAAGATATGAATCTACACATTATTTCAGCTTGCTATGCAAATGCTTTCCTTGCAGTCCTTCTAAACATCCCAAGACTAATACATTAAGGCCAATCTTGATGAAGAAAAGTCAGAATTAATGAAAAGAAAACCTTAGAAAGGGCTGGTACTCAGTTTTACAGTCTACACAGACATGACAATCATACAGCTTAAGCCCAGACCTAGAGTAGGTACACTTCAGTTCAGAAGTAACACATGTCAACATTCAGTCAACTCCTTCCCAAGAATCAGAAATCAGGAAGTTCAGCAGTGTTTACGGGGAAATTTGTTTGTTTGTTTTGTTTTGTTTTGTTTTTCCCATCTGAGTCCTGGATGGACTCAAAGGCTACGAGGTGAAACATAGGCTGGTCAAGAAGCCCTGCAGTTTTGCGAGGAGCATCTTCAACAGCAGAAACATGAGGCTAAAATTCAACTACTGCTTATAAGCCATTTTCCAACATTTCTTCAGAAGCTCTCACAGCTCATGCATTGATGGGGGAAAATAAGGCTTTTCACGGTTTCCCTTTCATAGATTGATCAAATGTACATACAGAGACCACCCGGGTGGATCCAAGGGCTCCTCAGTGCTACAATGGTACAGAATTTTCTGGAGGACCCCTGTTTTATTCTGGACACAAGGATCCTGGACATAAGGAAACCTGAAAGCAATGAGAGTGGTCACAATCCACTGGACGAGGGAGAGAAGCACTCAGTGCTTCAGTGGCTGCTGCTTCCTCCAGCCCTGGGAAACGTCCCTCCTTGTGGAGCTGGAGGAGGGATTTGAAGGTCTGCGGTAACTTAACCTCCCCAGGGCCGCCTTCAGCCCTCACAGGCTGACAGAGATCTTCTCACCCAGACTGACTACCCTACACGAAGAGCCACAGGTCTCTCTGAGTGCGAGTTAGGAAAACGTTTATGGCACTTTGTTTTTTTTTTTTTTGGCACTTTGTTTTAATATGCGCCTCTGCCCCATCCTAGACAAGGCACCATTTCTATATGAAATACGGGTAGTAGAGGTGGAGATTAGAGCATGTTTTTTCTCCCCAGCTCTCTACTACTCAATAGCCTTCTACATTCCTGTCACTTTGTTGGTTCTGCTCTGAATTCCTGAGACTTGGTTGCACCTCGTTTCTGGGTGGCACTGCTCTCTGCTTTGTAGCTGCTGTTGCAGCCAGAAGAACAATTTCAATAAGAGCTGACAGGATCAGGCCCCTGTGGTGTCTCTAAAATTTCAAGTTCAGTTTCTGTGAAAAATGCTTACAATGCCATAATTCAAACAGAATCAAGAGGAGTAAATAGTCTGAAATTTGTAGCTCAAAATGTGCACATAGTGAGGGAAGACCACCTACTCAAAATCGGATGGCCCGGGAGCATTGGGGGAGGGTGGCATCACGGAGAGCCACTCAGCACACAGAAGGCCCTCAGGAACAATCACATGCGCTCAAAGGCTTGAAGATACTTGAATAACAAAAAGGGGACCTAAGTTTACCCACCCCTCCTGCCATGAAATATAAGGAATCTGCAATGGAAAGACACAAATAAAAATGACTGCTTTTACGTATGAAAAAAAAAAAAGGGGGGGGGTGGAGAAGATAAGTTTCAGACAAAAGTCTAAATCGAAATGTATGGGGTAAGTTAATGATGTTCACATTTGTCGGGGTTGGAGAGAAGAAAGGGCCAAAGTTAGGTTAAGCAGCAAATGTAGCAAAATAAAATAAACTTCAGAGAATGAGGTATTTAACTGTATCTAGGTATTTATATATTTTAAATATTACTCTAAATTGTATGTTTGTTTCATTATATTTGTGTTAATAATGTTTATGCTTGGCTCCTTTTAAATAAGATCTTTTGTTACTTGAAAAAATAGACATAATTGAGTGGCTAAATGTTCTTCTCTCTTTATTCATACTGAAGGATCGTGAAGACATGAGTTTTAACCAAAAGACGAGAAAAAGGAATATACAAATAGAAGATAGAGGGAAACGACAAAAATATATATTAATCTTGCTTTACACCAAACATGTTTCTTATAACCCCCATGTACTGTTATTTTTTTTTTTAATGTTTTTTGAAGAGGCAACTATTGAAAAGGATAATTTGGGTTTATATTATTCTCTTAAGGGGACAGGAGTAGTGAATTTGTCTGATTTGTAAATCCTGAGGGTATTCAGATTACTTTTTAAATAATAATGTATTTACACCCCTTCTTTTGCCAAAACAGATTTGAGGTAACTACTGAGGTACAATGCTTTGCACACAAAAAATTATCGAGAGAGAGAGAGAGAGAAAACCCTCTGGAGCCTCTTCTCGGCTGACTTTCAGTCACAATTTGTCCTCTGTAAGGAAAAGGAGAACTGCATGAAATCTTAAGCCCACTCATTACTGTATTTCTCAGGTTAAAAATGAGAAGAATTTAAAACACCTGGGAAATAGGAAGTTTCTGGTTTACTGAGAGGCTTCGGAGTTACCTATCCCAAGTCAATTCAGGGTTGTGTATTAATCATCTTTGACATAAAGACATAAAGTACAAGTTATTTGACTTGTTCTTAACCTGACAGCTGCTCATCTAATGCTTGTGCTCTTTTATTAATTTCTAATTAAAGACTTATTCTTCTGAATAGACAGTAAATTACACACTGGTAATACTTTTACAGTGAATGCAAGACTACCTCTTTGGTTTGGGATAGTAGAGAAGCAGTAGTTATACAAGTTGTGTGGGAGGTCAGTTGTGTGTTTGTGTGTATTTAATGTGCAAAGCTGAGTTTATTTTAAAGTAAGTGGTTGTGTGGTTCATATCTTCTGTGGGTGGATATAACGATCTAAGGAGTGTTTTACTAATGTAAAGTGTGATATGAATAAGTATTAATAGTAATAATGAAACCAGTTTGAAATTCACATTCTAAAATAGTGGTTTATTTGGCACCAGAGAATATAATCTACCAAGGTTTCATTTATAAGAACTATGTACCAATGCCTTTTTTCAGTTTTTCTATATTACATTACCAGGGCTTGGTTGTAGAATTTCTAGTTGAAACTAACATAGGGGTTTTTTAATTGAAGAGATGTTTTTATTACTGCTATTTCTTGTGAGGGTAGATACCAGCCTGGCCTTCTGTTACACTAAGAAAGCCGCTGTGTGTCATGTGCAGAGCAATTAAAAATGGATTTGACTCTTGTTTTTCTCTCTCTTTCTTCCTTCTTCTAAACGTTTATCTGTGCAAAGACTCTTGAACCCCTTGAAAGAATTCTAGAAAACATGCTAGAGTGGGTAGATCAGTGGGTACCTGGAGACTGTGCCGATAGATCCGTGAGGCGTTACATTGTCATACAATAAAGTAGCAAGAAAAACAGCTTCTGAAGACCAATCAGAAGAAGATTGGTCTTTTTTAAAAGGTTTTAATAAAAACCTTTTTTATTTCCTATTTATTTCCCCATATTCCAATGGCAATTATTTCCTTCTCCCTTTCTTTCCAAAAATGATGTAAGAGACTATATTTCTGAAGTAGAACTCCTTTGAGACAACTGTACTGGATAGTTACTTTAAGCTTCGATATGCAGTTCATTTAAACATTTCTTGGGAGTCTGTTTTCCCAATGTCTCTAAAACAAAAGTAGAAAATCCCTCAAACTTTTAAGTCTTAACTGTAAACTGCAATTAATTAGTTTCATGTCTAAAATTTTTTTAATGCACCATTAATATAAAGAATATAAAAATAAAATGTTACTAAGAAGTGTATAATTTCATGTATTGGTATAAAACAGATCCATCTATTTAAAAGACTATAATTAACATGAACATTTAGTCTGAAGTTTGGCTTTCAACACAAGCAGATGATATGTACTAGGTTTTAGCAAGTTTAAACAAACCAGAGAAAAATGACAATAATAGCATTTGAGACTCACAGCCTAATTTTAATCTCCCTATACAGGTAAAACTAGTAGATATGCCATTGTTTTGTGGTGTCCAGAAACAAAATAAAATTTCATTTTCACTTATAAAAAGAAAAATAACTTAAAAATATGGTTTATTGATGCCTAAGGCTGTGACAATACACATATTTTGATCTAAGCAGCTAACATGACTATAAAATTTAACTCTATGAAATTTGGTTCCTGGATCTTTTTTTAAATTCACCTTTTCAAAACTTGGTGGCTCCTTATGTTACTGAGGAATGAAATACCCATTATATTAGGTGAAAAGAGCAAGGTATTACTATTACCTAAGAAATGGAAGGGGGAGTAAATAAAAGTGTGCATAAAATATACACATATGCATACACATGCACACACAATGAAAGGATATGCCAAAATTCTATTTTTTAAAATGTTATCTTTAAGGAAAAAGAGGACATGTGGTGGAGTGAACAGGGAGAGAAGCTAGCCTTATTTGAATAGTCTTTGTTTTCATTTTGACTTTGAAGACCTGTTTTCATTTTGACTTTGAAGCCCTGTATTTTACATAATTTTTTTTAAAAAAGCACAGCTTTAAAAAGGTAAATAGTCCCTAAAGATCTAAAGCAAAATTAAAATGATTTTATGTACTGAGTTGATGGCATAACCACACTGATAGACACTATGTAAAGTAGCTTTAAAAGACAGTAATTTATCTATATATTCCCATTGGCATATACTCTAAGAACAATAACAACAACAAAAACAAAAATCTTAAACTGGTTTCAGTAATAATATTTTTGGAGGTATGATTGATGAGATTAAATAAAAGCCATGTACTCATGAATTTAAAGTATAATTATGTCTAAGAATTCATCATATTTTTCTTCTTTAAGCAAAAAACTTTTTCTTAACTCTTTCTACAGAAAAACCTAGAAATGACCAGTCAGTAGCAATGAACATCCGAGGCAAATAGATTATGGTCTCATTACCGTTCCCCACAGGAAGGAGTCAAAGCTTATTGGAGAAATGGCTGCTTCCAGGTCTAGGTCAGGAAAGTTACAAGATTAACCTAGAATATCTTGTCATAGCAGATAGCACAGAAGTCATCGTAGACCATTAACAGCTTATCAAAAAGGCTCAGGAACCAACTTGAGAAGGTGCCCATGGGCCAGAAAAGAGTAGTTTGAACATCAGTAACTCTAATAGACTGACACATATTAAATATATTTAAAATCATGAGTTTAACTGATAATCAAAAAACTCTCATCACATTTGGAGGATAACAAAAAACTAACTCATTATTATTGAAAACTAGCATATAAATGGAAAGAATCAAGCATTTATCCAGAAATTTTATACAAAAATGTACCTCAAGGTAGGCAAAGAGTCAATACAGGGAAATTATAACTATTCCAACTAATAAATGAAGTTGGAATGGCAGAGTTAGAAAAGTACCATTTTAACCTCTTAACCTCTAATGACATACTGAAATTGATATAGGCAATAATTATGACTGATTAAAAATAAAGAGGCGGGCTTCCCTGGTGGCGCAGTGGTTGGGAATCCGCCTGCCAGTGCAGGGAACGCGGGTTCGAGCCCTGGTCCGGGAAGATCCCACATGCTGCAGAGGAGCTGGGCCTGTGTGCCACAACTACTGAAGCCTGCATGCCTAGAGCCCGTGTTCCGCAACAAGAGAAGCCACTGCAATGAGAAGCCCGTGCACCACGACGAAGAGTCTGCTTGCCGCAGCTAGAGAAAAGCCTGCGCACAGCAACGAAGACCCAACACAGCCAAAAATAAATAAATAAATTAAATAAATTTAAAAAAATAAAAATAAAGAGGCAAGAAGACTTGTGATGGAAATTCACACCACCACCTATAAAATATTTTTGACAAAACAATTTGATCCAGCCTCCTTGTAACTTATCACTAAAGATGTCCCACCTCCTCCCCTTCCAATAAACTATGCTTCCTATTTTTCTTGCTTTTGTAATGTCCTGTCTCTTAAATCTGGGATGCCCCTGTGATTCACTTTAATTAACAGAACGTGGTAGAAATGACACTGTGTGACTTTCAAGGCTAGGTCAGAAGAAGCCTTGCATTTGAGACTTGGTCTCTTGGTACTCATTGGGGTAAGCCAGGCACCACATAAGAAGTCTATGTAAAAGTCCAACCCAGCTGTATGGAAAAGCCACAGTGAGAGAGAGATGCAGGACCAGCCCCCAGCTATTCCAGCCTTCTCAGCCCAGGAGCCAGACATGTAGGTAAGAAAGCTTTCAGAAGACTCCAGCTTCAGCCACCAACTCACTGCAACCATAGGAGGGATCCCAGGTGAGAAACACCCAGCTAACCCCATCCATCCTCAAAACTCTGAGAGAGTCCACTGATGTTTTAAGCCACTAAGTTTGGGTGTTGTTTCTTTTGCAGCAACAGATTAATGCAACAAGCCTAACATGTACAGGAAATACAGGGGAACTGTTAAACAAAACCATGAGGAAACAAGGGAAGGGATGGGAAACCTATTATAAAAAGAATGAATTGGTATATACAAACCTTAACTAGGATTTTGTTTGTTTTATGGGTTTATTTTTAACCAGGAGCAAATTAAGGTAATGACACTATAGGTGACATGTGATCATGACCAGGTATTTGGCCTTAAGGAATTATTGTTAAACATTTTAAGTGTGGTTGTATTTTAAAGAAAATTCTTAACTTTAAAGATACAGACCAAAATATCCATGGATGAAATATTTGTTATTTGGGGGCTGGAGGGTATCAAATAGGAGTATAGATGAAATTAAGCCATGAGTTTATGTGTTGAAACTGGAAGTTCATTTTATTATTCTCATTACTTCTGCGTATGTCTTAGTAAAAACGCATATACTTTGTTGAACTATCAATATTTGGCTATTTTTTGTTAAAGCATATAATGGACGTAAAACCTAATGCTAGCTGAAAGAAGCCATGATGCTATAATCTTTATTTGGTAAAGTTTTTTTTTTTTTAGCCAAGGAAAAAAATTACTTTCACATCCCTACATGTCCAAAATATTGATCTAGATATTTAACTTTGCTTCCCCTTCTCCTGGGAAATAGGGATCATGATATCTCATTCCAGTGTATATGATGAGTTTGATCAACTAAGACAATTTATGGGAAAAAAATGTTTTGAAAACCATACTCTGCTACACAAATGCAAAACATTATTTGTAGTAAGGATCACGTGTTTGGCCCAATATTTGGAATATATGCAGTGAACTCTCTCAAAACCTGAAAGCTAAGAACTCTGTCCTTAATGCATTTGGCCCAATACCAGGCACAGTGCTTAGAAAATGGAAATTCCATAAGGATTTTTTGGATGAAGGCATAAACTGGAGGAAAGAGGGCATGGAGATTTTTGATACATTTGCTTTTGCCTTTGATCTTGCATCTTTTTAAAAAGGGTCAACTGAGCAACAAGAGTGTGAGAGGTAAGTATCTTACTGTGAACCCACCAGAACTATTTGTTCAAACACCATATACGCTACATACCCTTCTACTGGTGAATTTTAGCACTGTTTTTAAGCTTTTATATGCAGAGTACAATGTGAATTACTATCTCATACGCTACACCTGATCAAATCTACTTTTGTGTGCTTTTGATTTTCTTAAAAAAAAAAAACTAATTATAAGAGAATAAAAGCCTGGTATTTAATACATGCTGGTCAAGTGAGCAATAAACAATTGCAAACTTTCCTAGAGGCTATTTTGCCCTGTCTCATCATCAGGAAGCTAAAGCATATGTTGGATGTTAGCCTGGATGGACACAAATGTGTCCTATTTATTCAAGGTTTCCTTGGAAGCCACAATTTATAAGTTTTGTTTCTTAGGGGTACATGTCAAACTTCATTTAGCATTCGTTGGTATCCAGATACACTGAATAGCAAAAAGGCAGCATTCGGGGGTGAAATATATGCCTGCTATATGAGCAATAATGTCAGTTTCATTTATGTAACTCACAGAAAACAAGAGGAGAAATACAATGGAAAAGCTGACAGTAGGAAATCAAGATAAAAATTACTCACTTAATTTATAAGTGTAAAACTGCATATGGACAGGGAAAATATTAAAACAAATAGGTTTTAAATCAATGTCTAAGAAGTGGATAATTTTAGAGGAAGTTCTTTTAAAATGTGCTCTCTAACCCTTAAATTTCAAAGATTATATACTTATGTGAAGCATGTTTGCATGCACAATATTTTCCTTTTTCCTGAGAATGTTTTGCAAATTTTTTGGAAGAATCTGAAAATTTTAAATATGCGAGGGACATTTGTGGAACCGATGCTTCTCTTTAGAACATTTCCGTGAAAAGTTGAAGTCTGATGGTCGATACAATATGCATAAAATTGACTCAAATAAAACAATTAAAATTTAAATAATTTTATACTTATAAAGTTATTTTACATTTATTATTCATTTGAAGCTCAAAACACTTCACGAGCAAAACATTATAAGCCTAAATTCATAGATGTGTAATGTGGCTCAAAACTCAATAAAGTTTGCAATCCTAAGTCATCTGCTTCCATATTATTGACTGCTTCCACTACACTACGGTACTCTGGAAAGCAGTTTTCAAGTATGACTGTGATGTTTACAACTGTGAGACAAGTTATCATGCCACTTTCAACATATCTTTTCTAAGACTGAACTCAGGATGAGTTCAGCTTAGCTTAGTTAATTCACTTTCAATGCTCTATTTTACTCCATTATGAGAATATACTATGGGTTACTTATTCGTCTCTTGATAGATATTTGAATTATTTCCCTTTTTGAAGTTATTCCCAGTGCTGCAATAAACTTTTTGTACATATCTCCTGGTTGCCACACATAAGAGTTTCTCTGGGACATAGACTTAAAATGATGATAAATTACTAACCCAGTGGTTCAAAAAAGAAAAATCAAGTTGAGTATTACAGAAGTACAGTAAATGTCAGCATATAACTCCAATATGGTTATTTATTTATAAATTACTTACCTGTACTATTGTACTTATAGACGTTTAAACCATATGTAAAAACAGACATTTCTAAGGAATTTGCTAGAAACAGGTCTAAGGAAAAGTTCTAATATGTTCTTCCTACCCCCAGTGGATGGTCTTTGCAACCCAGGAGGCTGCTCACACAACCACTTTAGAATCACCATAACAACCTCATGAGAACTGCATCAAGAAGCACAGAGACAAACTTGCATACCAGCACTGCTGTTTTGTTTGTAAATCCACACTATTCAGTTATGTATTCAATCTATTTCTGTTCTGAAGAAATTAATGTGTCTGTCCAGATTTAAAGTAGATAACACTCAATTATAGTTCAACAATTGTGTTTGCAAATAATGAAAATGAGGACTAAAGGCACCATCTTTAGATTTGACTTATGTTCCAAGAACTCAATGGAAAAACAAAAATGAAAACATAAGACTAAAAAAAAATCACCTTTGTGTTATTGGGTAATTGATTTTTTTTAAGCTTTCAAAGTAGATAAAATCAACACCTTAAAAGACTTGTCTTTAACCCAGGCTTTCTTTTATTGACGTATACGATTGCGGGTGCATTCCTAGAGGAATAATAGTTTGTTCCTAACAAAAGAGTCTGGATTCCACAATATGCCTTTTGCCAGAGGCCTCATTCCCCAAAGCTCACAGCTAACTGCATCTCCTGCTGTACCTGTAACAATTTAATTGTATAAGTCAGCCTAGTCAAGCATCTCCAGCTCATGACTGGGAGACATGAAATTCATTGTCATTATTGTCCCTGTCATTTTGGATCATTATATCCTGCTGCAGAATTTTCCTCACTTCAGTGCATTTTTACCTCCAGGAGCCAGGGATTATAGCTGAGGTTGTGGGGGGCGGGGGCAGGACCATGAGCTGCATTTACCTCAGGGGAGCCAGAGATTAAATTGGCTTTGCTCTCTCACGAGCTCAGCTGAATTCATCTATTTGTATGCTGTGAGTTTTAGGTTGGAATAAACATGAATATTCTAGTGAAACCTGGGCTTTAATTCCCCCTTTGAAACATGGCTGTAACCAACTTCTATTTACACTAGGAAAGCCAATGTAATTTCTCGTAGGTTGCTATTTTCATATGTGCATGAGGAATACTTAAGGGCATCATCGGGTATGAAATAACAGACATCTCTCTCTGTCACCGCCTGGACTCTCAGAAGGAAGAATTTAAAGCTGTAATTTTGTTCTCCAGTTTCATCTTACAGAAGCTTAATGGGGGTATCTAATGGTTTTACATATTTAATGAGTTTTAATTATATCTCATTTTCTGTGCACTGGATTGGATGACTGAAGTCCAACTAGAATGGCACCAAAGATCTTCTCTGGGAGCAGGGAGTTTGAAGTAAAGTTGACAGAGGAAGACGAAGTAAGTTTCTGAGGAAACTGGCTCGCCCTCCACAGCTGGCTCACATAACCTCACAGCCTGCCAAGTCACCCGAGCCTGTCGTGCCTTAAATACTTTTTGCTGACGTGGGAGAGTTGCACCAGTCACGACACTCTCTACGTGGAAACCCCCTGATGAGTGGTAATGGCCACGGACAGGGTCCAGCTGGTGGATCTCGGGTAGGATATGGAGAGGAGCAGAGAGGAAACACTAGGACATGTCTCAGGCAGAAAACAAGTGAGGCGACTATAATGCTTTCTCTAACAGAATATAAAAAGAAAAAATAACCTAGTATGTCACTTCCTATCTCAACTTTCACTTCAAATGGATCTTACTGAGAAATTTGACATTTACTTTGTCTATACTGAAAAAGATGGTAGTTATTCCTCCACATATGTGAGTTTGTTTCTCAGAGTTTAACAAAATATGGCAATGGATCGTACCTATGCCAAGCACAGAAGTGCCACTATAATTACTACATTTAAAGGTATGTGGTCAAAGACATAAACTTCTAGTTATAAGATAAATAAGTCCTGGGGATGTAATATACAGCATAGTGACTATAGCTAATAATACTGTATGGTATATTTGAAAGTTGCTAAGAAATCTTAAAAACCCTCATCATCTGAAAAAATAGTTTGTAATGATGTATGGTGATAGATGTTAACTAGACTTATTGTGGTGATCATTTGGCAATATACACAAATATTGAATCATTATGTTGTACACCCGAAACCACCATAATGTTATATGTAAATTATCCTTCAATAAAAAAAAAGATAAAAAGAAAAAAAAATGTATGTGGAATTTATCTTATTCCCTTTGTGGACTTTTGTGGAGGAAAAGGCTTTGCCTTAATCCTATGCAATGATCATCACTATATTTTTAGCATAAACTGTTTGCATGAATAATTAAGAAAAATTTTTTGACCTTTGTACATTTTGTACTTCAGAGGGAATATCTTACAGACCTAACATCTCAGTTTTGAAAGAATCTTAAAGATGGTCTCAGTCACTGGTCCCTCCACGTTAATGGTGATGTTTAGTAGTCTGTCTGACTATATTTTCACACCATTACTTTTCATTTTTCACTGGTAGTGAAGTAACTGTGTGATGGATAACTAATCAGAGTTGTTAATTGGCAAAATTTCTTATAGATTTTAAAAGTTCATTTAGTTATTTGTGCCACTTTTTCATTATGATCAAGATTCTCCCAAGGTGGGAATTATAAAAATTATTATTTCTGTTCACTTTAAAATGGTTAAATTTATGTTATGTAAATTTCACCTCAATAAATTATTTTTTTTAAGTTAAAAAAAGTTATTTCATGTAGCCCAAATGTATTTTGAAATCATTTGGGAGACTGTTACTACATTCTCATAATGATTATTTAAGAAGAAGAGTATTTTGTTGCTGTTGTTGTTAAGAAATGTTTACCTTATAAATTACAATGTTTAGACTTCAATTGCAATGGTATATGCTTAGGAAGTATTTTTTCCTCTCTGAAATACTTTGGTAGCAGGATAATAATGTTATTTTTCTGGTTGAAGGGTTAGTCATCCCTTCCTTTCTCTGAGCACACATTTATTACATTTAATTCCTTTACTATATGCTCCTTTCTACCTTATTTCTATGTTGGTATTTAATTTGCTCATCACACCATTAGCTTTAACAAGAGTTGCCCTATCTGTGAATACAGCTGTGAAACCATAGAACTACACTGTTTCACATTGTTGTTTTGTCTTGCCTCAGGCATGACATAGTTGGACCTGCATCATTTCAGAACAAGATTAAAAAAGAAATTATTTCCAGTGACTAGAATTATTTTTACTTTTTCAAGACTTGGGTTTCACAATCAATTTTCGAATATCAATTTGAAATTATTTTAAATAATAATTTTTAACTTTTCAATAATCTTTGCTAAACTCATAATTTTGCAACCTGTAACAAACTATAAAAGCCAATTCTAGATAAAAGAAATTCTTCTTCCTCTTGATTCTAATAGGATAGTGTTTCTCCTGAAGTATATGACATAGATTTCCCTTGGTTTCTCCATGTAGAATTGTTAAGAATCTATAGTTCATAACAATATCAAACCAACATAACACAGATGGCACAAATTCAGATATGACATCCACTAATATTCCTCTCAAGGAGGTTCAGATATGCACAAGCTAAAAAAATAAAAGTAACAAATAAAAGTAGTTCGTGTTCAATATATCACATGGTAGAGAAAATGGCCAAGTTCTTGAGACAGTTTGCAAGGGAGGGATTCAAACTAAGAGGCAAAGGACACAAACACTTTCGTGTCAGGATGGGCAGGGGGCCATTTGCAGAATGCCTTCTTATTCCTCCTGGATCAAAAACCTCTTTAATATAATCACCCAACAAACTACAGTGGATTAACATTAAGGGTCTGAAGCAGAGAAAGAATAGTCACAGTTAAGATTGTCCCTTAACATGCAGGCTCAATCAGGGGCACCAAAAAAGTAGTTAAGTGCCCCCCACCCCGTGGTGTTTAGATGCTGGAAGGCACTGTAAACTGTGAATTTTCTAACTTTTAATGTTTGTCTAAGACCCTTAGCATTTTTCTAATATTGTTGCTTCTTACACATCTTCTTGAGTTTGTCCCTGTTGCCCTATCTGCACGTACACATTTTGCATTCATACATGAAAGCCTGAAAGACAGCTAAATTGATTCAGAAACCTAACACTGAGAAGAAGAAAAAAAGGTAGGGGTAGCCTTAAGGATATCCCATGTTATGAAGTATAAATATCAAAGTCTCCTGGAAAAACAGAAAAACAAAAACATTTCTTCATGTTAAGAGTTCAGACATCTAACACTAAATACAAAAGATCACATAGTAGGGGTAAAAACAACTCACTGACCCTATAGGGCCTTTGTGCCACAAAATTTCTAAGACTTTTTGAACATGTATAATTATCTGTGTCCAGCTATTTCTTTATAAATAGACATCCTTGGACTACTTTCAAATTCCATTCACCCTTTAAAACTATAGTAAAACTTCACAAATGGCTTTTCCTGTGTTGTTTTGCATTGTATTGTGGTCCATCTGGAGATATATTAAGTGGTTAGTTCCTTCAGATAAAAGTGTACAAAATTGTATTGTCCACACACACACACAAACACAAAGAATGAACACTGAACACGTGGCAAATGGGTACTAATGTCACTGTTAGAAAACATCTAACAACAATAAAAGAAGCATTAAAAACTGAGGAACTGGTTTAACAGATGCAATGTTCATCTACCTTCTCACATAAATTATATGTTCAAGAATTGTGTCCTGTGCAAAATACAAACATGTCAATTTCAGCCCAGGGGGCATTTTTCTCTAGGTTTATAATCCCTTGAAAATAGAGGTTTCATCTAGAAAACCTAACAGATCCTCAGCTGCTTTCAACATTATAATATATCCATAAGGCAAGTGTTCACTGGCAAACATATCAAATTAAATGGCACGAAGGTGGTGTCCAAATACACAATGATGGAAAATGGACCAAACCAACCATGAGATACAAAGTCGAAATCCAAGAAGAAAAGGAATATGCAAAAACAAGCAATATTAAGAGCAAAACACTATGTGGAGTGTATGCATGTATGTTTGTGCGTTGTGTAAGATTAACATTAATTAGGATGCAAAACTGTCTCGTTAAGAATATGCTGTAAGGGTCACGAGGGGGAGAAAAGTATCTTGTAAAAAAAATAGAATCACATACCATCATAGTAGACAATTGCTCCTACCAGTTTATCCTTCTGGAGCATTGGGAAATGCTCAAGGGCTCTTGATTTGCTGAGGACATAACTGCTTTTCAGGCAATTACTTCCAGCAACCAGATCATACAGCTTGATTCCTACCCAGTAGTAAGGTAACTGCCACCACCTACAGCATAAATAGGGGAAAAGGTTTCTTTAGAAACAGAGTATAACATTATAGAATGTCACTTTAAGATACAAGACACTTTTTATTAAGAAAAGCAAAGTATACCTAGAAGTGTACTGCAGAAGAAACAAGAGAAGTGCCTGCCTGTTCTGACACCAGCCCAGCAGCTGAATGATAAAAGTAAATGAATCATCTCTAAGGCAGTGGTTCTGGACCTGACTGCATATTAGATTTTCTGGGGAGCATCAAAAATAAATATAGATGCCTGGGCCTCCTGTTTCTAGGGATCAATTTAACTAGACTAGGGCCAAGATCAGAGTGACTCTAATGTACACCCAGGGTACAGAATCATTGGCTTAAGATGTCCTAAGCAATCTATGACAAAATATAGACAAAAATTATAAAATCTGCTTCCAGGCCCCACAAGACTCATGCAGCTAGCAGAGTTACATAATTCTGTATTTCCTAGCACCTGTATTCCATCTTAAGTCAACTTGATGGATAGCTCTAACAACATTCAGAAAATTGGGTTTAATAATTTTTGATTATTTGACACCTCCAAACCAAATTTCAGTTTTGGTTAACTTGGAAATTTTAAATGACACAAAATGGCTTAGGGTTTGGAGTTGATATATGTCAGTTCAGATTTTGCAGCAGGATTCTTTCTGGCTCTGCATTTTAGTCTGCAAATGACCCTCTTATGTTCCCCAGTGCAAATGTAGTTCCCCCTGTATATACTCTCAGAAACTGGAGTAAAACACTACTAATTGTAAGTGCAGAACACAACCTCCTTTGCCTTCAAGAGCTAGCCCTTAGAGGTGGGTCAGCAGAGAGTAATATAGGAGAAGTCACACTTTTTAAAATGCAACAAAGGAAAATATTTTAAAAGGATTCAAGATTAGGACCAATTAAAACTACATTAAGAAATACACATTGAGGAACTATTTCCATTAAAACTGTGTTCTAGGGGCTTCCCTGGTGGCGCAGTGGTTGAGAATCTGCCTGCCAATGCAGGGGACACGGGTTCGAGCCCTGGTCTGGGAAGATCCCACATACCGCGGAGCAACTGGGCCCGTGAGCCACAATTGCTGAGCCTGCGCATCTGGAGCCTGTGCTCCGCAACAAGAGAGGCCGCGATAATGAGAGGCCCGCGCACCGCGATGAAGAGTGGCCCCCGCTTGCCACAACTAGAGAAAGCCCTCGCACAGAAATGAAGACCAACACAGACATAAATAAATAAATAATAAATTAAAAAAAAACAAAAAAACAAAAAAACTGTGTTCTATTGACCTCAGATAAGCAAAGAGTACACACATGATACCAAAAGGCTTACTTGTAAATTGGGAGCATTATAGGCAACGGAGCTGATAAATGGGGAGCAATTTCTAGTAGGTTGGCACGCTCATGAAGGGCTTCTTTTACCATCCTGTACTGAAAAGCAAAACAGAGAAAATTAGTTTGGCAGTAACAGATCATAATATTTTCAAATGGCAAATAGACACCCTGCCAACTGATTGATACACAGAAACTTCTCTACCTCTGAGCAAGGATAGCTCCCTCCTAATCAAATTTCTAATAATACATCATGCTGTCAACCTGAAAGATTTTTTAGAAACCTTAACTGTATTTGCATAGGAGAAAAACATGCTGTCAGAGTTCCCAGGTGTAAGGTATTTTCCTGACTTGAGTTACAAGATTATTGTAATAATTTATCTTGCATTCTCTGTATTGTCCCTTTTCCCAGTCCCCCATTATATTTTCTCATATAAGAGATAACAGATGGTTCAGATTCATGTTAAACGTTTCCTTCTTGCCTCCACTAGCCCAAGCAGAGATGATACTTAAGAGTTGCACAGTATTTTACAGACTATCATTAAACAGCTTTTGTCTTTAGTCCTCATTACGTCTCTCTGAAGACCCAGCATTACTATCATAATACTAATTTTACAAATAAGAAAACCGAGGCTCAGAGAAATTAAATAAATAAGCTGAAACACACCACAAGTCATCTGATTCTAAACCCCATGCTCTTTTCTTCACATCCATCATGATGCTAAACAGACACATAAGAAAAGGGGACAGATTCAAAACTGACAATGTCAAGTAAGTGCTGCTGTGTTTCTCATGTACGAAAAGCAGATAGGGAGTTCAGTAGATTTTTTTTTTTTTTTTTTTTACTCCTCTGGGAAATGTCATCTTCCACACTGCCTTGGCAGTTTTCAAATGGTGGCAGACTGGACACAACAGAGTGTGACATAAAAAAAAAAAGCATGACTCAGATCATCTTTTCCTTAAGAATATGTCAGTGACAATATGCAGTATGATTGCATCTGCCGTTAAGAGGATCAGTTTAATATTCCTCATGTATTACAACACAGTTCCCTTGAAACTGCTTGGGAAGTAGCAATTTGGTGGCCATTGGTGGGGAAAAAAACAAAACAAAACAATCACAATTGTTAAAAGTAACACATCCAAAAGTGATTTTGTAAATCTGCTACTTTGACATGCCTGTGTAGAAAAAGCCCCTGATTACCCACAAACATAATGCTACAGGAAAAAAAACTGACACACCTCTCCTGAAAGACACTCCAGCAGAATACACTAAATAGGTATTTCCAATAGGAAGGAATGTTAAAAGCCATAAAAAAAAAAACAAAAAAAAATCCTGATTTAATTGGGTGGAAAAAAGCACAGTCGCCATTTTTGTTTAACAACTAGCATACACAGTTACCTGCTCAATATCCAACTTCATGATAGCCTTCTGAAGATACCTCACGCCACCATGGATCAATTTAGTGCTTCTGCTGCTGGTGCCTGATGAGAAATCATCTCTTTCTACAAGGGCTGCTTTTAGTCCTGTGTAACCAGAAAACCAAATTAACTCCTTAAATTACACAATTTGTATGTAATTCATTAAAGGCACTTCTCCAGGGTAGAGACAGTCACAAGAAAAATTACTCTGAACATGGATCAATTTGTATTCCAAGGGCAGTACACTGTCTATATTATAATGAAGAGATTTTAGTCTCTTCCTGGGGGAAAAGTCAAACCAGAACTAGAAGCATATTAAACTGTGAATGAATCACAGCTAGAAAATATTACAGTGCAATTTTCATGGCAGTAGCATACACTGGTGTGTTTCGAGGGTCGAAGGGGAGTCTGGCACCCATCTTTAACCATGTAGAGTTAACTCAGTATTGTTACCGATGCCTTCCGGAACTCACATTCAGCCCTCGCTACAAGAGTCCAGACGTGTGCCAGCCTCTCAACTCCAGTCAACTTTGATGCATCGACCGTGAATCTAGACTAGCCCTCTACGTGCCGGTTCCTATTTCCGGAGTGGTGTGAAAGTGGGTATAAGATGGGAAAAGAGATCAAAGACATCGAAACAGAAGAAGAAAGAAGAGAATAACCTCTGATGCTGAGGAGTTTATAGTCTAACTGAAGACATGCAAGCACAATATTGTAGAATTA
This sequence comes from Balaenoptera acutorostrata, assembly GCF_949987535.1. Classification (NCBI taxonomy): domain Eukaryota; kingdom Metazoa; phylum Chordata; class Mammalia; order Artiodactyla; family Balaenopteridae; genus Balaenoptera; species Balaenoptera acutorostrata. Next base: position 18,770,195 of record NC_080071.1, on the reverse strand, counting down.
CAAAGAAAAACACAAGCCAGGACAAATGAACCCAGTACAGAGTACCCATGAGTAAAGAAAAGACAATATTCTTGGTAAAGGTGAGGCTGAACAAAGACAAGTCAGTTCTAGAAATCATCCCTCCCAACCTGGCTTTCTTTGAGGGTTGCAATAAATCTCTTAAGAATGAAATAAGTTTGGTTTGGTTTGGTTTTCTTGCAGAGACACCCCTGCCTCTTCAGGAATGGGAGGACCAACAGTGCTACGAGCTCCATACACTAGTTAGATATGAAATCCAAAATTTCAAAAGACCCAAAGTATACATCAGCACCAAGCCAGAAGAAATTTTCATGGCCTGCCATACTCTTGGGGGATGAGAGAATGTCATAGAATCCAATTACAATGAGAATATGTAACTGGAGCAGTTTGGGCTCACAAAGCTCATATAAGAGAACTTGTGCATGTATTCAATTCAGAGCCATTTATTACATTTAATACCAAAGGGTCGTTTTTATAACTTCTAACAGTTTAAATATCGTACCCAAATGTCATCATAAAATCAGGGCAATTCCCTTGACTCAAAAGGACAAAATATTTGGAAACTGTGGAGAGAAAAGTAGAGAACTTTGATTCAAGGGCAAAAACTGCTAATGCTCTAATGAACTAGCAAAATAACACAGAAATTACAGATATCATAGACCCAGGTCACTCTTTTTAAGCATTTATGCCAGAAGAAGATCTGTAAAATTCTCAACTATGAAAACTCTAGCGATGCTTAGTAAATTTAGTACAGGATGTATTAAACACACAGAAAAATATATCATATTAGTGCATATTTTTTGAGAGCCTAAGTGCCAGGTAAAGTGCTGGTGTTAGAAATGAAATAGACATAGACCAAGCTGTCAAGTAGCTCCCAACCCAAAGAGAGGCAAATGAGCAAAATGAAGCAAAGTTTCATAGGTGTTGCATTTGAAAATGCAGAGGACTCTTTATCCTAAAGTGGGTCAAAAATTAAATTCAGGATATAAACCCCAAATTGCTTAGTCGAGATTACATTTGCAATCTCTCTTACAATGCACTGTCTTGGTGAGCTCTATTACCTTTTCTTAGTAAGTCCAACACAGAGAGTTCTTCTTGCAGTACTAAAATATACCACTTTTCTTCAGTTGAAGATCAGATGAGGAAGTTGACTTTCAAATGGCATTTAAGAGCTGAATTACTTAGAACACACCTCCCTTCCAGTCTTGGAATCAGTCATGGCATTAAGATGCCCACACCATTCGAGGCAGGGACATAAAACTGAGAGAGGATATGCAGCTTTCCCATCCAGCCTATGGCTCCTACCTACCCAAAGGTACCCACAGGCTGTGGGAGAAGATACCTTAGTCCCCAGTTAGCCCCACTTCCTAGCATGTAATCCCCTACCCTGGAGTGTGGGCTTAGCTAGTGCCTTGCTTTTAACCAACAGAATACAGCCACGATGGTGGCAGGCCACTTCCGTGGTTAGGTTACAAGAGACTGTGACTTCCTCCTGGATAAAGCAACCTGTCTTGTTCTGAGTCAAGGAACCAACAGAGCCCCTGGTCAACAGGTCACAAGGAACTGAGGCCTCAGTCCAGTAACTTGTGAGGATCTGAATCCTGCCAACCTCCATGTGAGTTGCTAGGAAGCACTGCAGCTGGTGAGAGACTGAGAGCCAGAGGGCCCATGCTAGGGCCCAGATTCCTGACCCACCGACACTGTGTGGGAATGAATGTTCCTTGTTTGAAGTCACAAAATTTGGGGGGTAGTTTATCGATAACAAAATTCCCTGTGTGAACAATAACTGCAGCCAAGGTAGTTATTTTAATTGTATCTGGGGATGGGGTCTTGGAGAAAGGCTGAGTCAACAGAAGAGGATGTGTTCAGATGGGTGGAGGGGAGGCGCAAGGGAATTATCACTGGCAAAGATCAGCTTAAGCAAGAGAAGGCAAATGACTGAAATGGCCCAGCTTATTTAGGGTCTGCTTGTCACTCAGGGGCTGCAGTGTGGGGAGACCTTCTAGGGGAACCACACAGCATGAGGGGGGCGATAAAGAGTCTAGCCTCAGAAGGCAGAAGATGGTAATTGGAGAGTGATAGGAAGAGAGAATTTTATGGGTGTGTGTTATCAGGATGGATTTTTTTTTTTTCTTTCCCAAACTGACACAGTGTGAGGCAGGGAACTACTCTAGGAATTAGCAAGCCATCTCAGGAGGATATTTCAGGATATTTAAGTGACAGCTAACACTTTAAAGCCTCAAAACTGCTTTTGCAAGAATTGGACATTTAAAAAAGTTATTCACATGTACTTATGTGAAAAACCTTAGTGAATACCAACAAAAGTTAAAATGGGCTTCTCTGTCAAACCAGGCTGTTTTTTCTTGTCCCATTATTTCCAGGGTCGTATCGTCAAGCTACCCACCAGAATTTCTGAAGAGAAATGATACTGCTCCTTCCAGAGCAAAATAAAAAATAAAAATTTAGTCTCTAAATTTATAGCTAAATTGATATATTAAAGTACCATGTAACCTAAAAGTATTACCAAAAGTTTTTGAAACCTTAAAAAGAAAACATTTTAAAAATTTCAACTGCTTTTATGCTAAACGTTCTGGATTTCTCATTTTTGTTGGATGAGAACAATGGACTGAGGAAGGAGGAAAGTAATGCAAAATCAAGACATTATTAGAAGTTACAACCGCTTTTCCCTTAACTGATTAACCGACTACAGCAAAGACAATGAAATTGTTTAAAGCCTTATAATGATCTTTCATGATTCCGTTACCTAAGATGTTCCTTCCTGTTTCACCTCTCAAAAATTCAAACTTCTTTTCCACCTCCAGTCTGAAAATAAGAGTTTAGTTGTTTTTTTGTTTTCAGTGTAAAGCAAGGAAGTGAAGAGAGAGCACTGTTTATCTTCTCAAAGAGAATGAACAGTATTTTTTTTTAATTTTTATTGGAGTGTAGCTGATTTACAATGTTGTGTTAGTTTCAGGTGTACAGCAAAGTAAATCAGTTATAGATATACATATATCCACTCTTTTTTAGATTCTTTTCCATAGAGTACTCTGCACTCCCTTACAGAGTATTGAGTAGAGTTCTCTGTGCTATATAGTAGGTCCTTATTAGTTATCTATTTTATATATAGTAGTGTGTATATGTCAATCTCAGTCTCCCAATTTATCCCTCCCCCATCCCTTTCCCACCTGGTAACCACAGTTTGTTTTCTACATCTGTGACTCTCTTTGTGTTTTGTAAATAAGTTCATTTTTACCATTTTTTTTAGATTCCACATATAGGCAATATCATATGATATTTGTCTTTGAACAGTATTTTAAGTGACATTCAATGTTAACATTTTGCATCTTAGGTAAAATAATTAAATTTGAAGGAGACCAAAAATAATGCATCCAGGCTTCCAGCAACTGTGCCTAGCTGGATGTGAGGCACTGGGGAAGATCTTTCCTCAGAGTGGAAAGAATGATCTCCCCACATGCCCACCAGTGAAGGGCTGGCCTCTGTACATTTATGATAATTCACTAAACTTGTTCAAGATTTTATAAGGAATAGCTTTTGCTTGTTTCTTTTCTTTTCAGAAGTTACTTTTTATGGAAAGCAATATGTTCTATCACCGCTGAGATGAACCAGAATATTTGGGAGTGGTAATGATTATTCGATTTTTTGTTTTTATAATTGATTGCTTTTAGTAGTTATTCTCATGAATTTCACTGCAGTGGTAAAGTATTAATATTTGGAATGAGATTACTCTGAAATTCTTTGGTGGAAGAACAAGATTAGTTATAGCAGAAGAAGAAAGTCAACTTAAAATCGACCTTTCAGTCATACTCTGCCCATCGCTGAAGTTAAAGTTGTATCTTTTGGGTGGGGTCAGGGATGTGAACGAAATACAGCTCTTCACAGACTTGCCTTTTCTGTCCTGAGTGAGAATGTCTAGCTACCAGGCACTTCCAACTAAACCAATTCATGGACCAAGACAGTTGGATAGGGCTTCCTTGGTGGCACAGTGGTTGAGAATCTGCCTGCTAATGCAGGGGACACGTGTTTGAGCTCTGGTCTGGGAAGAGCCCACATGCCGCGGAGCAACTAGGCCCGTGAGCCACAACTACTGAGCCTGCGCGTCTGGAGCCTGTGCTCCGCAACAAGAGAGGCCGCGATGGTGAGAGGCCCGCGCACCGCGATGAAGAGTGGCCCCCACTTGCCGCAACTAGAAAAAGCCCTCGCACAGAAACGAAGACCCAACACAGCCAAAAAAAAATTAAAAAATAAAAATAAAAAAAAAGACAGTTGGATGAATACAGAGGGATAATTACCATCTAAGGGGAGGAATGGTACGACATTTAACTTTTACAACATGAAACAGAACAGAAGCATATTTTAATACCTTTTACTGATTATCTTATTATGCATGCAAACACGCTCAATATAATAAATGCAGAGAAGTAAAGAGAACAAAATAAAACCCTCCTGTAATCACACTACTCAGAGATAACCACAGTTGACATTTGGGTGTTTAAATGTTCACATTTTCTGTGCATGTATGTAATCACATATGCACATTTTTACCAAAATAGGATCATATGATACATTCCATTTTTTTCATTTAACATTATTTATCGTAAACATCTCTCCATGTCAATACATATTTTTCTATAATTTCACTTTTAATGTGTGAATAGTAATACGTTAAATATTTACAATGATTTATTTATTCAATTCCCTGTTTTTGAACATTTGGGTTATTTCCTACCTTCACTATCACAGTACTGCAAGATTATATTTTCATTTAAACTCTCTGCATCTTTATTTCATTATAATAAATTTTCAGATGTGGCACTATTTAACTATTTTTAAATAGAAAGGGCAGAGTAATAGCTATGAAATAACTACCAGAGGCACCCAGGTAATAACACACAAATCAAAAAGTTTAGACACTCTGTACATTAGTACCAATTTCTCTAAAAAATAACACTCCTGTAAAGCTGCAAAGCAATCCTGGCTTGTTAATCCTCATGATCAGGATTCTATGCTTTAAGCCTAGTATTTTCTAACAGTGAATGTTAACATTTTACAGAACTATATAATATTGGATTGGTTATTATACCTATTTCTATTTTTCTGTTAGAAACATATAAACCATTAATGGAGATACTATGCTAAGTTAGAACATATCATTAACATACGTTGAGTCCCTTAAGTTCACACATGATTATGGAGGCACGAAAATGTATTAAGCCATAACACTAATTATAGTAATAGAGTTTCAGGGGAATAAGGAAGTTGCTGTTGTTGCTTTCTCTTTTTACTATTTTACTATATACTTTTTTACTATTTTACTTTTTATTATTTTTTAATAAAAACAGCCAGTATTCAAAGAGAGAAGGAATATTCAAACAATATAAAATGATGAAAAGAGAGAATAACCAATTCAATGACCACTCCAGACATAACCAATTTTAACTATTAAAAATGTCCCATATATTCTACCAGAAACTTTTTATGCTTGTAAACCTGTGTACTTTTTTGCTTCAAAAACAAATACAATTAACAAACTCATTCGTCACAACTTGTTTTTCAATTTACAATACATTTTAGCCATTATCCCTGTAAATACTTATAAACCTCTCTGAATAACTGAATGGACCCAATTTATTAAACCATACCACACTCTTTTTGCTATTATAAATATTGCTTACAGGTAAAATTTTGACCAATATGGCACTGCGAGTTCAGCTTTAAACTCTTCCTCTCCAAACACAGAGAAAATTATATATATATATATTTTTTTACATGTATATATATATATGTACACACATACATACATATATTTTAAGGCATGGTTGATTCAAAAATAAACACCTCATGGACCAGAAATGTAGCAGAAACTCAGAGTAGAGTAGTTAGGCCCAAAGCCTCTGTCTTGGTGGACTCTGGGTCTAGAAACAGGCAAAGGTAACCAAGATTTCAGTTCCTGAAGGGCAAGAGATAGGGAGAGGTGAAGAAGACAGACCAGTGCTGGAATCCAGGGATTGAAGAAGGGTGGAAAAGCTTCTGCTGACCACTGTCTGGGGCTGTGGACTATCTGCTGGGACATGCCCAGGAGGCAGGAAGATGGACCCAGCCTGGAGAGCAGTACCTGGCAGGCCAGGGAACCACCAGCTGGCTGGCCAAGATCAACACAGGGCAGGAGCCTCGATTTGGTTTTGAGAAAAGTCTCTGATGGGGCTTGAAGGTGGCAGCAACTGTATCTATAGAGTTTAATGTATGGAAACAGAGAGTGATACAAAGCTGATTTAATATGGAGGAAAGGAAGAAGGAAATGGAGCAAAGTAAAAAAAGATATAACATAAAAAATACAAAATAAAAGCACATGGCATCCAAATAAATGGAGATGGACCAAACTCACCTGTTGAAAGACAGATTCTATCTATCAAGCGTTAAAAAAAAAAGAAGAATCCAGCTACTTGTGTTTTATCATAGACATACTAAAACAAAAGGATATAGAAAAGTTGAAAACAATATGAAACAAATCCTGTCTGATATGTTTTTTCCAATTTCACAGGGGTTTATTGTATTTCTTCCATAGATAAATTTTAATTTTTATGAAATCAAATTTAACAGGATTTGCCAAAAGGAAAATGACTTTATTGATGTCATGCTTAAAAACACCTTTCTTACTCCATTTTTAAAAATTTCCATATACTTTCTTCTAATAGGTTTCTGGTGTTTTATTGTTAAATCCTTGATCCACAGAGAGCATGATAAACAGAATATAAATATACATAATATATATAAATACAAATATAAATTTGGGAAAGTGGATACTTCAACGTCGCTTATTAAATAACCAATAATGACAAATATGAAATGTTTTTACCATATCCTAAATTTTATGTATTCAGATCTATTTCTAGCCTCTTACTTTTGTTCCGCTTATCTCTCCGTTCCTTTAGCAAACTATTTTAATTAAAGTAGCTTTAGAACACACTTCGATATTGATAGAGTTCTATCTCCTTTATCATTATTCTTTTTCAAAATTAATCTAGTAAATCTCAAAGGCTGATTTTTCCAGATAACTTTGGCACAGTTTCTCTAATCCTCCCCACCCTACTCCTGCCAGAGACAGTCACTGTAACGTAATCACTAAATTACATCAAATTTCCAGATTAATTTTAGTAGCAATCTGCAACCTAGTCTAATCAGCAGTGTCCAGTAAGTAGCAAACTTTCATCTGCTGCAACTCTACTGTCCTGAAATAGGATTTTCTCTACCCTCATGGTGGGAGAGGGGCAGTGGTAGAAGGGGGTGGAGATCTGTAATTCCCAAAATGCACTATCTTCCATGGCTCTCCCTTTTCTGCAGTTTTTAATGCAATTAAAAATGCACACACCTGCTCCTTTTCACAAACCTTTATTTATGCAGAAGAGTGTTGCTGTTATCCTCTGTTATGTCTGAGAACCTTGAGGCTCTCTGTAAGGTTAGAACACTTACTGAAGGTCATGGACCTAGTAAATGATGAAGCTGACTGATCCCACTTGGTTCTCATTTCATAGCCTGTGTCCTTACTCGTTATGCTATACTGTCTCAGACTCAAAGGAGCTGTGGTGAGAATTCAGGAATTACTAGCCAGGCACCATTCATAAACTAGAAGTACATATACATTTTTAAACAAGAGAACTACAATTAATGTTTCCTTCTAGCAAGAGGCAGTCTTCTCTGGAATTTTGAAGCCATAAAGTTTAAGTTTATAAATAAGATTTTAAACCAAAATTGTACTAGTTGACCCCTGATACATACAGGTAAATCACATAAAATAACAAAAAAGAGCTGAAAAATAAACATCTTGAAGCCCCCTGAGGGAGTGACTATATTTATCAGAGTCTCTTCATTCCAGCTCTCTTTTGGGGGCAAAGTGCCTCCTATATCATCGTGCTTCGAGGCTGGGGACTGACCACAGAGGTGTTAAACAGAGAAGCAATTCCTATTGATCCTAGAGACCTGCAGGAGAACGTAAGGGGAGCCGTGCATATTATGTTTATAAAATAATATTCCCAAATGAAACAAATGAAAAACTGATTCCCAAGAAAATGCAGATGGTAAGAATGCAAATAAATGTTCATTATGAAAACGTCATGACTTTTTCTCTTCCTTCTATGGTCTTTGTTTATCCATTACCAAAATTGCATTTGGGCACAGTATTTCATCAAAAACCTTGTGAAAACATTTTTATACGAGCCTTTTAACATCTAGCAGTTCCCCCAAAACTTTGATGTCCTGAAAAATCTAATTATTACTGGTAACTTTAAAAGATCACAGTAATTTATTTTTGTCAAATATGACTAAAGATTAATGGATACAGTCAGGAATAATTTGGTAAAAACATATCAAACGCAGAGAAAGCAAAATTTGTTGTTAAGTGAAGCATCAAATATAATAAAAGAGCAAATTCTATGAATGAACAGCAACAATGCACAATTCATTAACCAAATGCCCATGATTATTTCACACTTCAGAGGGCTACTGATATGATCAGAAATTGTAGTAAAAGGATAAATATAGATTAACTTCAGCATCTCTATACATTTTAATTATAAATGCTACCCTCAGAGGGCTACCAGCATAATAAAGGAAATACAAACTATGGTTTATCCATCCTTTTTATAAATCATAACTCCGTATACATAAAATAAGACAGTCAGTCAATTATTTTAAAAGACAGCAATTGAAATACCAGGAGATATTGAAAGTACACCATTTTCTTAGCTGTTACTAACTATAAGTATTGAAAATCTTGTCAACATTCTGGCTCTGAAAACTCTTATCTTTTCAAAATCATCATCACTGCCATCACCCACAGTCGTCTGCTAATGTCCTAGGTAACACTCTTTACTGCCCAAAGGAAAAATGTTTGTTCAGCAAATATTAATAAACTATAAGCTCCTCGAGGGCAAGGCCACATCTTATTAGTCTTTATATTCCCAGAGCTGGTTCAGCAGTTGACTCACAAGTAGTATTATGTTAAACAGCAGAATGAAACAAAACAACAAACTGGAAACCACCTAAAGAGTCATTAACAAGAACGTCTTTGGGATGAATTTTTCAGCCATGAAAAACAATGAATACCATATACATGTAAAGATTGATTAACTATACTGTTATTTGAAAGTAACACACTGCGAAGTAATGACTACAGTATGATCTTATCTATGTTGTTTAAAAGATATCTAAAAAATAGGGCTTCCCTGGTGGCACAGTGGTTGAGAATCTGCCTGCCAATGCAGGGGACACGGGTTCGAGCCCTGGTCTGGGAAGATCCCACATGCCGCGGGGCGGCTGGGCCCGTGAGCCACAACTACTGAGCCTGCGCATCTGGAGCCTGTGCTCCGCAACAACAGAGACCGCGATAATGAGAGGCCCGCGTACCGCGATGAAGAGTGGCCCCCGCTTGCCGCAACTAGAGAAAGCCCTCGCACAGAAACGAACACCCACACAGCCAAAAATAAATAAATAAATAAATAAAAATTAAAAAAAAAAAAGATATCTAAAAAATGCACAAAAGCAAATATAGGTGAGACTTTTCAAAAGGAGAAAAGGAATAAAAGGCACTTAATCAGTAGCTGCCTTTTTGCTACTGCACTCACGGTCCTAACTCTTTGAGGGAAGCTGGCTTTCCAACTTCCCTTAGCTCTCCCTACCAGTCCTAAGTTTCCATTTAAACAATTTCTTGCCTTCATGGAATCTTTTCTCATTTTCTCCTTCTGTCATTGATACCTAGTCAGTTCTCCATTTGGGATTCTACCCTATCGTGTATTTTCTCTGCCCCAACTCTGAGCAATATTAGACACACATGGGGACACACACACACACACACACATACACACACACAGATATCCTTTTCTAAGCAGAGCAAAGCAACCCCTATTCCTATCACATTCTCTAAATCTTTTCTACATCCAAGTCCCTACTCCTATCCATAAGTAGCACATCTCACTTCTTTTTGAGTGTTTAAGAATAGCTCTTCATAGTCACACAGACTCCCTCTTTTATGCCTTAGAATCTTTACACTTTGTATCTGTCTCTGAGAAATGTCTCTTCTTGCCCTGCCAAAGCTAAGATACATCTTTGATATCCCATGCCTCATATTTTCCCGAGAGCTTGTTCCACATGCAGCCTTCTATTATTTGCATGTTAAGGTTCTCCTCTCAGTCTACAGAAATATTCAGATGGCTCCTATCTTAAAAAGAAAAGAAAGAAGAAACAATTCTTGCACATATTGCCTCCCTTATTCATATCCTACTACACCAGCAAGTTACGTCCTTTCTGTTTTGTCTCTAGATCTCTTAAAAGTTTAGCCCCATGCCTGCTTCTTCCTTATTGCCTATCCTTTCCTCATCATGAAGGCTCTTCACTGTCTCAGAGTGGCCTGTTCAGTAAAGTCCAAAGGCCTTTCCCCGGTAACCCAGGCCCAGCCCTGCCTTTGCACTCCTCTCATATCCTCCCCAGCACAGCCTGGGTGATCCCAACTGAAACACGGGCTGTTTCCCACACACACTGTTCCTCTCACATGTTCCCTCAGATTGGCACACTTTCAGCAAGCAATGTTTGCCTACTAAAATTCTACCCGTGCTAAATAGCAGCTTGCTTTCTCCAGGCCATTCTATGCAGATATAACAATGCCCCCAAGCCTCCTGAAAGGCACATATTCTCTATAGGGTAACTCAGTCTACTACAGAACTACAGAACTTGGAGCAACCTAAGGGTAGATCCTGGATCAAACATCTTTGTATTGTCATGTAGTACTTTGAATATTGCCACGCATAAAGCAGGCACTCAGCCAATATTTGTTGAAATGAAAGAAAAAGAACTGCTGTATACTTCGGTACATAGCATGAACATAAGTGGAGACAGTAAGAAATATTTTTCTGAACCCTATTGGGGAAACGATCCTCTTGGACATAGAAAATTGTCATCTGGTAACTTCTAACCCCTGGGGTAGTCCCAGGACAATTGGGGCAGTCCCAAACGAGACCTCCCATTACACTGCCTATGTGTCTTCTCTTGACACACTCTTTCCCAGGACTCCAGGGAAGAGTGTTGAATTCAAACACCTTGAGGTAACTTCAACTCTTCTTTCCATCTGACTTAGTATGTCCCAGGATAATGCATCTTAAATTATAAACTATGGATGGAGACAGAATTATATAAATATTAGGGTCTGCCAGGAAACTGAGTATGTTCCAGGACTTATTATTGTGAATTTACCATTATTTGGAATTGACAGAAAGGACCTAGTCTGTGATGTCTACATGGATCAAAACTCAAGTGGGGGTCCTGTGCAATCGTAGTAAATCTAGCATACTTTTTGGCTTATGTGTGCCTAATCTCACGAAATTTATTTCATTTCTGTAAAACTAAAATCTACCAGATATGCAAAGTAACTAAGTCTAGGGTGGGTGTGGTAGTAACTTAATCTGAGAAAAAGTATTCCATGTAATAAACTATTACCACTGAATATGAAACTGCAATGAATACTGAACCTTATATAGTAACTAAAATAATTTGGAGTCAAAATTCCTTGCAGCAGTACCCAGTCCAATTTGATATATCTAAAAATAATCACAAAGGATTATTTCTCCAGGACAATTGGTTCTAAAAGTCTTTTGCCTTCATGTTATTAATGGCAGCTATAATACTATCTACAATTTATTGAGTTTCTACTTTGTGTGACAAGCACTGTTTTAAATCCTCTTCATGATTATGCATTTAATCCTCATAACAATCATTAACGGAAGATTTTTCTTCCTTATTTGAAAGATGAGGGACCTTAGAGAAATTAAGTAACTTGCTTAAGTGTATGTGCGTGTGTGTGTGTGTATATACATACATACATCTGATAAAGCAGCTCAGCCAGGATATGTAGTCAGATTTCTTTGATTCCAAACTCCACACTAATAACCACAGGCAAAAGAAGCAAATCATTAAATATATCATATGTAAGAGCATTGGTGTTCCATACTAAAATTTCTTTCTTTATATATCCTGTTGCCATTTTGAAAGAACTTCTCATATCTTTCCTGAAGCTTACTAATAGAGTGAGACAGAACTACAGGTTAGCTAGTCTTTTCCATTATTCAGTCACCTGCACTAGAGTTTCCCAAACTGTAGTCTGTATTTCATTAGAAGAGATTATTTTAATCGATAGAGAAACAAAAAGAATTATTTTAATAGATTAATTCATTTAAATAAATCTTTTTATTAAAGATAAATCACTGACATAAATGTGATTTTAGGTGATACACAAATAATTTTATTTCACATAAATGTACTTTAACTGTGTATCAAAAAAACTAACCAGAACATCAAATCAATGAATTCACAGGAATATAAAGTTTTCTTTTTAAATAAATTCATTTCAGTGTAAAAGACAAACTATATTTAATTTCAAAATTGTGCAAGTACCTACATCTTAAAAATGGGAAGGTGCTTCACAAAGAACGGAAAATTAAGCAATGCAACAGAAACGTGACTTCCCAGCACGGAGCGCACACTGTGTGTTTGTATCAGAAGGACAGATGGAACCTTTACCTGTGTTACATCCACCCACACCAGAACTCACCTCTGGTGACTGCGTCTAGGGCACAGCCACTTCCTGTTGCTCCTCCTCCGATGACAAGTACATCGAATTCAGTCGTGTTTTTCAAAGTCAGTATCTGAGCTTCTCTGGAAGGAGGGTCCCGGTTAACAGGTTCTGAGACGCAGTCTGCTGCTTCAACGAAGGCCAGGTTCACCTGAGGTAAAAGACCATTTTCAAATGTTCGTCTGGAATGCCAATTTAATAAATTTTACGATATACTAAAAAAAGATTTGTAATGGAGATAAGGATAACCGGAGCTAGACCAGAGTCTACAGTGCACATGGAGTGAGTGATAGAACCAACTGCCTTGGAGAAAAAAAAGTCCTTAAAATTCTGTGGGTTTTTTTTTTCCATGAATCATAACTATTTAACCGTGGAACACCTGGTTTCAGATTCAATATCTCAACTGATCGTTTTGGTTTCATATACAACCAAGTTCACTTAATTCCCACACTGTACAGCAATTCCCAAATACCTTGTCTAAGACAATTTATAGGAGAACATAAGGAAATGTTTTACCCGGTAGCCGCCATTCATTCAGATAACATTTAAAAGTGTGGAAAGGAGGAGGAAAAAGCACTTTATGCCTTTCCGCAATTTCTTAAAAGTATATGTTCTTCATTCCTTAATTCCCCTGACAAAAATATATTCTTGAGTTTGGGGATCTATAAGTTAAAGTCAGTACAATTAAAAAGAATCTGTTCAACAGATGTTATTATCCAGTTTAATAATCAGCTCCGGCCAATGGGAATAATACTATATAAAGATTTTAGTCAGAGGCTTCCCCATTCAACGTTTTAACAGAAAATTATAGATTTTATATATTTAATACACACTATTTCAATTTGTGGAAGCTTTAACAATAATATAATTAAAGCCAGCCATAGTCCCCCTAAAGGATAATGACCTTCCTTATTTCTAGTTCTTTCATTAGAATATAAGTTATCATCCTAAATAAAAAATGATGCTAGTCTTTATATAAAAAGAAGTAGTAAGTCAGAGTCAAAAGCTTAGAAAAACAGATATGTATCTGTTTTTTCTCCAAAATGCGAATACTAGGTTCGTTCACTATACTGAACAGTGCTGGTCACTGTTGCTCTAACAGTTAGTATTCCACAGATATGTGGCTTCTATTTTCTTTTCTTTAAATCACAGCATCAGCACAACCCACAAGGGCAGCGTTCTTCCCATTCTGCTGAAGGGCCATGTATGAAGCTCTGAACCACAAGGCCAAGCTTCTTCCAGAAAAGGTGGTCTTAGCTCTGACCAAGAGATTGTTCTGATAAGTGATTTTTTATTCATTTAAATAAAATAGACCAAAGTGCTCCTTACAATTGGATTTAATTATTATCACGCCAATTGGATTTCTATTAAAAAAAACCCTAAAAGCCATAGAGCACATTGAAAGAAACCTGGATTAGAATCAGAGGGTCCTGGCTTGTATCTTAGCACTTGTGTTTACTAGTAAAGGGACTTTTGACCGATTATCTCTCTGGCTTTGGTTTCTTCATTTGCAACATGGGATGAAACCCCTGTGATGTCTCTATCTCTTTATCTTTGGGTTACTCTCAGTAAGGGAATAATGACATGAAAGTAGGTAGTAAACTATTAATTACACCAAAGAAGAGTTGTATTATTGTTAAATAGTTTGATTCCTTAATAGCAGGGAACAGGAAACTTTCAAAACATATTTTACTAAGTATCATAAATACAAAATGTTATAATCTGGTACCATAATTTTTCAGACTATTAATTCAGATTCCAAACCACAAAAATCTTGTGCTTCCTTATATAACTCCTCCTAATTGTCTGCTAATAACCATTTCCCCATGTTCATATTTACATGCATTCAAGGTAACAAGCTAAATAAATGTAACTGGCTAGGTGCTGCGGAGAATATAAGACGCCTTTCAGTCATGGTCTTTGTTTTCCATCATCTAATGAGAAGAATGAAAAAAACCATACACACACACACACACACACACACACACACACACACACACGGTAAACACATACAAGAACAAATGCCAAAATAGAGGAAAAAAAAAAAGCACCAAGCTATGACCATTCAGATTAGAGAGGGAGAGTCTTTCATCTGAGGCTTTCAACTGGGCCATGACAGATGGATAAGACTTGAACATGAGACTGACAAGTGACTAAACTGCCAGAGCATTTTCACACATCAAAAGAATTGTGCTGACATTTGCTGCTTGGTAAGTTTTCTAGAAATAGTTGAAAATAAATGTAAGGACGGTACTATGGTAGAGTTCATTAGAACTTGGCAATACTAACAGATCCCATTCTACTCTGCTCACAGGTTGCAACCATGGAGATTAAACTCAGCAGAATCTCTTCTTCAGCAAGTACACCAGATCTGATGGGCATTTCTCATGCCTTTTGTGCATCTCTCCACTGACTATGCTGTTTCTCCTGTCCTCATCCCCTGCCTCATACTTCTCACTTCTCATCGGTACGCTCTAACCTGTCTCATCTTAACAAACAGTAAAAAATGTCTCTTACATATATTTCTAACAATCAGCCTGAAAATTCTTGAAGTAACTGTATACCTTTGCTTTTTACTGCCTCACCTCCCATTCACTCCCCAACTCAAGTTTAATATGGATTTTCACATACACCAGCACCAGCACCATGACCAGACCACCAACACTGACCAATGTCCACTATGCTGCCAAACCCAGTGAGCACTTTTCATCCTTCATTTCAGTTGTCACCTCAGCACATTCACCTCAGCATCTGGAAGATGGCAGTCTGAAATGACCTCTCTCTCTCTCTCTCTCTCTCTCTCTCTCTCTCCCTCCAGCCTCTTGAACTCACTCTCTAGTTTCCTTTGGATGTCTGTCTGCTGTCCAACATTAATCACTGAGGTTCCTCTTGAGTCTGTCCTACTCACTCTTCTCAGATCACTAAAAACTCTCTCTAGGGAACATCATCTTCCTCCATATTATCAGATATCTTTCATACCACCCTGACCCTCAATTATGCTCCCCTATTCCAGAACCTGGATATCAAACTTCCTACTTGGCACCTTCATTTCGATGTCTCACATTATCTCAAAATTCTACTGATAACTTTATCTCCCCAAACCTTTTTCCCTATAAATTTTCCTCATTTCAGTGAAGGTACCATTTTATATCTAGTTTCTTGTGCCACTCTCTTAAGTCTCCTATCTGGTCAATCATTGAGTTCTATAAATTCCACCACCTAAAAAAATTCTCACATCTAGTCACACCATCTTCACTGCCTTTCAAGTCCAGGTATCTTCCCTTTCCTCTATATTAAAATGATATCCTCCTACAGGTCTTCACACAGTTACCATTCCTCCTTCCAAGTCATTCTCCATACTGCAGCTGGGGTAATCATGTAAAAACCCAAATAATGTCATTTGCACGTGTAAAACCCTTCAAGAGCTTTCGACTTAATACAACATAAAGGTAAGCATCTTTAGTTTCTAAGATGCTTCATAGTTTTTCAGAGTAGCTTAAATCTAACAAAGAAATAGACAATACCAAGTGCTGATGGTGATACAACACAGTTGGAACTCTCTTATATTGCTGATGGAAATGCAAAATAATCCAGCCATTTTGGAAAACAATTGAGAGTTTCTAATAAAGGTGAACATACACTTACCATACAGTGGCCCCCCCCCAGGTGATTTACTCAAGAGAAATCAAAATCTGTGTTCACACAAAAACCTGTAGGCAAATATTTACAGTGGCTTTATTTATAATTGCCAAAAATTATTAAAAACCCAAACATCCTTCAACTGGTGAATGACTAAACAAACTCTGGTGCATCCATGCACTGGAATAATAACTGGCAATAAAAAGAACAAATTACTGATAGTCACAACAACATGAATGGATCTCAAAAGCATCATGCTAAGTCACAGGTTGAGAAATTACAGCTTTCCACCCAAATGTGGCTGCTACCTATTTTAATAAAGTTTTATTGCAACACAGCCACACCCAATCATTCATGCCTAGTACACGACTGCAATAGCAGAGTGGAGTAGTTGCAACAGAGAAGGTATGGCCTGCAAGCCTAAAGCATGTACTGCCGGGCCCTTTAGAGAAAAGTTTGCCAATCCCTGTGCCAAGTGAGAGAAGAAAGACTCAGAAGTCTACATAGGGCATGATTCCATTTACATGATGTTCTGTAAAAGCAAAAGTATATGGTCAGAAAACAGATCAGTGATGGTCAGGGTCTGGAGATGTGGTGGGGAGGAATGACTACAGAGAACGTGAGAGCTTTTGAGGATGATAGAAATGTTCTATATCTTGACTGTGGTGGTGGTTATATGACCATATGCTCTTGTCAAAACTCACAGAACTGTACGTTATAAAGGGTGAATTTTACTGCATGTAAATTACACCCCAAATCATACATCAATAAACTTGACTTAAAAAATAATAACCATATACACAGCAATTCTGCACCAGGCATATTATTTATTATTTATTATGCACCAGGCATAATATTTATTATTATTAGGGTTTTACTTTTTTCACTCACTTGATCCTCACAATGACTCTGTGAGCTAGGTACTACTATGATTTCTATTTTACAGAAGGAGTAACTGAGACACAGAAGTTAAGCACTTGGCCTGTGATTATACAGCTGGTATATGGTAGAGCTAGGAATTGAACTTATGCAGCTTGGTGACACAGACTAAGTTTTACATCATTACAACATACTGATTCTACGTATAATTTGAGAAAAATTAAGAAATAGACTAAATAGTTATAATAGGATGAGATATCACCAGTTACCAAATGCAGAAAGTTTTGGGGGTGTTCTGTGGTATGGTTCTGTTGTGGAGGTTTTGCTGAACAATCCTTCCAAAAATATATTTTTTTAAATATACGGCACTATTGAGGGTAATTTATTTAATTTCTGACACTACATTTAAAATAACACTTTATTTTTGTTTATTTTTTTCATAAAAGCTGGAAAGTGTTGCAACTGAGAAGCTAAGCACCAAGTTTATTTTAGAGGCAGTAAACACAGCCTAGGGCCCTCCTTATAATTATGACAAGAGAAAGACTCATTTGGGCTTCATATGGCTTTGAGTCACAGAAACACATCTGCACTCTACCTTCCCTAGAATATGTCGACTGAGGAGAAATAAAAGAAAAGCAGTAGGAATAAAACAGCAGTGGTAAGTAACAGCACGCTTTAAGAAAGGGGGCCTTTGTGCTCCAAATCTTCCCAGACCTACTAATCAAACTTCGCAGACAAATTAATCAAGGCAGTTGATTAAACAGGAATCTGGACTGATCCAGAGATTCTGGGAGAAGGCTTGGAAAGGCAACATGCCCTAAGTCACCTAAGAAGACACCTCACGCACCACTGCACTTCCCCATCCAGTGGAGGCCCTCAAGGATTCTACAGACTGGAGGACAAAACAAAAAGATAAAGAGGAAATTATATTGCTTAACAGGTGGATTAAAGATAGAGAAGAAGCTATAAGAGCCATGGGAGGCATGAGCCAGACCTGAGAAGGTTTCCTGGAAACCACAGCTAAATCAGGTCAAGAAAGACTAATAGGCATTAGCTGGGTGAAAATGCCAGGAAAGGAAGCAGGCACAGCATGTGCTAAAACCAGAAGTCATTGTAGTGAATTGGTCAGCATACTATTTTCTTAAAAACGTGAGTTACACATCCAATATTTAAAAATTGTTCTCCATATCTGTGAGTCTATTTCTGTTTTGTAATATTTGTTCATGTTTTTCAAATTTCACATATAACTAAAAATATACAGTATTTGTCTTTATCTGACTAATTTCAATTAGCATAATACCCTCCAGGTCTATCCATGTTGTCACAAATGGGAAGATTTCACTCTTTTTATGGCTAATATTCATTGCATATATATACCACATCTTCTTTATCTATTCATCTGTCAGTGGACACAGGTTGCTTCCATATTTGCCTATTGTAAATAACGCAGCAATGAACACTGGGGTGCATGTATCTTATTGAATTAGTGTATTTATTTTCTTCAGGTAAATACCCAGGTCACCAGAGGGGAGACGGTGGGAGGATGGGAGAAAGAGGTAAAGGGAATTAAGAGGTACAAACTACCAGTTATAAAATAAATAAGTCACAGGGATGTAATGTACACCACAGGGAATGTAGTCATTAATACTATACTAACTTTGGTGCATAATCTATAAAAATAGCAAATCACTATGTTGTACACCTGGAACTAATATAACATTGTGAGTTAACTATACTTCAACTTAAAAATAATATAAAGAAATGACATAAATTGTTATATTTCACATAAAAATTAGGACTTCTATCTGAGATCAATCTGCTGAAACTGAACAGCAGCTGTTGCCCTTAGGCAGGGCTGTGCACCTTTGTTAGCCCAGGATTCCCACTCACTGGCTTCACACTTTCATCATCCCAGCCGGGCCCCTGCAGGCATATAAATTTGCTAAGCCTGGTCTAAAGACAGGACAAGCCCAGCACTATCAGATTCAGGATCTATTACCTAATTCAGCCACTGACGTCAGAAGGAAGCAGAGCCCAAGACACAAAGCAAACTGCCTTGTGCCTAGCATAAGTCCAAGCACAGATCCAAAACAAAAAATTCTTATCTTGGTAGAATTAGGAGAATACCTAATATTTAATATTACTTTGATGTTGTTATTTCTGATGATATTTAATTATCGTGAGCTGTGGGGAAGTAGGTGGGGTTTTTTTTAACTTGCAAGCAAAGGTTCCTCTACATTTTAAAAACATAAAATTCCTCCAGCATTCTGATAGCAAACATATGGCTTTTGTCAAGAGACTGGCACACAGAAAACCTATACAGAATTGAAAGCCGAGTTCATAATCTTTGAGAGTTTACATCCCAGAGAACAAAACGGGATTCAGAATGAGATCAGTTTTACTATGTCTGTACACCATTAGACTTGCAAATTAAAAAAAATATATATCCTAGACATTTACAACTTCAGGTGAGACCGAAAACAAGATCTAATAATTAGTGTCTATTTCTGAAAGAAGTGCATACTTAAAGACCACATGCAATTACCAACCAGGTTGTCCTGTAATCATGTAGAGTAATAATTGGAGAATAAAGTAGGGTTTCATGCAAATCACTTCTTACTGCAACTATCACTCTCTCTCTCTCTCTTTCTCTCATTATGTGATTGAATCATATATATTGATAATGGAATCATTAGATTTAAGGGGAATTGCTTCATGTTTCGTTGTCACTGAAAAATACTATATTTCCATATTCCTGGAAAGGAAATGCAATAAGCAACTCCTTAGAATGAATCCTAAGATGTTTTAATGACCTTTCACATCCTGAATCACTTTGGTTCTAAACAATGGTGTTTCTTCTTATACTTACAGGACAGTAAGCAACATTTCTCAATATAAACGTACTGGGTGAGGGATTCATGATCACTCAGTAGGAAGACTGGCTAATGGGTGGACCGTCATCTCCACTGGGGACCAGACAAGAGAAAATAAGACAAGTCCATCTTTCTAGGGTGGCTGAGAAAAGAGCTCTAGCTCACCTTGAAGGTGCTATCGCGCCTTTAAGTGTTTGTGATTCCTTTAAGAAATCGCAGAGAAGCTCTTTTAATACCAATCACAACATAGCCAAATCATTAAATTATAAAACTTTTTTTATAGCTGAAAAATAGGGAAAACCCTTTGGCTTTGTCTGAATCTACTTCAAATAAAATCGCATAACTACATGATCTGAGGTTTGAGGGATACGTTTTACCAGTTTTCAAATAAGTATTTTAAAGGCATAGAATATGTGTTTGGAGGTGTCTGAACTTGATATTGCTCTTCAATTCCAGTAGTGTGCTGAGAGTGAAAGGATCTGGAAAGGGAGCCTGAGAGAGGGAAGAAGGGCTGCTGCTAGCCCACACACTAACAAGTCAGGTCCCTTGGGTCTTACCATGACACAGAAGGGACTCATCCTTTGACCAGTGAGGAAACTGAGTTTTGTTATTCTTTGGGCAAGTAACTGAGAGAATCAGAATCTGATCCCTGGTTTGACTCCAAATCCCATGTCCTCAGCTCTGCTAGGTTATCTTTCCCTGTATGTGTGGGTTACCTAGGGCCCTAGATCCACCCGCCTCGCAGGCACCAGCAATGCAGGGAACAGCTGATGGCAGCCAGTGGAATCAGAAGTCTGAGGGAACCTGCTTTGCCCATGGCCAGCCACACCGGGCAGTGACACCCAGGGTTCCACGAAATAGCACTTTTCCTTAAAAACCTCCCTAACACATACATTTGGAAATGGATACAGAACTGAAATGGGACTCACTTTCCCCCCCATCCCTCTCAGGTGAATAAAATGCTGACCCAATGAGCCAAAGGACCATTTCCAAGTTTCACAATCCAGATGGCCCTTGGCTGCATTTTAATTTTAAGTTCAACAATAGTTTGGGGTATAATTTGTGATGCACGTTTTCCATTTCTCTGTGAATTATTTCATCAAATATATACACATTTATAATTTTTCTAGTTTATACTCACAAGCATATAATTGGATCTCAGAACTTCTTTGTTGAAAAATCACAGATTTTGAAATAAAGCATGTAAAATTATTTTGCCTAACATCGCCTAACATCTTAAAGCATCTATTTTCTTAATTTGCAAACTCTACCAAAAGGGGGCCTACCTAGCATTAACACAATGTAACTATTAAGCTGGAGAGGGAAGCTAGTAGACTTTTCCCAAAGCATTTCTAGAAAGTTTCCTCAGTCCCACAATATCCCTAAAAAGTTTCTTAAGGAGGCCTTAAAATGGATAAATAGTTGAAAGTGAAATGCAAAGTCAAATCAAAATGAATGTCAATGTTGCTCAGTTAGCAACAGCCTACAAGCTCACCAGCTGTCAACGCTAATCATAGCTCAGTCGTTGACTCACTGTGTGACCTATCGCAGTACAGTTAACCTCGCGGATTTTGTATGCCAGCAATAAAATAGCATCACAAACTCCTCGAAGGCCTGATGTGAGTTATAACTCAAAGATATTGCCATGGCCCCACTTTGGGAGCTAAGTGTTAAATAAAAACCAAAATTATAAGGAAAATGATAGGATGCACTTCAAAGAACATTTCCAGCTCTGTCTGCATAATTTCAGTACTTTCATGAAACATGCCTCTGAGAAATGGTTAACCATATAGAGTTAGTTTCAACTCGCCTTATGGAAAATACAATGTGCTCAGAATCCTCATCAAGCTTTAGATATCAGACACAGCCCCAACATATTTAGTTGTGTTTTTAGGAGAAAAACAACTCTTCCAGGAATCTAGGCACAGGGTTCTAAACAAGAGAAGAAAATGAATTATACAGTCTTTGGCATAAACTCTAACAATAAAACTGTCATCAAAAAAATGCAGCTTATTTGTCAAACTGATTAGAAATTAAAGTCAGGACACAGATTTAATGGCTGGATGCTTAAAACTTTTTCTCTTCTTCCAGAGAGCACTGCTGGATTACACTTCCCACCCTCCCTTACAGTTGGCTAGAAATGATCCAGTGGGTCAAAAAGCTATAGAACATGGAGAAGCCACTAGAATAAAGGGACATAGGTCCGTGAATAACTACAAGAAACAATTCCCCACCTATCCACACTGAAGTGTAATGTGAGAAAGAAAGAAACCTTCATTATAAGCCACTGAGCTTTGGGAGCTGCTTATTACACCAATTAGCTTACTCCACTTAATACACAAATATGAGATATATTTAGCATTACAACCCAAGATTTGCAATTCCCATACTTTGTATACAGTCCAGAATCTTCCTCTGACGGGTTAAGCCCCACCATATATAGAAAGATAAATCCATAGAGATAAAGCTCCAAAAGGACAGAAAAGCAAATGCAAGCCCCAGCAAACCATGGTGCAGAGACATTTCTTCCTTCATGTTTGACGTAATGCTAACGCTGACAGCTCTCTAAGCAGGCAGATGAACCCTGAAGCCTATTATTCAACCACTAGTCCTTTCTCCTCCTTAAAATACATTCTTCATGTGGTCTCTAACACTACAGTTCCCACCTAAACATTAAAATCAACAAAAATGTAGACTGTTTAAGAACAGTTCCTGTTACAGCACTTTTATAAGATTTTTTTAAGAGAAATGCTGTTTATGAACCTATGAAAAATGCCTCTGGAGATGTAAGACTGTTTACTCAGAGAGAACAAACAAGTCTGGTAGCCAGAACTGCCTCACAAAGTTAAAAGCAATCTGGTAAGCAGAAAGCCAACGTGTCACGTGATAATTTCAGCTACATTAGTGCTCAGGAAGATTTCTACTGAATTTCAAACCCACAGATACTCTTTAGCTTAGGAGCCAGAAGAATGTTTACAACTGAGGTTAAATTCTTAAAGATACTAAGTGCATTCAAAAAATAAATAGTTATATTCAATCAAAGATACTATTGAAAAGTGATACTTAAGTAGAATTTTTACAATTGAAATTTTCTCAGTTGACATCTTGTCCTAGATGCTATGCTTATGATTTTAAGTATAACTTAAAAAAAATTTAAAGCACTTTTAGTTTTACAAAAAAAATTGAGAGGACGTTCCAGAGATTTCCCATATACCTCCTGCCCCACATACTCACAGCCTCCCCCATTATCAACATCACTCACCAGAGTGGCACATTTTTGACCAAAGATGAACCTACACTGATACATCATAATCACCCAAAGTCAATAGTTTACTTAAGGGTTCACTCTTGATGTTGGACATTCTATGGTTTTGGACAATGTATAATGACATGTATCCATCACCACAGTATCACACAAAGTATTTTCATTGCCCTAAAAATCCTCTGTGATCTGCCTATTCATCTCCCTGCATACATCCCTGGCAACCACTGATCTTTTTACTGTCACCAAAGTTTTGCCCTTTCTGGAATGTCATATGGTTGGATTCATACAGTGTGTAGCCCTTTCAGATTGGCTTCTTTCACTGAGTAATACGCATTAAGGTTCCTCCATGTCTCCTCATGGCTTGATGGCTCATTTCTTTTTAGTGCAGAATAATGTTCCATTGTGTGGATGGACCACAGTTTATTTATTCATTCGCCTACTGAAGGCCATTTTGATTGATTCCAAGTTTTGGCAATTACGAATAAAGCTGCTATAAATATCCATGTGCAGGTTTTTGTGTGGACATAAGTTTTCAGCTCCTTTGGGTAAATATCAATAGGCGTGACTGCTGGATCATATGGTGAGAATATGTTTAGTTTTGTAAGAAACCACCCAACTATGGCGTTCCAAAGTGGCTGTGTCATTTTGCATTCCCACCAACAATGAATGAGGGTTCCTGTTGCTCCACATCCTCACTAGTATTTAATGTGCTTATGATTTTGATTGGTTGTGCTTATAATTTTGATTTCTCTTTGATTGATATTCATCTTAACTTAAGGTTTCTCTAACCTCTACCAGTTTCTCTGGCCAGCAGTTAATGTAAGCAGCATTATGCCAATCAAAAGCTCAGATATTTAAAGAAACCTGGTGTTGTACCTTTCTTATTACGCCAAAGGCTAGGTCTATTTCAAATTTTTTATGTCTTATATCAGGGAAAAGAAAGAAGTATAATAGATACTAAAGACCTGCTAACGTGTCAGGTACTGTGATCGTTATCTTGTATATTCTGAACTGGTTAGTGTTTGGCAGGGGGGAAAAGCCTGGGAGTAAAGTGACAGTATCCTTACCTTATAAAGAAACTAGAGTCCTGGAAACTTTCATAACCTGTGCACCGTAACAAGCTCACCAAAACCCGGCCACACTTGTTTAACAGACACATTCAGGGAGCAAAATATCTTTTCATTTGAGGATCCATTAAAATAACCCCAAAAGTAGATCTTACTTTGACTAATCATTCCATCTTTTTTGCTGCTGCACCAATCCTATCTTTTGAATTTTGGGTCATTGGTACTACCAATCAAAAGACCCTTGTTTACTAGGATCTCTTACAAATAATGTATTGAGAGGGAGAGACTGAGATTAAAACAATGTTCTCAAAATTCCTATGGATTTTATCTTTCATGCATCACTTTGCCTCTCAAAGGTGGTATATTTCCTCACAAAGGCGGTACATAGGTTTACCTATAATTCAACTCACCTAATGCTATCAACTCACTAACATCACCACTATCGTGTTTTTCATGTTCCCTTAATTACCATGCATAACAAAGTAAACTATAGCCTTTAGTAATCCACTCAAAGTATAGGCTGTCTCTTACAAAGTGAGAGGCTATTTTGCAAAGCATGAAGATCCTGTCATTAACAAATATTACTACATCATTGGCTTTAGGAAAGAATAAGTTTAATTGTATTCCCCTTCAAGCTAAATTCTGATTTACCCTCAAAAACCAGGTTTACACCCCCCCCAAAAAAAACAGAGCTTTCTAAATTGTTTCACCATAGGATTACAGCAAATAGTGTTGTACTATATATTCATTAATTTATCAAAAAGACTATATTCACATAACTTTTTAGGAACATATCACCATATAAATCAAGTCTGCCATAAATTATATAAGCTTAAATAGAAAAAAAAAAAACACAGTGGGAACTTCAAGGAATTTATTACTTACAACAGGAAGAAAGTTTAAGCCAATAATTGGGGCTGTCTACCTTGTTATTGGCTCATCTTCAGATCAGGAATCAAGTAGAAGAGAAAACAGAAGGGTGTTTGTGTGACCGTTTGTAGCCATTCTCCTACAAGCTCAGATGAAGGACAGGCCATTTGCTACTAAACCTCAAAGTCTTAACACGGTATCCCTGAACCCAAGAGTCTCCAAAGATGAGAGCAACTTTTGTGTTAACTATATATTCATATAGTTATTCACACTTTATATTCATATCACCTGGGAATAACTAACACATTTGGCAAGTTTACTATATTCCAGGAATTCTCCCAGGCTTTACTGCTCATCGACAGTCCTATGAGGGAAATACCACTGTTCTCCCCCATCCTGCAGATGGGGGAAAAAATGAGGCCTAGAGAATTGAAGAAAACTGCCCATAGTCACTCAGCTGTTCAGAAGCAGAGCTGGGTGTCAGATGCAGACAGCCTGCAAAGACGCTCCAAAGATCGTGTTCTCGTCCTTTCTGTTACGTTGCTGATGAACAGAACATCAGTGAGAATCTCTCATTTCCTTGATTCTAATAATATCACTCCTCACGCTGAAAAGAGACTCCCTGCCTATGCACGGTGCAGACAAGAAGAAAAAAACTTTCACATCTGGGCTTTGAGAAAGCTCTCTGTGGTTCTCAGGCTCCACCTCAGAGCTGGCTCACAAAGCCCACCGCACCTCCAGAGTGGGTAAAGGAAGGAACACTCTGAGCGCGTGCTACATGAGAGGGCCACCCTCGGACCCAAACAGATCTTTGTTACACCCACCACACCGCTGGGGTTAAAAAGAAGCCCACGGGGCTTCCCTGGTGGCGCAGTGCTTGAGAGTCTGCCTGCCAATGCAGGGCACACGGGTTCGAGCCCCGGTCTGGGAAGATCCCACATGCCGCGGAGCAACTAGGCCCGTGAGCCACAATTGCTGAGCCTGCGCGTCTGGAGCCTGTGCCCCGCGACGGGAGGGGCCGCGATAGAGAAAGGCCCGCGCACCGCGATGAAGAGCGGTCCCCGCACCGCGATGAAGAGTGGCCCCCGCTTGCCGCAACTAGAGAAAGCCCTCGCGCGGAAACGAAGACCCAACACAGCCATACATACATACATACATACATAAAAAGAATGTAAGCAGACAAGAATAGCATTAAAAAAAAAAAAAGAAGCCCACACTGTTACACCAGTTTCCAGCTAGGACCTAGAAGGTATGAAAGAAATGTGGAGTTTAAAATTTTTTGAAGTTTCCAAAAAAAAGGCCTTCAGTGTCTAATGAAAAGACAAAAGCCCGAGGCAGCCCTCAGTTAAAAGTTTGCAATCCTACCCTAGTTTTGCCCCCATTCTTCCCACCCCCCTGAGGAACCCTCCTGCAGCCCTGACTGTAACGCTCTCCACCACTGTTTCTTGCTAAGGTTTACCGCCTCTGAAGCTACCTTGCCTGGGCCCTCTCTCCTAATTTAAACTCCATTCTCCCACCAGCTTGGAATTAGAAAAGGAAGCTGTCCCATGAAGTAACACTTCCCTTTCACTAGATAGTAAGGAAACCCGAGAAAAGCAAACTGTCCCGAGAGGAAGACTGGATGTCTTCTAGGTCCCTTCCAATGAAAAGTTTATTATTAAACAGACCTATACTAAACAGTGAATGACAAATATACCTTACTCTTGAAAATCTGCACACCACTGCAGGGGTGTTTGCTTGCTACATCCCCGGTGGGATTTAAGATAGTGCTGGGAAGTTTATATCCCACTACACAGCCTCCTGTTCCTCGGCATATGGCTGGTCTGGGGAAAGGAAAAATCAAGAAGGCTTTGTGGAAACTTAGTCACCTACGTGTGGGTGAGGAAATAAAAAGAGAGGGAAAATGGAATGAATAGGAAGCCTCTCCAAGACTACTCAGAAAAATCCTGCATGTATCACTGGAGGGGGCCTGGAGTGTGGATGCCATTTGTGGTCACAAACCTCCTTCCCTGCAGGTGGACACAGTCAAAAGAGGCCAACGTTCCATTCATCTTCTCTCCCCCATCAGCTTCCTCGCTGGAATTGAAGATTTAGGTTGCCCAGCTCCAAAATATAATAATAATAATAACAACAACAACAACAATAATAACAGCTCTCTCCTTAGGCCATGATCTCCATCCTTTCTAAATCTGACCTTATTTATCTCAAAAGAAAAATAATCTCTAGGCCTCACTTGGGTCAACAGTGGAGACTCTTCACCACTGAAAAACATACCATAAATGTTAATAGCATGCTCGCATGAAGAAAAGCCACACCATGAAGTAGAGTGGAACAAAAAAATCTTTGCTATCACCTCTAACGTCCAACCTGCCCACAAGAAATGCCAGTCTTCACAAGTGTCTCTATTTCCTCACCTACAGTAGCTTTTATTCAAGCAACTGAGTAAAAGGTAAGTGAACCACATCTTAGTGGATTTCATTGTGTTTTCCGTTTAATTAATCAAAAAAGTATATAGAATAGTTTTCCTTTTATTCTTTTCCTTGCAAATACAAGCTAATTTAAAAGGGTTTTGTGAGCCGACCTGGCAGCTAAACACTTACAGCACTATCCCGTCACCAAAGGTGCTGAAACAACTGACCGACTTTAACAATCAACCCGTTTGTATTTGGAATTCGACCTCTGCCTGTATTTTAGGAAGGAAGCTTTGCACCAGGAATATCAAATGAGCACAAGCTAGGGGCCAGGGAATGCAGAGCTTCGAGTGCAGGAATGCCAGCAAAATGTGCCTAAGCTTAAAAGCCAGCAGCCAGTTTTCTCAGCCATCAGTACCTTGGGCTTTCAAAACCAACTTATTCTTAAAGGAGGACAGTTTATCAGTTGGAATCATTTCATAAAACTGGAAAAAAGATAAAAACACAAGCCAATACTTTAAGCATTGCTCTCTGGAGAAATAGAGCATGCCTAGTCACATTTAAGGTCACAGCTTCTATAAAATGTTGCCAAATAATGGGTGTCAAGGGGCAGTTTTTTTCTTGACTTATTGAAGTCAGGAAAATTTCCTCCCCTAGAATGGCTCTGATTGGCAGATATTCTCTGAGAGAGGACAGCTGAGGCCTGTGGTCATTTTATGTCAATGGTTCAACTGAGCTGGTCTCCTCTCCCCCCTCACACACCCCTCTCTTTTTTTGCCAATCCCCATGGCTACATCCAAAACTGCTACCCCAAATATGCTCACGGCAGTGGCTTAAAGGGACAGAAATCACTACAAAAAGAATACACACACTTGGGCATATGTCTTATGCAACTCATTGATTGGATATGCCTATGGTGATTTTTCTCAAAAGAACTTGTCAGATTAAAATTATAAATGACTTGAAACTGCTGGTATCTGTTTCATTTGGCTATTAGGGTGCTCAGGATGTCTAACTTAGGAAGGAGAAAAATGACAAAATGTCCCAGGAATCAATAGACCCTTGTTTTGCTTGATTTTACTGACTAAAATTAACCCCTAACTTGATGGATTGGAGGCAGTATCAACTGCTTATTCTATTCTGTGAAGTAAAAGAGAAGTCAAACAACGACGACAACAAAATATATTTCTGAAACAGTATTCCCTAGGTACAAAGTTAAGTTATAAACTCGGAAATAGAACATGCTTACGATTGTTAACAGACATGAACCATGTACAAATTTAGCAACAACTTACCATATTAGACATCGTGACCTTTGGCACTGGCATTTTCCAATATCGTTTTAGATACCACTGGTGAAAGATGGCAGAAGTAATCTAATCTGTTAAAGTCCATGTCCCAAACAGAACTGCACTTCTAAAATAGCCTGAGCAAAGCCAACATCTTTTCACACTTACTTTTAAGGAACCAAGGAAACATTTTAAAAGAAATAGTGCATCAAGCATGTTCAGCAGGTGAGAATGAGCTTCAATAGCAAGCCAGTAATACCTGCAACATGTATACCTAGGGAAACCTTAAGAGTAATGTGTTCACAGTTAAGAATGAAAACAACCAGCACAACCTATTCAATATCGTCCATCTTTAGGAGGTAGCACTAGAAATTAGCTTCTTTTTTATTTATAAGCCAGCAAATTGATCCTTCTTAATATGTGTTTTTTTTTTTTTTTACACATTTGGTTTTTTTTTTTTTTTTTTAAATTTCATTTATTTATTTATTTTTTTGGTTGTGTTGGGTCTTCGTTTCTGTGCAAGGGCTTTCTCTAGTTGCGGCAAGCGGGGTCCACTCTTCATCGCGGTGCGCGAGCCTCTCACTATCGCGGCCTCTCTTGTTGCAGAGCACAGGCTCCAGACGCGCAGGCTCAGTAGTTGTGGCTCACGGGCCCAGCCGCCCCGCGGCATGTGGGATCTTCCCAGACCAGGGCTCGAACCCGTGTCCCCTGCATTGGCAGGCAGACTCTCAACCACTGCGCCACCAAGGAAGCCCTTAATATGTGTTTTTAACGTGGTATTTCCGATTCAGGACATGGGACTCCAAGCAATGTGGCTGGCTCCACCACCATGTAGCACAAAGAAACAGAAACAACACGTACAAGACAGCCCAGGCAGGGCTTAAAGGTTCTCACAAAAATGTAGGATGTGAGTAGTTCATAGATAGCCCGGCTACAAATAGCCTCCCAAATTCCTTCACCTCCATCTTTGAATCGGGAATGCACCAACCAACTGGTATCGCAAAATGCCCTAATGACATAGGGAAGGGGGAACAGGAGATTAATACTAACTACTGAGGTTAGTATTTCAAGGCTGAAAAGAACAAAACCATTCACCAAAGTTATTTCCTGGCATCAGTTTGAACTATGGGAAGGCATAGTTGTAGTGCAAAGGGGAAAAAAAACAAAATGAAAATAAACTGAACCCTTTAAATTATTTGGAAACTTCATACCAATCTCATTTTCATAGCTTTCTCCCACTAAAAATTTTACCCAGTATAAAGTAATAATACTACATAAGTAACTAAACCTTTCAGAAATAAACCCAAGATTCCGAGTTGAGCCTTTTGTATAGGCTCTTTCTTTGCCACTTCCTTTCTCAGCTGCCTGCCTTCTAATAAGACAAACTCTTGGCAGGAACATAGAAGGTATCCAGACATTTGGATGAATTAGACAAGGAAAGTATAAATGAATAAATCCTGGCACTCGGAAATGAAGCAGTCTTTTAAAACCAAAGAGCTAAAACAGAGGCTAAATAATATAATGCTTTCTGACAAAGAAATTTACTTTTTAAAAAATGAGATACACACAGTTCTCAAGGATCATTAAGGCAGTATTCTAAATTAGTGTCTTTCAGATCAAGCTGAGACAGTAATTTCTAAACAATACCATTAGCCTACGCACGCCCCATACACAGTTCTTTAACAGATTTGTTTCATATTATAATCGATACATGTACAGTTACTTACTTGCTTCCTTCTGTAATGAGCAAACTGAGAAAGGCCTAGAACAGTTGCAAGAGCTCCTCCTCCAACAAGAATAGTCCCTTTCACTGCCTTTTGAAATGCCATTTCTTAGCCTACAGAGACAAAAAAAGAAACAAAAAAGTTATTTGGGATTTTTATCACATAATAATCCAATAACAAAAAGAGACTGCCTAGATTATGAAATTATGTTAAACTAGAAAAGAAAACACCAAATAAGGAATTTATTAACAAACCAATTTGTATACCACAATTCAAAAACAATACACAAAAAAACCTAGGAAACTGACATTATAAACTGACCATCCAATAGGAATTAAAGAAAGAAAAATTCAGAGACAACTGAGGTTATTTACATAGTATAAAGTCAAGAGAGCTGTGAAAAGAAATGTGTACCTGACAAAACTGCATGCTGTACTTGCAAATTTGTTCAACCACTAATCCCCTCCACAAAAAGAACTGGTGGAAGTCTTCTGTCACTCAACAGGACAATGAACCTCATGCTTGCTTTGGGTTCTTTGGCAAGTGTTGAATTCCACTCTGGTACAACTCCCTTCCTGAGTTTTCCCCTTCCGAATAAAGCTCTCACTAAAACCAAAAGCCAACACATTTACATTTCTATCCCTGGAAGAGTCCACACTTTACAGATAAAAAGTAAAAGAAAACCATGACATGATCCTTCTACAAAATGACAGAGATAACACTGCTATAATTCCTTTCATTAAGGGAACTTAAAAAAAAAAAAAGAAAAAAGGTCTCTTCTAGCCAGAGTTGCATGGCACCAAAATTTCAAGGGGAAACCCTCCAGATCAAGCACTCCTTCACGCTCACTGTATATTTCTAAATAAAGTCTGGTACTGTGTTAGCTCTTGACTTTCTTTCTTCTCATTTGTTAAAAAAAAAAAAATTCCACTATTGGATTGATGGAATTTCTTAATTTTTTTTTTTTGAGGACTTAAATAGTCTATAGTCAGAAGCCAAAAAAACAAAATAAAATAAATAAAAAATAAAAATTCCAACGAAAAACATCTTCCTCCCTTTTATTCTGCTAAACAAACAAACAAAAAAAAACAAAAAACGATAACACTGTGCGATCACCTAAAAACAATTCTAACTTAGAGTTGATATTGAGCAATTTGACCTGCCTAAGCCTTTCACTTACAAAAGCAGCTGGCACACCCACGTGTTACAGGGAAGCCACTACCCTACTTTCCTGAATGGGTGGAGTTCTGACCTGTCTGGACAACATACCTTATGCTTTACAGATATCTCACAACTCAAATTATTTAATACGAAGTCAATTTTAACCTAGGATAGTAAAAAACATATAGTATCTCAACGTAAATTATGATACAGTTAAAATGTTTGAGTTCAGGGACTTCCCTGGTTGCACGGTGGTTAAGAATCTGCCTGCCAATGCAAGGGACACGGGTTCGATCCCTGGTCTGGGAAGAGCCCACATGCCGCGGAGCAACTCAGCCCGTGCGCCACAACTACTGAGCCTGAGCTCTAGAGCCCGCGAGCCACAACTACTGAGCCCATGTGCCACAACTACTGAAGCCCGGGCACCTAGAGCCTGTGCTCTGCAACAAAGGAAGCCACCGCAGTGGGAAGCCTGCGCACTGCAACAAAAAGCAGCCCCCACTCGCCATAACTAGAGGAAGCCCACGTGCAGCAATGCAGACCCAACATAGCCATAAATAAATAAATAAATAAATAAATTTATATATTAAAAAAAAAAGTTTGAGTTCATGTTGACTGAATAGAATCTATTAGCATAACTATCCTAAATCAAAGAATTTCAAGTGCAGTTGGTAACTATGACTCTACAGAAAATCCATTTTGGAATACTATAAATTATATACTAAAATAAAAGCTGGCATTTCTTAAAATTTTATTTTTCTTCTGATCTCATTCTTTTCTGACAAACTCCTAAATTCTAAGACTCATCTTTATTTTTAAGATTCTCACCAGAAAAATATTTCACATGCGTACGTTCTTTACTGCTAGAGGTCTCTTCTTTTCCATCCCTTCTCTGCATCAACCATCCCCTCTCTCCCAAGTTATGCAAAAGAGTTGGTGTATGTTGGCTGGGGCTTCCATTCATCATTCAGTCAACCCTAAGAAAAACCTAACGTCCACGATTGTTCTGATGGTGAAAACCGCAATTTAGCCAACTTGGAAAGCACCCCTTTGTCATAGCTCAGCATCACCATTCCTAGTACTGCTATAAATGTTCATATGGGTGCCTATCACACAACAGAAACCCTAGCAGCCCGGAGATAGCATGCTAATCCCCTGGCTAACTGGGCTTCCCTGACAATTAGAGACAGAGAATAGAGACCTAGTTCTATTTACCTAAACAATGCCTGTGCCCACCCCGTATAGATAGCAGCCTGGCAGTCCCTTGGATGTGAGTTTTGTAGGTGGTTGACTTTAGCTCAGTATCATTGCTTCTGTCTTGTTGATAATGTCATTGATGACCTCACAAAGGACACCACACATCAATATAGCTAACTGAGGGATGTTATAAAACACAGTCATAAAGTGTCTCAGCAGAGGTGTTCATTCAGCCAGTTAAGTTTGGAGCTAGTTTTTCCAATTGTGTAGTTCCCTACATTCCCTGCTCACCTTATTATATTGCCTTAATTTGATTTTCCTGAAACCAAAACTTGCTAAGGAGGATATCTTCATGGATTTTCTCAATGAGCCACAAATACTATGGAAGAACTGCATTGACATATTATTTTGCAGAGTTATTGATAATATTGGCTATAATAAAGTTTCTTTTTTCAGTATTTTCATAAAATAACCTATGCTTAAATATTATTATTTCTATTGTGATCAAATTTATCCACACGATAATCTAGCTGGTTGTAATGAATAAATCACTCTTACAAAAGCACATAATCAGTCGACTTCACCTGACTCTCCCAAGATGATGATGATAATGATTATCATCATCATCATCATTAATGTTATAATGACAATAGTTGCCATTTATTGAGTTATTTGCTAGGTAAAGGGTACCATGCTTTTAATTCTTTATATATATCAGCTCATATCACCCTCACAACATCCTAATTTCATAAAAGAGGCACTTGCAGTTCAAAGAGAGTAGGGGATTTGTCCTAGGTCATTTCCTAGTAAGTGACAAAGCCACAGCTTAGTCTTTGCTCTTAATCACTAGGTGGTTCTGCCCTGCCTTTGCTCTGAAAAGCCAACCTCTCCCCAAGAGCCACACCATATTTTGCTATTACTCCCAAAAGAAAACCTTATTCACAAGCAGTCACCCAGAGTGTACAGTCCCTCGGCATTAGGTTTCTCTAAGGCAATGAGGAAGACGCTGACAAAATATCTGCTAGTAACCTTCTGCCAGATAATGTAAAAACTTTGTTTTAATGTTGACAGAAAGAAATGTAAAACCAGATTAACGTTAAACTATGTGCTGTGAACTACTTATACCCACTTACATTCCATTATAAGGAAAAAAGTTTTCACAATGATGACAAAGAGGAAAAGATTGCTTTCTTCTACATAAAAGCTGCAACCAGGAAGTTAGCAAAGACTGGGAATAAAAATGTCAATAAATCTTTACCTTTTGCAACTAAAAGTATGAGAAAGTCAGAGGTAGAAGAGAAAACCAGAGGTAGAAAAGAAAACCGGAGGTAGAAAAATCACCTAAAAATAAAATTAGCTTAGTTATTATAGCCTGATGTCTATGTTAAATAGCCTGTGAATAAATCACATATACATTGACTCAGGACTGGCTCCTGCATTTGCACAGACCAATGCCACCCCTCTAATTCTTGCAAGGAGAACACAAGGCAACTAAACAAAACCCTAAACAAAGTTAGTCAACTAAATACATCTGTGAGTTTATCAACTGCTCTCAAGGGGTTTACAATCAATTTGGAGGATTAAATATCAAAGTCTGTCTTATAACTGTCTCATAACTAGTTGTGCTACACTGAATGTTATTAATACTCTGATAGACAGAAGACCCTGAATAGCCAAAGCAATCTTGAGAAAGAAGAACAAAGCTGGAGGCATTTCAATTCCTGACTTCAAACTATATTACAGAGCTATCATAATTAAAACAATATGATACTGCCATAAACACAGATACATAGATAAATAGAACAGAATAGAGAGCCCAGAAATAAACCCATGCATACATGGTCAATTAATTTTCAACAAAGGAGACAAAAATATACACTGGAAAAATGACAGTCTCTTCAATAAATGGTGATGAGAAAACTGGACCAGCCACATGCAAAAGAATGAACTTAGACCACTTTCTTACACCATACAAAAAAATCAACTTAAAATGGATTAAAGACTTAAATGTTAAGACCTGAAACCATAAAACTCCTAGAATAAAGCATAGAGGGTAAGCTCCTTAACATTGGTCTTGGTGATGATTTTTTTTTAATTTGATACTAAAAGCAAAGACAACAAAAGCAAAAAAAAAAAAAAAATGAGTGGGACTACATCAAACTAAAAAGCTTCTGTACAGCAAAGAAAACCATTAACAAAATGAAAAGGCAACCTAATGTATGGAATAAAATATTTGCAAATCATATATTTAATAAAGGGTTAATATCCAAAGTATATAAAGAACTCATACAACTCAATAGCAAAAAAAAAAATTCAATTTAAACACAGGCAGAATGACTAAGTAGACATTTTTCCAAAGAAGACGTACAAATAGCCAATAGGTACATGAAAAGGTGCTCAACATCAATAATCATCAGGGAAATGCACATCAAAATCACAATGAGATACCACCTCACACACACACACACACACAAAATGAGGTAAGTGTTGGCAAGGATATAGAGAAAAGGGAACCCTTTTGCACTGTTGATGGGGATGTAATTAATGTAACCACTATGTGAAAACAGTATGGAGGTTCCTCAAAAAATTAAAAATAGAACCACCATATAATCCAGCAATTCCACTTCTGGATGTATATACAAAAGAAACAAGATCACTATCTCAAGGAACTATCTGTACCCCCATGTTCATTCCAGCATTATTTGTAATAGCCAAGACATGGAAACAATCTAGAGTGTCCATCAATGGATGAATGGATAAAGAAAATGTGATACACACACACACACACACACACACCACACACACAAACACATACACACACACAGAGGAATATTATTCAACCATGAAAAAAGAAGGAAACCCTGCTATTTGCAATAATATGAATGAAACTTGAGGGCATTATGCTAAGTGAAATAAGACACACAGGGAAAGACAAATACAGTATGATCTTACAGGTAGAATCTAAAAAACCCCAACTCACAGAAACAGAGAAGAAATTGGTGGTTGCCAGAGACAGGGGGTGGGAGGTGAGAGAAATGGGTGAAGGTGGTCAGAATGTACAAACTTACAGTTATAAGATAAATAAGTTCTGGGGATGTAATGTACAGCATAGTGACTAGTGAACAATACTGAATTGCATATTTGAAAGTTGCTAAGAGAAGAAATCTTCAAAGTGCTCATCACAAGGAAAAGAAATTGTAACTATGTGAGGTGATGGATGTTAACTAAACTTCCTATGATAATCATTTCATTATATATATATATATATATATATATATATATATATATATGATCATTATGTCTTATGTCTTAAACTAATACAATGTTAACGTGTCAATTTTATCTCAATAAACCTGGAAGAAGAAAAAAAATTTTAATTACAGTCAAAAGAAAGGAATAGCTCAAAGTGGAGATAGGCAATCATGGTAAAGCACTATCTGATACCATTTTCATCAACCAGAAGATATAGCGCAGAATAAAACTAAGATGCTATTTCTCCTTTGTTCTATTCTAACTCAAGCACTGAGTTATCATGCCCTTAAAGAAAGAAAGGAATCACTAAATGGATAGTGATTATACTTCACCTGAATTTCTGTGACTTGGGTTCCCTCAAAATGAGTGGAAGGGCTGGAAGGGTTTATAAATAAAGCAGGCTGTTAAATTACATTATTTACTAAACCATGTCAATATCAAATTGAAAAAAAAAAAAAATCAGTGACTATCCCGTCAAGATGGCACAGTGAATTTATGCTTCAGCTCATCCTGTATGCTCTAAACGCACGGTAATGATGAACAAAATAGAAAAAAGAAAAAAAAACATACACACAAACATATATACACATACATACTCTGATAGAAAAGAAAGCAAGGTACTATATCATTGCAGTGAAAAGAGATTAATTCTCACTGAAAGAATTAAAGAAGGTTTCAGAAGACAGGATACTTGAAAAGCCTCTTGAAGAAAAAAGGATTTGGAGGGGAGTGAGTACGGGCAGGTCTGGATTGAGAAAGATTTGGAGGAGAAAGAGGAACATCATGGTAATGTTCAGGAGGCATGCAAGTTGTTATCTGGTTTGGCTGGAGATGATGTTCATTTGAAAATGAGGTTTAAAAAGAAGTCCAGGGCAAGAGATAAGAACATTCTGTACATGTGAAATAAGATATTTTTCTATGATATTCTGTTGGCCATGAGAGCTGAGACTGCAGATGAAGGAAGCAAGCTGCTTCATCTCAGGACTTATGAAGAATGTTCAAGTAGATTTTGGTGTTGAAGCTTATGATGAAGACTGAGGGACCAACTGGAAGGCAATGAAATAGTCCCCACATGAGAAGACGAAAGCCTGGTTTAGGACAACACTGAAAAGTACTAATGCAGACATTGATGCTTTGCAGGAATCTCTAACAACAGCACTCAATTAGAGACCATTACAGAGTCTGACAAGTGATTACAGAAGGAAACAGGAAGAGACTAAAGGTCATAAGGGGCTTTAGCCTGGGTAACTGGGGATTTGCCCCAACATTACAACATTAAGAATCAGAAAGAGAAGCAAGTTTAAGGGAGAAGAGGAGTTCATTTGGAAGCAAAAATATTTAAGATCTTGACAGAACACCTACAGAGAGAAAACAGCAAACATATAGATAGGAGGGTCTCAAACTCACAAGAGTCGTCATAGCTAAAGCTATGGTGTGAGGAATTTTCTGCATAAAACTGACAGCTATACCTGTTCACAATAAAATGTACTTATTGCCAGCAAAACAAAAACTGGACTTGCCACTTCTCAAAGTTTGCTGACCCATACTTCTAGCTAACCCTGCAACTTATCTGGTTCCACAGGATTCTTGGCTGTCCTTTTAGGACTCTCATTATAGATAGAGTGACTTCGACAATGAAGACAACCGCTCAGACCCTATCTTAAGTAGTTCCTGAGTGTTCACCACTTCTGCCTTCCTCCTGCTCATTGGTAAGGCTACTCTAACAGCTAAATCATGCATTTAGATGACTTAACCACACACTTGAGAATTAAAAACAAGAAATAACCACCCACTGGAAACGGCTGGGGTTCCCCTTGGCAACTACTCACAAGCAAATTTATTCCAGAACAAAAGCACACTTCCTGGCCCCGGAATTCTCAAAATAGAGTCCTCAAACTCCTCTCCCTGTCTTGCAGTCCTAGCTTCTCTCTTAAGTCAGCATAAATAAAAATCTATCCAAATAGATTTATCCCTCCTCTGTGGAAGGATCCCTTCACTTCTACAAAAACCCCCCTATCCTCTGATCTCTTGCACAGAAACAGCTATTTCCATTTTAACCTCCATGCTCTCCATTAATTGAAGAAAAATTGAGACTTCTCAGGGTTTTGAGTCTTATGCCAGCACAGATGCAAACATGTTTCTTTCCATCCCTCACAAGAATTATCAGTATGGGTGCTGGGGAGGGAGGGGGACAGCTCAAAGATCATTTTCAGAAGAGTCATTTCAACCACAAGCCTTGTCCCTGGAACGTGTGTTCTCTAGCAAGATATAAAGGCATTCCATGCCCCTCTCTGATCACCTACACTGAGAACCCAAGATGAACAAGGCATTGAAAACATAAAATAAAACTCCCAGAATGTAAGCTAGACGTAGCATGTGCTACTTCACTCAGCCCTTTACCTAAGCAGATGCAGGTCCAAAGGCAGGAAGACGCTCCTTACACTTCAGTTGTGCAGCTACCCTCCTCGTGGCTGTGCGTGCAAAGCCTCCCCCTCATCTATTTTGAGTCATGACACTCCATCAAACCCACAGATGGCACAAGTCAGAGCGCTAGGCCTCAAGATCCACCTGCACACAGATTCAGTGACTTAAGGGAGAAAGTTGCATGAACCTTACTAAATAAGGGTGCAGGGCCTCATCAGAGGAAGTCCTACCCAGAAAGTCATGGAACTTGACAGCAAGTTCACAGCAAAATGGAAGAACAGGGAGTGAAAGCAAAAGCACCTTCCCACCCGAGTAGTTTTAACTATAAAAGTCAAGGTTTGGGGGGTGCTTTGAACTAGGCATGTTTCAACAAAGCAAACTCTTTATTCTTCCAATTGATGTGATAGCAAATGTTATGCATACTTTCCTTTAAGAAAGAACATCACAGTTTAGGCACACCAAGCCTAAGCCTGATAAAGCGCTTACACAAACAAATACCCATCAAAGCACACCATGTACTACTGC
Source organism: Balaenoptera acutorostrata (assembly GCF_949987535.1). Taxonomy (NCBI): domain Eukaryota; kingdom Metazoa; phylum Chordata; class Mammalia; order Artiodactyla; family Balaenopteridae; genus Balaenoptera; species Balaenoptera acutorostrata. Next base: position 18,730,967 of record NC_080071.1, on the reverse strand, counting down.
CTCTTTCCCCAAGGTTGACTTTATAGAGGGGAGAATGATTAGCGCTCTGCCTACAAATGCATCCTCCCCAGCCAAGCAGAGAGGAACTTCTGCACACATACATCTTACACAGCAGCATGTGATCCCTACAGAAACACACAGTGAGCCCTCAAGCATGCTTTTTGAAAGCTGTCAGACATAAATGAACAAAACAGTCAACATCAGAGGCCCATCAGCCTGTTCTCTGCAAACAGAGAGGAGCCCTAGTCCATAAACTGAAATTGAATCATTCTTTTTTCAGTTGCTTTAAACATTTTTGAAAAGGATTTAGGCCAAGTCCCGATAGAAAATGGACCTAAGGGTTATCCACAAAAGAGTATCCCAATGGAAATAAGTGAATGTATCAAATCCTGAAAAAACAGGAGACACTTAAAAGTGTCTTCACCTTCCCTAGGCCTTCCTCTATTGTGTGCATATATATATATATACACATACATACATACATATATATTTTTTCCCTAAACCACAAACACCATAATAACAATGATAACAATTTACAGCCTACAGTTGTAAAAAATACATACACTGAACAGGATACCAAAGGACAAACAAAAAGATTTGTCTGAAATCATTGAGAAAAGCATTCTCCTGAAAAACAAGATAAATGAAAGAACCATGTAAAAGTCAGCACAAAACTTATACATGTAATGAGTCCTCAGACTCTGGTTGTCCAAAATTTTGGCCTGTGGCTGATGAGGAAGCTCAGGCAACGTCATCACACGTGGCTGGCACAGCATCCAAACCCTAGCTTGGTCCCTGTCTTTCACACCCTATCCAAAAGCCAGACTGCTTTAGGGAAGGGCAGGTTCCGTTTCCAACCAATTTCCCCAGGAAATCCCTTGCCAGAAGGGCCCAACCCACAAGATGGAAAAAAAAAATCTCAATGACTGGAGAATATTTTAAGAAAGACAAAAGAGAAACAGAATCGGGAACAGAAACTGAAAGAAGACAAACACTCTATTTGTATTGGTCCACGTAGCTTCAAGCCAGAAGGTACTTTGGAAATGATTCCTACTACTCACTCGGGGGCACCTTTAGGTCAATTATATCATTTTAGAACAAACACAACACACAGCTACAGATGACTGAGAGAGAGGTTAGCCCAGGACCATCCCTCAGGCTCAAAGGACAGCAGGCGCCTGGAAGCTTGACAGAAGGAGTTGACACAGAAAAGGGCTGTGCTCGTTTCAGAGGTTCAAATCAGACTTTAAGAAATGTAAGCAAAAGGCACCCCCCCCAAAAAAAGAGGAGAAAATAAAGTCAACCATTTAAAATGAGCCAGTTAGAAGCCTCTATCTGTTTATAAAAATTCAACTCAAACATTATCACATGAATTCTTTTGGTGTAATTTTTGGTGTTTTTAATTTAATATGCAATGCCACAACCAATTAAAGCATTTACTTCACAAAGTCCTCTAAAATGAAAACATATCAAAAGGGAAGAAGGCCCCAGAGGAACAAGAGGATACATGCTCACACTCTGTCATTTATTATGTAAGACTCAATTTTAAAAAAATAAATAGGGTTTCCAAGGCAACTTCCATATTATGTATTTATGTTTTCTGCCATTTGATCCTTTTCTCTTATTTTCATAAGGTTCACTCTAGAATTACAAGAAATCAATGAAGCCCATCTCAGCTAACAATAGATTTATATTCATTAAATGCAAATGATCATAGTTTAATTCATAATGGAATGATTTCCACTGTATTTGCTCTCCATAGAATTGCTATTAAAAATCATGAAGAACTATAATTAGTTCATGCAGGTGAACTTGTTTTCCATTTTAAAATCATTATAAAACTGAAATTAGTATATATTCTCTATCATCTTAGATATGTTAATGGGTTTTTGTTTAAAGTTGTAAAATCCTATCAGTGATTTTCCATAAAAATATATGTCTGCCTTCTTTGTTTACCATACATGTAATTTAAGGTAATCCTGAGACGCATAAAATAAAATGCCCCTTATAAGAGAAATTCTGGAGCATTCCTTCCCCAAAATGCCCACCCCTTATAAAGAAACAAGTCAGGTTAAGGAACTGAGTGGATAGCATGCCAACTATGAAATAATAAACTTGCATTTATGTATCAACTAATAAGAAATGCCTCACCTAAAAAGAATACAGCAGACAATGAAAAAAGCTTTAATTCTGTCTTGAAGAAGAAGAAATGTTACCAGTGAATCACACACAAAAATAATTCTTTAGGCAAACAGACCACACTAGTCCTGTGATTTTTTTTTTTTTTTTTGGCTGCGTTGGGTCTTCTTTGCTTTCTCTAGTTGCGGGGAGCGGAGGCCACTCTTCGTTGTGGTGCGCGGGCTTCTCTTATTGCAGAGCACGGGCTCTAGGCACGCGGGCTTCAGTAGTTGTGGCACACAGGCTCAATAGTTGTGGCTCGCGGGCTCTATAGCGCAGCCTCAGTAGTTGTGGCGCACGGGTTTAGCTGCTCCGCGGCATGTGAGATCTTCCGGGACCAGGGATTGAACCCCTGTCCCCTGCATTGGCAGGCACATTCTTAACCACTGCGCCACCAGGGAAGTCCCAGTCCTGGGACTCTTGCAGTCTTTCTGCCCCTTTACTAACCTATTGTTGGGTTAGGAAAATGGTTCACATTCTTCTAGCAGCATAAACCCCCTTTTTTTAGATTTTACATTCTGTTATAGAGTCTACTTCAGTAATTAAGACAAGAAAAAACCCTTTACTTTGTTATAGAATAAACTGCAAATCAAATAACAGAGCTCAAAATAGCTGCCTTTACACTAAAATATATCAAGCCTCTCCTCCGGATTTATTATAAACATAACAAACCCTTATAAAGTAATAACAATCATGGCTGTTGACTACACACCTTAAAATGTTTCATAAGAAAACATCTACTTCATTATATAAAAAGAGTTTAGGTGCTATAAAATAGTGCGCAGGCACTGTGAATCAAATGAAAAGGTTTTTAATACATATAGATGATAATGAACTTTAGTCAAAAGAAATATACCCTAAGAAAATTTCAATTAATTTAGCATGTTCAGAAAAGGAAGTGCTTAAGATAATTAAGCTTCTATTTGCCTGGATCTTAATCAGAGATCTGTTTTGTTGTTATCCAATATCATATATTTTTAAGAAATATGGCATTATGAATTAGGAAAAACTATCTACTAAATATAGGGATGTTTTTAAGGCTCAAAACAATCTTAAAGAGACTTAAGATCATTATTCCAAAATCTCTTTTTTTTAATAGCACAGATGTAGAAGGTTTGAGAATCTGCCTTAGAATGTTATAAGCACAAACAAAACTTTGAAAAACTGGCTTTTACTTTTTACTTCAAAATGCTGATGCCAATTGAGTTAACTCAGCTTTATTCATTATTTTTATCACCAAATACAAGGAAAATGTACCAATTCTTTCAAAAGTTCCAGTAGCAATTGCATTATATATGTCATTAAAAATGCATTTTAGGAAATACTTGTTGAAGACAGTTTATGAAATCCTGGGCTCATAAAAAACTATGATATAATTTTTATGATAATTAGTTATAGGACAATAATTTAATTTACTTACATTGTAAATAAAAAAGTTCTAAATTTAATTACAGCTCTATTACAGCTCTATTAATGCATAAGACATCGCTGGGAGTTATAAGAGAGACTAAAAAGTATATGGAGTGGGGAGACCATTTATTCTGCTTCCTTGAGCTGGAGAAGATCCCCAAGAAATAAAGCTAACCACTTTTTACATCCTGTAACCACTTTTCCCCTATAGCCTGCTGAAATTTGCATTTAAAATTCACTCCCCTACATATCTAATAATCCATTGCATGTATAAATCTAACTATCAACAAAGGGTCAAATCACACACAAAAAGCATAGATGCAAAGAAAATCTAAGATGTACTACATCAAAATGATCATATTTGATATTATTTAGCTTAGTGATGACACTCCCTAAAAATGTCTCACCCTTAAGGAAGTAAGAATCAGACAACAGGAGAGAGAGACTGCAGACATTCATATTTCTAACAGAAATTTCTTTCAAAAGTATGGAATGCATATCATACAACAGTTTGTAAATGCTCCATCCCCTGGCCCCTCAGAAAGGAGAAGAAAAGATAGTAGGTCTTCACCTATGCAAAAGTAACAAACAAAGCTGTATTTCCATCTCAGTCATCTTGGCTAAAACAGTCTTGGTCATAAGATCTTATTCTCCCCACCTGAATGAGGCATTCTCTCCAAGCCTCTCCTTTTTAGATTTTTCTTCTCTTCTTTAAAAGGACGGGCACACACCCCAAGTGGAAAGCTTTCAAGTACTAGACTATAAACAAGTCTAGGCACTGTGCATGAGATACTGTGTACCAACATTACACAGCTAATACCCTAGCATCTGATAGTCTAAAATTGAAATAGCATGCACAGGAGAAGATCAACGGTTCTACTCAATATCTTGCTAAAACTGCCACCCCCCCAAAAAAAGTACACACACACCAAAAACCTCTATATTCTTTTAATTCTTGAAATACCATATTAAAAAAGAAAATCACCAGTGGGTATTCTAGAAGGAGAGATTAAGGAGACTCGCCTTGTAATTCCATCTATACCACTAACTTGCTTTGTGATTTCAGGCAAATCATTTGAATTTGCTGATCTTCACTCCACCTATAAATGAAGCATCTTTGAAAATGTCCAGATCTATTTTAACTTTAAATTTGTATTATTTTATGGTTTTTCTTCATTCAATAGGTGCAGGGGGCAAAAAAAAAAAAACACCTTCTGCACTAAACTTGGTACTACCTTAACATCCTATTTATTTAGCAATGTTGGATGATTAAGGCTTGCATTCATTCTTTCATTCAATAATTACTTACTAATTATTTAACATATGCCAGGCACTAAACATACAACTGAGAACAAACATAACAAAAATCCCTGCCTTCTAAGAGCTTACATTTGAATGGAGTTTATAGTTATTTTTTTTAAAAAAAGTCTAAACTATTTTGAATTTAAATATTTCAAAAATACAAATCACACTTTGTCTTCTTAAAAATATTAACCAGGAATTCAATTATTGATGACTTGGAGCCATCCTTATATACATTAGACTGTGCTGCTAGGGTAATGTCCTCAGGAACAGTTGAATACTGTTACCTCTTTACTCAGTGGCTCCAAACCACACTGCTCCCATTTGAATTCTTCCTGTATCTGCTTTATATAGTTTTCCTGGTTCTTCAAACTATCGGGCTGATGGTAATTTTCCCTTTTGATCTTTGAGCTCTCCAGCTCACTTCTAACTTGTTGCCACTGTGGTCAGAAAAGTGAGAGCCAACTTAGCTAAAACTGTGTTTAAAATACAAATAAATAACTCTGAACAAGGCAAAAGGAGCAACTCATTAGCATTCTAGCTTTTGGATTTTCAACATTCTGGCTCTGTTTATTCAAGGGCCTTTTTCCCCCTTCCTTCCTTTGCTCTAGGTCAGTGGATCTTACCAGATAATGTCTTACCAGAAGTTTACGGTACACAGCGCGGATGAAACAAACTACACAGGTCTCCGATGAAGATTAAGAATTTCAAGCCAGATACAAGCACATAGTCCAAGATAAGAAAAAGAAAATTCTTATTTCGTTTCTGCCTCATCTGAACAAATTCACATTACATATATGAAAAAAAATATGGCAAAGCTGTATGCTTCTGCTCTAGAAACAACTAGAACCTTTTTCCTGTGCTCTCTTGGATTTAAGGAAAAGATTACAGATAAATGGGCCAAAAAAGAAGCTATCTGCCACTCTTAAAAAACTTCAAAATTCATTGTTGGAAACTGGTTTATGAAAAATGCACTTACCATTGGTGAGGGAGAGATTAAAATTGTACATTCTAAGAAAATAATGAAAGCAGCAGTTCAACAAAACTCAGGGAAGTATCACTGAAGGAACTACCCAACTAAGGAAGATGAAAAGAGGAGCATTCATTCCTACAACATGGATTCAACTCGGATTGACTGAATGTCTGCTATATCCTCAGCATTGTTCTAGGGGCTGGCAATTTCTCTGCTCTCATGGATTGGGGGAAACAAAAAATAAACCTATAAACAAATTTAAAAATTGAGTACTTTGAAACTGACCAGTGCTATGAAGAACATAATTAGGTTGGAGAGTGACTGGGGGTAGGAGGGATCTACTCTAGATAGAAAGTCCATGCAGGTTATTTGGCACAAACGTAATTGAGGAGGCAGAGCCAGCCACACAGGGATCTAAGAGAAGGGCCTTCTACACAGAGGGGACAGGCATACAAAGACACACAGCAGGTGTACGCCTGGCCTCCACTGGACACTGAAAGGCTACTGCAGGGGCACCACAGTGAATCATGTGGGCAGTGGGTTCCAGATCAGGTCAGAGAGCCAGACATGTGCCAAGTCACGTATGACTTCCTTCTAGCAAGGTGTTTATTCTGACAAGATAGACATAGAAAATCAGTGGAAGGTCCTAATCAGTGCAATGATACAATGGAATTTATACAGAGGGAGGGAGGAAAGAAGATCGACCCTAGCTACAGCGTAGAGGATGCTTTCCAAGGAAATAAGAGTAAAAGCAGTTGCTTTTTCTTAAGGACACCATTAGCCCTGTTCATAATGAGTAGATGAAAGTATGAAAAAAGGAGGTAATGGGGAGAGAGAGAGGAAGAGTTAATAAATCATATGAGACAATAGTAAAAAAATGTAAACCACAATCAAAAATAGGATTCTGTAATAGGAAAACAAACACTTCAGAGATATCTTGAATATAAATGTCTGCTGAACTTACACACTTGAAAGACTGTTCCAGCCCATTCAGTCTAACAAGCTGGTAACAAAGAACAGAGTGTCAACTGAGAGAGCCTCCCAAATGCCAACAGCAGAGGTCCTTTTTATACTTCTATTCCCCCTTGGGCTAGGGTATGTTGCAGGTGACTTTCCCCCCCAGCAACTCATGATATCTTGAACTGATTTTGAACTCATATTGGAAAAGAACCCTAGGTCACACCTCAACAAGCTGAGGCACTCGGAACATTCCCCACCAACCACACAGGCAGGGCGCTAAAAAGCTGTGTGAAACTTACTGACACACTGAGTATAGAGGTAATAGACAAGAGAGACTGCATATGATTAATTACAGTTATTTATATTTATGGGTTTGAATCTTGAGGACGCCTGGCCTCTCCCCACTTTATTTCATAATTTTCCCCCTGCTGGAGACTGAAGAGCAAAAGTCAATTGCCTGAGTGTTGGCATCACACTGGAAGCTAAAGGGCCATGCATTTCAATTCCAGCTCAAGAAACACTCTGGCTGAGCAGATGTAATTCACCAGACCCCAGTGGGCTAGGCTCGCACTGTTGTCAGTCAAAGCACATAGCTGATGGAAATCAGCAGAGCACATTAGCAATTTATACTCAACAGCCTCTTCTCAACCATAAATTTTGAGATAATGTTAAGTGAAACCCAAAGTTAATCCAAAAAATTTAGCCCATAGTTGAGCCTGTGATTTTACCATGAGGCCGTCAGGACTTACAAAAATGACTTACAAAATGGTATTTCTAATAGGACTCCTGTCAAAATGCCAGGTCCCAACATCCACGCAGCGACCTTCAGGCATGACCTCACCCAGTGCCCTTGTGCCTACTCCCTTGGTCATTAGTTTGGCAGCAGCAAGAGCGTGGTTTGTTTTTCAGGCTGTATCTTGAGGCTCTGCAGCAATCACAGGGCAGGCAGTCAGCAACCGGAGCCAGACCCCCACCCTGCGACCATCTCAGCCTCAACAAAGCCACCTGAGTTTTCTGGACTTCAGATTCCTCACATAAAAGATTCAGATCATCTAGACATTTCCTTTTTCATGCATTGCTAGACCCCATAAGCTTGGCTTCCTGCTCTCCAGAGTCTCCTGCCATTTTTCCCATCCAAACTGGACCACAAGGGTAGGTCACTCACCAGGCCAAAATGACTGTCATCCTCTTACCCCACTCTGACTTGAAATAGCAGCATTTTTATGCTGGTAATAATTATAAATGTCGAGAAATAAGCGGACAGCCTTAAATAAGTTACACATTCTAAAATTTCTTGACTGCTTAGGAATTAATTCTTTCTGGGTTAATTACACTCTGGATAGAGATAGGGTAATGGGCAATAGAAAATTAATTATGAAGAGAACAAAAGCAGATAAAATAGTATCTGTGTGTGTTTATGTTTTAAAGTATATGTGCATACACACACACACACACACACACACACACACACACACACACAAAGGCTAGAAGGACATACCCAAAAATATTTAAAATCTCATCTTTGAATAGTAGGGTTGAAAGTCATTTTTATTATCTTCCTTGTGTGTATCATTTTTTAAATTTCTAAAATGATCACATGTTATTCTTGTAATAAGAAAAAAAAAAAAACAACCAATCTATGTGTGTATATGTGTGAGTGAGAGAAAAGAGAGAGAAAAAAAAAAAAAGAGCTCTAAAGAGCACCGTGCAGATAGATAGCTGACATTTGACTAAATCCCATATCATTTGACTACTACTTGAGTGATTTTCCTGTTACACAACTTTTCTCATCTTTAATGAACTAGAGTAAAAGACCCACACAGGGAAGGAAAAGGATATTTTGCCTTTAGAATTTATTAGGACTCTTGGAACAAGAAATAGAAAATGTCACAGAATTATCTACCTTATTCTGAAGAACAGTCTCTACCCTAACTGAGCTTAATTTGCCTCGAGCATCTGACACAATAACTATTTATGCCTGAGTTAACCTACCCCTAAACTAGTCTTGAGTTTCTAGTTATTTCATATTACATCGCCTCAGGGATTTAAAGTTTAAGATAACATCAAAAATCCCAACAACTAATCAAACCAGTGACTGCAAACCTGATCGAACTTACTGGCCTTTAGTGTTCCCCAGGATTCAACTCCATAAACATAGAAACTCTTCAGCCAACAACACACCCAGGGGACCCCTCCACGGTGCCAGCCCTGAAGGAAGCCACAGGTACACGGAGAAAGCACAGACCATCCTAGACGGAGGCCAACGCTCTCTCCCTTTCCCTGCCCCGTGACAATTCAGTGCTTACACGCAGGAACACAGCTACTCCCCTAGGCATAACTGGGATCCTTCTGTCATAGGGTGCTGTCCTTGGCATATTCAAACCACACCACTGACCAGTCAATAGAACATTCTCTGCGGGAGGTAGCCAGTGTAGAGGTCATCAGAGACCACCCCCCCCCCCCCGGATTGAATTCCAACTTACTAGCTGTGTGACTGACTGTGAGCTTTCGTTTTCTCATGCATAAAATCTCATCTGTTTCGCAACTTACATTGAAAATTCGAGATAATGGAGATGAAGTGTGGAAGTATATCTGCTGTCAACAACTCCCATTACTCATACGTAACTTGCAATGGGTCTCCACCCGTGCAGTGCTGAACAGGGCGATACAGATTGTGGTTAGAGAGAACAAAGGCAGCCGTGACCTAGCTTTAGCCCAAGCAGCACTTGGCTCTGACCAAGCAAGTGCACTTAAGACTCCCAGGTTGGGGAAATGAATCCTGTCAGTCATTTCCCTTGAAAAAAAATAGTAGGCAGTTCTCTTCCAGCATTTCTCTAGCATCTCTCCCCCAAATAAACATTCTTTTCCACAGAACGGATACCATTATTTGTGGAGCGTTCTGTCAAAAATAAAAACCCTGTAAAGCCCAGCATCTAATGCAGATCCGACTCCAGGCCACAGGTTAGTTGTTCCAGAGGTCACAGGATGCAGCAGGCTCTTTTGCTTTAGGTCAGACTCTGAGCGCGTGGAATCCAATGTTTATAGTCTATCTCCAGTAGTTCAATTAGTCAGAGGATTTAAAACCGTCTCTGTAAAAGGCTTTATCTGAGGTTTGTGTCCTGAGTTAACCCAACTCACTGGGAAAACTTTGACCCATAAGAGTGGTTTTTTGTCCTCTATTCAGAATATTTCCTGGTACTTATTGTTAGTTCAGAGAGGGTGAGGAATTGCTTTCTGGCTCTATCACAAACCTTGAACACCCTCTACCTTGGAAAAAAAATACTAATATAAAAACAAAATGCTACCAAAACAGTCAACTCTATGAGTCAATGTATTTTTAAAGAAACTGAGATATTTCTCAAGAATGTGTCCCTTCTTAGGATCATGCCCTTTTCCCAAGATGTAAAAACATATACCATGACTCTGACTAACTACACAGCAAGAACCTAGGAACAAGAGTCATTTAAGTGCCCAAAGAGTCTTGTTTGGCCATTCATTCAGTGCATGCCAACCACTAGCCAACAGTCTGTTGTGTCCTCCAAACCACCTTTGCCCATGTCCACACAATCCCGCCCGCTCCCCCCGGATGCCTCCATCACCCCTCAACCCACCCTTGCCCTCTTACCACCACTCCTCGTCCACTGACAACAAGCAGTGACTCACTCCCGCCACCTCATCTCACATTTGCTCTTCGCACCCTTTTCTGACTAGATTCTGATTGCTGATGTCTGATTTACATTATCTCAATTCTTGATTAAATATAATTAATCAGTTCATAGGATCAAGGGAACCAAGGTCTGAAGAGACCTAAAAGGAATTGAACATCTTGACCAAGGTTCCCAAAGGCTCCACACACCAATCCTGCCAACTGTAAGCGGGCACTGGAAACCACCCGGTCAAGCATACCGAACCAATACCAGAAACCCACATTTGTTTGAGGTTCTTTGGGGGTATAACTGCAAAAGTTAATGATTACAACTCAACATAAAGCAATGACGATGGTGAACAAAATCACTGGATAACTCAAATAAAAGTCACTCGGTAAAAGAAAAAGAACACAGGACTAAGTCTGCCTACTCACTAACTACATGGTCACCAATTTTCCTCTGCTTTGTCAGAAAATTTGCCTCCACTATTAAAGAAAAAGATGGTACACAAAATATAGTTTATATTTTATAACAGAGAGGCAATATGTAAATTTAAATACGTATTGAGTTTTCCTTTATTCAACATATTCATTCAGCACCTACTGTGTTAAGACTGTGAGTAAACAAATGTGAATAATTTATAGTTTCTGTCTTTAAGGAACTCACAAGTTGGAGAAGAAGATTCTAAAACAAATATGAGTGATACAAATAAGGTTTGGACTAGGGGCTAAGGGAGTAATTACCCATGGGGTTAATTAAGGGGAGGTAGGAAACATCATCAGGGCAGATTTGTAGAGAAAGCAATAATTAATCAAATGTTGAAGGTTCAACAGATCCAAGTGAACATGAGCAAAGACATGATTGTATGAATGAATACTGCATTTTCAAGAACAAGGGGGTGTAATATGTATGTCTAGAGAACAGGATGGTATACAGTAGTTATGAGGAGGTGAGGAGACTGAACAGGCAAGCAAGGGTTAAATCTCTGGAGATCTTATGTGCCAGTCAAAGGATTTTGGTCTTTGTCCAGTAAGCAATGGATCACCAAAGAAAGCTTTTAAGCATATTTGATGGCTACATACTGTGTTACAAGGACTGTGCTAGTAGGTTGATACATGTTATATTAATCCTCACAACATTCCTAGTAGGATGGATAGACACATTTGAATTTAAAGACCATCCTAGGGCTTCCCTGGTGGCGCAGTGGTTAAGAATCTGCCTGCCAATGCAGCGGACACGGGTTCGATCCCTGGTCTGGGAAAATCCCACATGCCGCGGAGCGACTAGGCCCGTGAGTCACAACTACTGAGCTTGCGCGTCTGGAGCCTGTGCTCCGCAACAAGAGGCCGCGATAGTGAGAGGCCCGTGCACCACGATGAAGAGTGGCCCCCGCTCGCCGCAACTAGAGAAAGCCCTCGCACAGAAACGAAGACCCAACACAGCCATAAGTAAATGAATAAATAAATAAGATTTTTTTAAAAAAGATTTAAAAACCATCCTCCCACTCCCCACTACCAGAAGCAGAACTGGGAGATAAATTAAAAGGACACGCATCTGGGAGAAGGGGAATCAGGAGACTGGTTGTAAACATTCCAGCACAAACTCCTAAAGGTCCATACTAAGCCAATGACAGTAACAAGAGTGGAGAGCACACAGTCTAAATACGTTTGACTCTGATGATGGTCCCCAGAAGCAGCACTCCTTAGCTTCTGCCAAATAGGAGAAAGCACCTCCCCCAGGGGTTGCACCACCATTTTGGCTGAGAAAGAGGCCCTCAGAGCACCTGGCGCTCCTGGCCACTTGAGAGCGGTCCCCAAGGAGACCGTTATACTCCAGTTGGCCACCAAGCCATCAGGAGATGCCCTAGGGCTACAGATACTCTGAAGAGCCTTTTGCTCACCCTTGGCCACCACATCAACAGGAGCTGCCAGATGTCTGCAACCAGCTCCCCCCAGGACATCACAGGACTAACCCTAGCATGCTCCACAATCCTCTTTACCTCAGTCATCACCAGAAGCCCAACCTGCCCCATTTCTCACCTTCTCAGACCTCTCTCCTCCCCAGTTAAGCCCTCTAGAACTCAAAATCTATCCTTTTCTTCTCTAGATGTTCCTTTCATCAGGCAATACCCTGAAAACATGGAGAAAGCAAGATTTAATCTGAATTTAGAAGGCTGAAGCCTACCTACACTGTTTTCACAGCATCCCATTAAAGGGAGGTTGTTTATACTCTCATATTTAAATCCAGCGTTCAGCCAGGATAAACAGGGATGGCTGTATCAGTTGCTAAAATATCAAAACATCTCTCAACCAGGTGATAACTGGCCCCTTTCGTAGGACCTTCCTATGATTAAGTGATTAAGTGATTAAAGATTTAATGTGTAGCCTCACAAAAGGCTCCAGGACCCCACCCCAGACTAAAGATCTGTATCTGCAGTACCCATTCCATTTTAGTTGTAAATACTTTGAGTTAAACGCCTGCTTCTGTTCTGCAAATCCCCCAGCCTGGAGATCACTAAGTGTCTCACCATTTCACCTTCCAATTTCTCCTCTATCCTCTTTCAAAAATCTTACCTGTTTTTTTTTTTTTTGAATTTTATTTTATTTTTATACAGCAGGTTCTTATTAGTCATCAATTTTATACACATCAGTGTATACATGTCAATAGCAATCTCCCAATTCATCACACCACCACCCTCCCCCCCGCCGCCTTCCTCCCTTGGTGTCCATACGTTTGTTCTCTACATCTGTGTCTCAATTTCTGCCCTGCAAACCGGTTCATCTGTACCATTTTTCTAGGTTCCACATATATGCGTTAATATACGATATTTGTTTTTCTCTTTCTGACTTACTTCACTCTGTATGACAGTCTCTAGATCCATCCAAATCTCAACAAATGACCCAATTTCGTTCCTTTTTATGGCTGCGTAATATTCCATTGTATGTATGTACCACATCTTCTTTATCCATTCGTCTGTCGATGGGCATTTAGGTTGCTTCCATGACCTGGCTATTGTAAATAGTGCTGCAATGAACATTGGGGTCCATGTGTCTTTTTGAATTATGGTTTTTTCTGGGTATATGCCCAGTAGTGGGATTGCTGGATCATATGGTAATTCTATTTTTCTTTTTTTAAGGAACCTCCATACTGTTCTCTACAGTGGCTGTATCAACTTACATTCCCACCAACAGTGCAAGAGGGTTCCCTTTTCTCCACACCCTCTCCAGCATTTGTTGTTTGTAGATTTTCTGATGATGCCCATTCTAACTGGTGTGAGGTGATACCTCATTGTAGTTTTGATTTGCATTTCTCTAATAATTAGTGATGTTGAGCAGCTTTTCACGTGCTTCTTGGCCATCTGTATGTCTTCTTTGGAGAACTGTCTATTTAGGTCTTCTGCCCATTTTTGGATTGGGTTGTTTGTCAAAAATCTTACCTGTTTTGAAGTTCATGTCATTATACTTACCACTTATCACCCCTTCTTGTTGTCATCTACCCATCTACTGCTGTTTCCTCTCATTTGCTGATGACCTAAGCACCTGGCTGTTTCCCTTTCCAAACTCATAACTGTCTTCACTTCTGCTGTCTTCTACATCCACATGGAGGCCCCAGTTCCTAAAGCACCTCACCTCTGATGGTCTTCTCTTTGACCCTGCCTCAGCCACCTGCTCTCATTGTCATAACCTCTGATTTAGCATTATGATTACTCACAACAGCTCTGAGACTTCAGCTTCAAGCACCTTACATGTGAACAACACCTTCTCTTTTTCCAGCTCATCTACTCTGGTATTTCCATTCCAGCATCTTCTTGGCATTATCTGGTTTTCCAATCTATTGGCAATTTCCACTATCAGTTACACATTCACTTCCCTTTTTGTCCAGCTTATGGTCAAGGTCCATCATTGTAAACTCTCCCTTGCAAGCACCCTTAACGCCCTTGCTCCTCTCTTCCTGCTTCTTACTTATCTGGAAAATACTCAAGTTGATTAAGCCCAGCTATCTGCCTGTTCCACACCTCTACCTAAACAGCTAAAGAAACTGCCTGAAGAAAAAACCACATCCACAACTAGCCTCAATTAAATTCATGGCTACAAGTCTCTAAGGGGCAATCCACATTGACCAGCAATCCTATTACATTTCCCAGGGTGTTTCAAAATAGCCAATTCAAATCTCCTCTTTTCCCAAACCTGTTTCACCCCATCCTACCCCAACATCATCACACGTCATTGGGAAACAAGAACCATGAGATAAAATCTCTATCTTCCCACCACCCAAACCATGACCTATCAGCTCTGTACCCATTCTCTCTGCAGAGCTTCCTTTTACTATGAATGAAATGTTCCTGATCCTAGTGAAGACCAACCTTTTCATTTGTCCCTAAATCTCCCTTCTTGCCTCTTCAAGAATTGTACTCCAACAGTTATCCATCACTCTCTCCTGCCTTCATCAGTTTTTCCTCTCTAGTTAATCATTCTATCATTTCCTCTCTACTTAAACTCATTCTATTACTCTCTGGTTCTAAGAAACCCTCCCTTAACCAGTAACTTCTTCCAGAAACTTTTCCATTTCTCAGCTTCTCTTCATGACACAATTACTTGAAAGAGTTGTCTCTAAGCACTGTCTCTACTTCCACAACTCAATCCAATAAGCTTTTAAAAACATTTTAATGTCTCCTTTTAAAAATATTTTGAATTCTAACTTCAGGGATACCACACCCTCCTGGTTTCCCTCCTATCCCACTGGCAACTCCTCCTTCTCTTCTACATAAAACAGTGCTCCAATGGCCCACTTCTCTATCTACACACTCTCCAGAGGTAATTCCATCCAGTACCAAATACAACTATATGCAAATAACTTCTAGCTCCATATCTTCAGCCAAAACCCCTCCCAGAATCTCCAGACTCCATTTATCCGGTTGTCTAACTGACATCTCCAAAGGAATGTCTAAGAAGCACCTCAAACTTAGCACAGCCAAAACAGAACATTTTACATCTTCCTTCAAGTACATGAATTGCTTCTCTCCCAATTCTCCTCTTCTCAGTTTATGGCCCAGCTGCTCAAGTAAAAAATGTAAGCCTTTGTCTCAATTCTTGTTTCCTCTCCCCAGAGAATTAATCTATCAGAAAGTTGAGTCAACTCACTTGGTTGCAAAAACAAATCCTAAATCCATCCACTTCTTTCCATCTTTAACACCTGCTCGTCCATACAACTATAATTCCTTAGCTGGGCAACTAAAATAGACTCTTAACTGGAGTCCTGCATCCAATCTTCCCTCCCCCACTTACCATAATCCAGTCCACTTTGTGTAGCCAGATCAGCCTTTGATAGCACACAGGCTCAATGGGAACAGCAACACTCACAAGGGGACAAAGTTGGTTCTTGGGGCAGAACGGTGAAAAATCTTACATACTATAATGAGCTGTGGTCCTCCAAAGCTCATCTCTACCCAACAAAATCTTATTTTTTATATTTAAGGAATACATTCTTGCTAGGGAAATATTAATTTAAAATTTTAATTAATTAATTTCAACTTAATTTTTCTTCTTGGAAAGACATAATGGAAAAAAGAAAAGTTGAGAGACACTATGTTATAGCAAAACCAAACCATTTCATTTACCAGCACATAATCCTCCAATGGCTTATATAACCTCAGAAAGAAATCTAAATGCCTTATCCCAGCTTGTACAGCTCTATGGGATCTGGCCCTTGCCTACTTTTTAAAGATTCTCTTGGACACTATGGTAGGTTGAGTAGTGGCAGTGTAAAGATATCCACATCCTAAATCCTGGTACCCATGAGTGTTATCTTACATAACAACCAAAAAAAAGACTTTACAAATGTGATTAAATAAAGGATCTTGAGTGGAGAGACTATCCTGAATTATCAGAGTGAGCCCCAAATGCAATCACATGTCTCTTTATAAGAGGGAAGCAAAAGGGAGATTTGACACACACCGAAGAGAAGAAGGCAATGTGACCACAGAGGCAAAGATTGGAGTGATGCAGCCAAAACCTGATGAATGCTGGGAGCCACCGGCAGCTGAAAGAAACAAGGAACGGATTCTCCCCTAGAGCCTCAGAAGGGAGCATGGCCTGCCAACACCTTGATTTTGGCCCAGTAATACTGATTTTGGACTTCTGGCCTCCTGAACGAAGAGAGAATACATTTCTGTTGTTTTAAGCCACCAAGCTTCTGGTAATTTGTTTAACAGCCACGGGAAACTAATACAGATACCTCTGACTCTCGCTAAGTTCTGGGTTTATTTACCTTCTTCTGCCCGTCAGATGCATCAAGAATACAATTAGGGTTTCGGCACCAGCTGTCTCCTCTGCCTGGAATGCTGTGCTCATCTCTGTACAGCTAGCTCCTGCTCACCCAGGACCCAGCTCAAATGTCAGCTCCTCAGAGAGGCCTTCCCAAACCATCCAACTCCAAAATAATCACAGCTCTCATCAGCTCATACATCTCATCTTTATTTAATCATGATTATTTCTTCCCTGCACCCCCCAGAATGTTGCTAGGGCTCAGGGCGGGCCACCCCAAAATATGCACAATGGCATACTGATTACTTTGGATTCAAGTTCCTTAAGAAATGGTGAATGCAAGAGGGACAGTCTGACTCTCCTTTCTGTCTCCCTGAAAGTAAGAAATAAATCTCTCATGTGAAAGGTACACTCCCTGCATCTGGAAGTAGGACACCCTTTAGGCCAGAGATAGGGAATTTGGGCAGAGATGCCTATATAAACAAACCTTGTTACTTCTTCAAGCCCAAACTCTGGTTAGGTTCCTTACTAACTGAGCACCAAAACCTAAATTTCTTTGTCCTGTCAATTCCTCACAAATTTATTGTTCCTTTGTCTAAAAATATAAAAGCTGCCTGCTTAGGCCACTTCTTACGTCCCATTTCCATGAGACCTCTGAGTGCGTGAATTAAAATTTGTTTTTGTCCTGTTAATGTCTTATGTCAATTTTGTTACTAATCCAGCCACAAGAACTCAAGACAGGTAGAGGGGAAAATTTCCCCCTTCCTGACAATGTAAATGCTACAAGAGAAGAGATTGTATCTGTTTTGTACACCACTATAATTTTAATTTGTAGAAAAATGCCTAGCACATATTAGGTGACTGATAAACTTAACAAATGAGTGGATGATACAGGTGGGAGAAAGGATGGTGGTGCTCTTCAATGAGAGGAAAAACATCCTGGGGGCGGGGAGGGGGATTATGAGTCCTGTCTTAACTGTGGAAATATCCACTGAGTCTGAAATCAAGGAAGAGGTCTGGTTGGGGATGTTGATTTGAAATCATCGAAATCAAAGATATAGATGTACTTGATGGTACAGAGAACATCTACAATGAGAAGACAGTGAACTAAGAACAGACCCTGGGAACTACAACATCAAGGGGAAGAATGTGCAAAGAGACCCATAAGGAGTAGTCCAAAAGAAGAATGAAGTGTCATGGTAGCCTGGTGAAAGTTCAATTTCACAAAGGTGGGAATCAGCAGAAGCACAGAAATTTCAAGCAATAAGCTCCTACGGATTTGCCAGTTGGGGAGAAACCAATAATCATAAAAAGAACAGATTCAACTAAGGTAGAAGCCAAATTTTCAACAGTTGCGGGGTGAATGGAAGGTAATGAAGTAGAAAAACAACATGTAAGATACTTTCAGGAAGTGTAGCTTCAAAGAAAGGAGAGAATGAGCATGTAGTAGAGGGGAGTGAAGAGAGGAAGAATAGTTTTGGGTTTTGGTCTTGTTTGTTATTGTGATGGTAGAATCTTGAACATTCTTGTAAATATTTAAAATGCAGGTGAACATGGAGAAACTACATAGAGTAAGCTAGCTGAAGAAATGGGGGATTTAGAGTATCAGGGAAAGCATAAACTCTGGATAACTCTACCTCTAAGTTGGTAGTTAATGATGGAGTTAATATATTCAGATACAGGGAAGATGTGGAAAGGAGAACAAAATATTAAGATATCAAAATATTGACATGATATCTCTGTTTTCTCAGTATAACAGGAGGCAAGGACACTGTGAAAGGTACAGCTAGCTCTTCACCAAAAACCCATAATCTCTTCCTCTCCCAGCCAGACTAGACTTTCCAATCTCCCCTTGTTGATAGGTGTGACTGCGCACCTGATTTCTGGCTGATGCTATGTGAGTGGAACTGTTACATTCACTTCAAGACTAAGTATTTAGAAAGCTTCTCTTTCAGAGAAGCTGAAGACGCTTGAAAGCAAAGTCCTAAGGGATGGAAGAATCACAAAATGAAAGGTTCCAGGATGCCTGAGTCATCAATTAGAGGAAAGCCATCCACCAACCAAGACTATGACATGATCAAGAAATAAACGTCTGTTGTGTTTGTGCTTTTATCTATTTTCAGATCTTTCTGTTAGAACAGTTTAGTCTGCTCTAACCACTAACGATCATCTTCCGGTAAAGAAACGCACAGTGGGATAAAAGGCTCAAAGAAAATGCGGAAGGTTTGGAAAAACTACGGGGAGAAACAAGAAAAGATGCTGTCTAGAAACAGGCAAAGATAAAAGAACTGCCCTGTGGCTAAAGCTAGAGAACATAAATTTGTAGGTGCCTCCAGTTTGCATGATGGTGTTCATTTTCCCACCAGCATTCACAAACCCAGGTGTAGGAGTGGAAAAGGCAGATTGATACCAAGTTGCATGTTGTTTCCACATTCATTAAGACTAAAGAGGATTTTAACAATGTCATGGTTCCTAGAAGTCAAATCAAAAGAAATATTGTTTTTCTCTTTCTGACTTACTTCACTCTGTATGACAGACTCTAGGTCCATCTACATCTCTACAAATGACCCAATTTCATTTCTTTTTATGGCTGATAAATATTCCATTATATATATGTACCACATCTTCTTTATCCATTCATCTGTCGATGGACATTTAGGTCATTTCCATGTCCTGGCTATTGTAAACAGTGCTGCAATGAACATTGGGGTACATATGTCTTTTTGAATATTAATGCATATATGTGCAATCTAGAAAAATGGTACAGATGAACCTGTTTGCAGGGCAGGAATAGAAACACAGACGTCGAGAACAGACATGTGGACACAGGGGGGAAGGGGAGGGTGGGATGAACTGGGAGATTAGGTTTGACATAAATACACTACCATTTGTAAAACAGATAGCTAGTGGGAACCTGCTGTATAGCACAGGGAGCTCAGCTCGGTGCTCTGTGATGACCTAGATGGGTGGGATGGGCAGGGGGTGGGCAGGGAGGTCCAAGAGGGAGGGGATATATATGTACACATATAGCTGATTCACTTCCCTGTACAGTAGAAACTAACACAACATTGTAAAGCAATTTTACTCCAATAAAAATAATAAATTAAAAAAATAAAGAAAAACATGGAAAACAAGAAAAAAAAAGGAATATTGTTTCAGGCGGGCATACTGTGCTATGCATTCAATGTCTGAACAAATTCAGCATCACTGGTGGAAACTGTTGACCCACAGCACCAAGTATTAGGAAGTGAAGTATTAAAAGGCAAAGTTCAATGAGTCGAGCAGGGGAATCCAAAGTAACAAAAAAAAAAAAGGGGGAGTTTCTGTCATACTGGAACATAACTGTGGCTTTGAGTAAGTCACTTATGTTCTTTGGAACTCGGTTTCCTCACTGATGTAACAGGGTTCACTGTTGATATATGAAATAATGTGTGCAAAGTGCATAGCACAGGGCCTAGAAAAAGTGATTGCTCTAAATGATACTTATCATTATAATTTATTATCAATAATAAAAAGACAGCGTTGGGTTACATCTTTAACCCCCTTCCTATTCAAAATTCTGTGAATATATATTTTTTAGATAAATATCCCAGCTACTTAATAGTGGGTTGGGATAGGGGAAAGGGCAACATAAAGAAAGAGAGAAGTGAAAGGATATTTGTTGTAACAGATCCTATGAGCACAAGCCAGGAGGGAGAAGCAGGGAATGCAGCATCCTCCCAAGTGACTGCCACATCTGGAGAGGCTGAGAGAAAGGACATCCCAAACTCGGGGAAGTAAGAGGAAAAGTTAGGCCAGGTCCAGAGGTGAACAGAGCCCACTGACCATGACTGGCTTCCCCTTGCAAGACACAAGAGCAATAAAACACCCCGCGCTTTTATGGCTTTAAATTCACACAGTTCTGCCACCTTATTTTACAGAGGAAGAAACTGACAGGTGCAGAGACTGACCAAAGCCACAGGCAGGTAGCTATAATGTGACTTCAGGGATGCACAGAAGTAAACACTTGCCCACCGCCAAAGCTCCTTCCACTTAGCCTACATAAATGGTCCCTAAGGTTTTGTCCCCTTAGAATCCAGAGACCTTTGACATAGCGACAAGCTAATTTTATCAGTAATCTTGTTACAAATTAATTTTCTGGATTCTTTCTTAAGAGATTGGATTAGGTAGGCAGGTGGGGAAAAAGGGAGAAGTTAGTGAAGAGAAGGGAGCCCTAAGAGCCCTGACAAAGGTGACTCCTTAGCAGATCTTAAATGACCTCCTCATTTGCAGATTCCTCCACTGATTTTCTTCACAGATTGCTTTTATAACTTTGGTTCAAATGCAGCAATTTCCTTTCCTCCTCCTAAAACAAATACCCTTTAGATATAAGAACTGCCAAATGTACAGGGAGAAAGGGAGGCCTGAAAAAAGATAAAGATTCAGTTTAACTGATTATCTGAAATGCATCTGCCTGTGTGTTACCTGCTGTCCAATCACACCCCAACCATTTCTATCATTTATTCTTGGTAATTAAGGGATGAGTGAATTATGAGTCAATCATTCATTCAACAACTATTTACTAGGTGTCCCCACATGCAGGGACTTGGGTTGGGCACATGAGGTCTATAAAATTGTGTAAGATCCAGCCCTTGCTCTGCATGATCTTCTGCAGGAAAGGAAATTATGCATGTTTTCAAATAATGACCATACACAGGACTAAATGAGATACTTATGAGTGGCATAAAAAGAGTAGTTGAAGAGTTTAGGAAATGTACAAAACACTTCTGACTGGGGTAGTGAAGGAAAGCGTCACAAAACTGGTAGCCTGTGGTCAGGACATTCAAGGATTGGTAGGATTTTAAAGAGGTGAAGTAGAAGGAAAAACATTAGCATAGGGGCAGCAGTAGGAATAAAACAGATCTAGAGAATTTCATGTAGTCCAGTTTGACTGGATCACGAGGAAGAGAAGGGCAGAAGTTTAATATTGGGGCAAGACCGGAAACGTCCATGAATTCAAAGATAAATATTTAGAATTTAATGCAATAGGGCAGAGTGACCCACGGAAGGGTGGAGCAAAGAGTGATATGATCAAAGCAGTTCTGATATTACAGCAGCGAAACAAAACATCCTTTCTTTCTTCAGTTTAAACAAAAGAAAACGACTTTTGAGAACCTAGTACTCTGAGCCGTACTATTTTCATCACTTTTCAAATACAGGTAGAAATTCATTGTGTTTTTTGTTTTGTTTTGTTTGTTTTTTAATTAATTTATTTATTTTTGGCTGTTCGTTTCTGTGCGAGGGCTTTCTCTAGTTGTGGCAAGCGGGGGCCGCTATTCATCGCGGTGCGCGGGCCTCTCACTGTCGCGGCCTCTCTTGTTGCAGAGCGCAGGCTCAGTAGTTGTGGCTCACGGGCCTAGTTGCTCCGCGGCATGTGGGATCCTCCCAGACCAGGACTCGAACCCGTGTCCCCTGCATTGGCAGGCAGATTCTCAACCACTGCGCCACCAGGGAAGCCCCCATTGTATTTTATTGAAACTCATAAAATCCCAATGAAAATTTTCCGAAAATGTTTACCTTGAACATCAACTTTTGTTCCTAGTGTGAATAACCAACTAGACTTAGTGGTCACTGGTGCATATGAGGTAAGTAATAAAGCTTTCTAAGCATGTGTCAACAAGCCATACTCGAAGACCGTGTCATTTGACAGTAGCAGCTTCTAGAAATCTCATTTTCAGAAAACAGCCTCTCTGTTATAATTTGTGGGGTTTGAAGGATATAGGTGGATAATCAAATATGAAATTCCACAGAGGATATATCACTATTTAAAGAATCTGAGGCTAGAAAAATCTAAATGAAACAGTCATTCCTCACACTTTAACAGTATCTGACTGCTACAGAATAAAATACACCAGTAATCATTTCATTTTGCCAAAAAAAGTAAAAGATATCCCCAAGTAATGCTTTGGAGTTTTGTTAATACATTTTGTCACAATAAACTTTTACTTAGGAGGGCAACATTTTCTATTAGTTAATTTTTTCCCACTAATTTTAGTGAACTAACAGAACCAGAGCTTGACCTAATTAAAATCAGAAACCATGTTTTGTCTGCTGCACAAATCAGAAACCTTATTTTAAAAGAATCAACAGAAAATTTTCAACTGAAAAATGGGAAATAAGAACACAGATACGATATAGGAAGAAATATTTAACCCAAAGAACTAGTAAGAACTGCCAAAAAAAGGTGAAAATCCTGGGAAACAAGGGGGAAAAAAACCAAAACAAACAAACAAAAATGGTCACATTCACGTCAGGATACAAAATTAGAGTTCTAGACAAACTCTGACCACAGTCATTACCTCAACATCCTCAGGTATTCAAACCATTAGCTCCTCAAGCTTCCTTTTCCTAAAATGCTCCTTAGATCAATCCCTGGTCAGGTAATACAGGAAGAGGTGTAAAGTTGTTTGACATTTCCTGGCTTGCAGCCACGTTGGCCCTTGTCTTTCTCACTTGCAGTTGAATCTGATCATCTCTCCCCGCCCTACATTTCTTTCCCCCATCACGTCAACAATTCTAAAACAAGGAAATATACAACACACCCTTTTATTAGCTTCTTCTTCCTCTATAAAACAACTTCCAAGTTTCCTTCTTATCTCAAAGGTGATGAATCCTGAAGGAATTTCCTGAGTATTTTGAAGAGCATCTAAAACCACTTTTATAACACTGTCTAAAATTAGCCAGTTGTGGGGATCCCAAACTTAATGACTAGTAATTTTCCCCGGAAACTTCAGATGAAAACGATATCCTATTATATACAACTGGAGAGAGTAAAAGGCAGGCCATCTGACACTTTGTTTTAAGCAAGGGTGTTAAAAGTGGCAAGAATGAAAAGTTATAATTTTTAACTCCAATCCTGGGCTTTAAAACTTCAGAGACAGTGAAAAGTATCATTTAGCTCATGTACAGAATTGTATTGTAGGTTTCTAATATGCTTTTCCATAGAAAGTTTACTTTTGAAAGTATATGATTGTTTGGCTTTTTAATACACTGAAGTACAAAATAGCAAACATTCTTGAAACAAAAATGATCCGCTGTAATCTTCAGGAAACTTTAAGTCTCTCTGTTGCTGAAGTGACATTCTCTTCACCACAAAATTGTCTCCAGCTACTTGAGTGCATGTTAACCTCTCCCTTCCATAACCATTGGGTACGGGACTATGCAAGATCTTACGCTGGTCTCTAACTGTTTGACATCTATACGTTTTACCTTGTTAAATGAACTCTAACCTTCTCAAAAGCAGGATAACCATATTTTTCTTTACCTTGTTACTATATAATGCTGCACAAGACTACAGAAAATTTCATTTAAGAAGTCAAGTGTTACAGCTATTTGATTCCTAATGCTCTTTCTAAAGTGTTGTTTCTGTACTGAGGACA
This sequence comes from Balaenoptera acutorostrata, assembly GCF_949987535.1. Classification (NCBI taxonomy): domain Eukaryota; kingdom Metazoa; phylum Chordata; class Mammalia; order Artiodactyla; family Balaenopteridae; genus Balaenoptera; species Balaenoptera acutorostrata. The sequence continues at coordinate 18,706,816 of NC_080071.1, read as the reverse complement.
ACCTAGTGAGTCTGGTTGTTGACAAGTAGAAAAAAAATCAAGTTCTGGAAAACCTGAGCAGAAACTTCATCACATTAAAAAAATAAAGAGGAGAAATTAGATAATGATCTGGAAATTGTTTCCCGTCTCTGATAACCATAGCTGCCACTAACTTCCCCCTCCCCCTTACTTCTATCACACACACCAAATTAACGGGGGGAAAACCTGGATAATTCATTCACAACATGCAAGAGCTATATTATCCAACTATCTGCATTCTTTCCCCAAGTCTTCCCTTTTTGAATATAAAAAGTAAAATATATAAGAAAGAAGAAAGTAATATTTTGAAGTCTACTACCTGAAAGGAACATCACTAGTGATTTTACATGTGTTATATCATATATTATTATCTACATCTTGTCATTGAGACAACTGAGGCCCAGTGAGGTTGAATAGTTTCCCTAAAGCCAAAATCTCTGGTTTTCTTCCCCCACTACATCCAGCTAGAGTTTGTCCCACAGTTTAGTCACTCATTGAGAAAACATTTATCACAAACTAGTCACCACTCTAGGTACTGGAAATACGAAAGTGTGTGAGGCAGGCCACGCCCTCTCACAGAACGTACATTCTAGTAATGAAAGCAGAAACTAATAGCAAACGGGATAATTTGAGAGTTATAATTATTCACCAGTATGACTTATGTACCATGATAGTCAAATATTTCTAAACATCTCTGAGATTAAATAGTTAACAAAAACAAAAGGGGAGGCATTGACGATTGGCCCTCTTGTCAATTACTGAGCTAAGCCATTGCGTCTTTTAATAAATCAGAGGGAGAGAGAAGGAAGCAGAGTATTAATGCTGCTCAGAATGTCTTTATAAAATAAAGTGACTATGTGAGATATCAGAATGGACAGTTCCAACAATGCTGGTTCTCAAACCCCAAATTCCATCTTTATCCATTATTACTAAGGTACCGCTGCATCATTTGACGAGTTGATTTGGAAAAATCAAGGGAGTGTTGTAACTTGACATAATTCCCCTATGAGAAACACAGGAGGGTTCCAACATCCTCATCATAAGGTTCCCCAGGCTGCACATGGTATCCGTTGAGCAACGGCATCCAGCACTCAGACCGTGGCCAGCAAGAACTGTGGCACTCAGAGACTAGAGTGGTCATGGTCTACCTGGCCCCCGTGTGGCAGTTCCCATTACCCTCCACCCTCCAAAACAAAACTTCACATCTATTAAACTTGGGAACGTATGCAAAATTGTTTTGTTTTAAGCAATGAGGACTCAGTGGAACCTACTTTTCCATCCCATACCTATTTATACAAGTATAAAAGTTGACTAAGTTAGTTGTCAGCTATTTCTATAGCTGTCCCCAGCCTTTCCCATGATATTTATAAAGTGTCGCGTAATTTGGGTTGGCCCCATCACTAAGAGAACTTGCATGTGTACATACATTTCTTTGGAACTCCTGAGGAGGGTAGTTCCCGGAGTGAATGCTCCCCCGCAGAAGATGGAAGGCAGTCTAGAGGTCAAGGGCTCCAGATCAGCACTTCATTCACAGGGCTATACGTTCCTGCCAAAGCACACTTCAAGACTATTTTTGACGCAGAAGTTACTACGTGGGGAGTAGGGGCTGTTTTAAGTTCATCAGGGTACACCTTCCATTTCCTCCTAAAACTGTCACACTCTAGCAGCTAAGATCTCAAAGAAGCCTCAGTCCCCTTCTAGAATCTTTCCCTCCCTTGCTTCAGAAGAGAGCAACAGTCCTTCTTTTCAGACGAGCGGCGTCCACAAGCCATAAGTTTGCAGCAAACTTTCATTTAGACACCAACGCTCACCCCAAAGTCCTGCCACTTAACCAAGGAGGCAAAAGTATTCCACCCCACCGCCCTGCTCCCGGTAAGAATGAGCCCACGTTCTGTCGCTGCGGAAAAATTCTAAATCTCTCCCCAGATTCTGCCACCACCCACCCCAACACCGGACTCCACCCGGTCAGAGAGGGACCCCCGCCCCAGAACCCAGGGGGCGGGGGCACGGGGGTCTCCCGGGAAGCACACACCTTAGATTGATCCTCTCGCGCGAGGGGAGAGAGGGCAGAAGCGCCCGTTTCCTCGGGCCTGGGCGGAGTCTCTGCCTCCCCCGAATCAGCGCCTCGGTCCCGATACTCGCAGCGAGGCTCGCGTGGATGTCACGCCCCGAACAAGCAGGGCGACTGTAACCCAACGCACCAGAGCAGCCGCGCCCCCGCCTCCCCCGAAACTCGCTCCTCCCGCTTCCCTCCCCGAGGGTCGACCCCGGCGGCGCGACCGCCACAAGCGGCCGGATACCTCGGGCCCAGGCTCCGCCGACCCAGCGGGGAAGCGCGGAAGTGGAGGCGGGGGACCCGGCCGGGAAGGCGGGGAAGCGTTGCGAACTAGCGGGCAGAGAACGAGCGAGGTCTCCGCCTCCAAATGAACATGACTAGGCCGGGGCGCGGGGCCCGCGGGGATGGGCCACGGCGCGGCGTGTGCGTGGCCCTGGCCCCAGGCCGCAAGTCCTGCCCGCGTCCTCGCCCGGCCTCACTCCAGACCCTCCGCCTCGCCTCGCCAGCCGGCTGGCGGGCCGAGAAGCCTCGGCGGGGCTAGGCCGGGGGAAGACGGCGGAGGTGTCGGATTTCCTCCGCCCTCCTCCTTGTGGGCCGCCCTCGCCACCTGCCCAGGAGAGAGGAGACTCTCGTCCGCCTGCACGCCGGCGGGGCTGGCTTACCTGATTTCTCGTTACTCGCCCCCGAATCTGGCTTCCCCTATTCGGCAGGCAGGCTTCCCTGAGCCTAGAAACGCGTCTGGGAGGCAGGCGGACCCCTGGGACCCCACCGTCAGAGCCCAGAGCCTTCTCCCGGGCTCCCCCCGCGCGCTCTGGAGGCGCGCCCGGCCGCCTGACCCCTGGCTGAATGTCAGCGAGAAGACCCGCAGGGAAGACCAAGCCCAAGCTTCAGGGGGTGGGATGCTGAGCACGGGCTCCTCGGGCCCAGCCTCCTACAGGTGGGGGGAGGGGAGAGCCCAGGCAGCAGAGCAGCAGGCTTCCCAGTTGCACCCCCAGAACCGACCCTGCCCACTGAGCATGCCCAGCTCACTTGTTGGCACTAGAAGTGCTAGGCGAGGCCAAGGGGGCCCAAGGAGGACGCAGATGGGGATCAAATTGACCCATTTCTTTAAGGTCTTTCCTCCGAAGATCTCTGGGAGCTTTACACGTAACGTTTCTACCGTGGTATTGGAAAATACCCAGGGAAGGGTTGGAAAGGCCTTCCAAAAAAAGGCAGCCAAATTAGTTTGAAACAAAATCGCAGGGGTGGGTTTTTTTCAGCCAATTATTTCTTATCACTTACTAATTTCTTTAAATACCATTTAATTATCATAATTGACCCAGAGGAATATGTAGTTTCATTGGGTCCCAAACTCATAGTAACAGGAAACCAGCCTATCCAATGGGTAGTCTATCCAGTGGAACAGCGGGGGATTGGGGCCGGGGGGGTGGGGGGTGTTAAATGATCAATACTAGGTTCCCATCCCCACACCAGTTGAATCAGTTGGTGGATGGAACCTGGACATCTTTATATTTTGAAAATATGGGTCTCAAAGTGTAGCTGGGGGAGCCAGCATCACCAGAGAACTTGATAGACATGCAGATTCTCGGCTTCACTCCAGACTACCTGATTCTTAAACTCTGGGGCCAGGGGCCTAGCTGATTGAACAAGCCCTTCAGGCGATTCAGGTGCACACTACAGCTTGAGAACCACTGTTGAAACCTTCCCCCCACCCCATGATTCACGTGAGCACCCAGGCAGGGTTGAGAACCCCTCTAATAGACCATTGCTTTCACATTTTTTGAAATCCTAAACATTTGTCTAGAAGAGCAACACGTTGCATAGAAAAGGAATAATCTGGCAGAATTGAGGTGCCAGTCCTGGATTTTCTTCCCACTAATTCTCCCAGGACAGTTCAGTGCTTGGAAAATGGAGACAACATATTATTCACTTTTGCACCTAGCACAGTCCCTATAACATAGTAGATGTTCTGTAATTGTTCATTGATATGAAATGAATGCTCAGGTGAACAATTTGTTCCGAGCCCTATTATGTCTGCTGTTTATTTTCCCCACAAGTCCTGGTCACCTTGCTAGCTAACAAGCCAGCAGGGATTCAGTTCTCATCAGTAACCCATGACCATCCATGATGGTCCAATCCAAGTCAGACCCTGACGGAATAGAACATGGGAGGAGGTAGAGAATTTTGAGGTGAGAAAACTCAGAAGCACTGGACATGTTTTCACTTGCCAAGGCTGGGGCGCAGAGCAACCAAAGGAAAGCAGGAGGACCCTAGGCATTGGTGGAATTCAGGAAAGGTATCAAATGAAAAAGGTGTGTATGGGAGGGGTTAAGAGAGGAGAGAGATAAGAAAGCTTAACATGCATGATAAGCATACAGCTTACTCTGGATCTTCTTTTTCTAAACAACCCACCTCAGCCCTCCTCTTCCCCGTGCTCCAGGCACATCTAATCTCAACTACAGCCTTGAAAAAAATTTTTTAATTAGAAATCATTGTAAAATAATTACTTCCAATTACTGCATAAAAACACAGCTGATTTGTAGTTATTCAACATAAATTAGGCATCCACTTTTATTCAAGGCAAAAGTGGTAAAAAAATTAACTTTTCAATATATACGCTAGATAATTTCAAAATGCAGAGGTTTATGATCCTTCTGCTTTAAGACCGACAGACTCACAAAATCAAAACCTATTCCCTATTTACTCCATCAGTATCTTCTAGAAGGAATAAAGTATAAAAATAATTTTTTCCTTTTAGCCTTGAACACAATGCTTTAAAACTTAGGTTACTATTTATGAGTACCTAAAGTAGCTTTCCACCTCTCTATCTCTGCCCCTGGGTCTTGCTTATTATGAAAAGAATTCCACTGAAAGAATTTGGTTGCTGATTGAGGTATCTAACAGTAATGTAATTTCCCATGTGGGTAAGCAATTTCTTTTCATTGTTAAGATAATTTTATGGGGAGGAGGGCAATAGTCATTCATTTAGAAATTACTCTTCAGAATTAAGTATTACACTAGATACACAAACAATATTAAAAAGAGAAGAAGTCTTCCCTACACACATACACTTGCTACAGCTTCTCATGGAATTAATACAAAACCAAACAAACATGTTGAGGGCTAAAAAGGGAGAAAACTGAGTGAGGGTGTAGGAGGAGAAGCACTTATCATAACTAAATTTAAAAACATGAAGTAAGTATTTTAGCAGAAAACGATCTACTGACCTGACCAGTACCTCAGAGAAGTTAGAGTCTTAAGTGTTTCTCCTTGTCCCCATAAGCATGACTCGGCATTTGGAATGAAACTATGTTTACTGTCTTTCAGATTGAGCGTGTCAAATAACTTTGGTGCCACCTAACTCTTCTCATGTGCCTAAGGAAACTTCAGGACTATCCTAAGTTTTCAGGCTCACATGGCTACCGAAATCCGAAAAGCGTTCCCCTTTTCCTTCGTTCCTATGTAAACAAAGCCTAAATTCGCCTGCCATTAATTTATCTTGCTTTTGTAGTGTTGTCAGGTAAATTTGGGTTATTTTCTATAGTCTAGTGTAACAATACAAGAGAGAAGTTCTTCCCTTCCCAAGCCTGGAGAGTAGGCTCCCTGAGGCTTAGACATCTTCAACCCAACTGCTGGGGGTGACCTTTCCCCCAAATGGGGAACCTTTCATTGGTGATTCTATTACTCACCTTTTATGACCATTTACTACCTGCCCAGGGTCAACTGTTTTAGTCCCTGCCCACTTCTAGAGAGGAGCACATTTTCCCTGAGTGTTCATTGGTTATCAAAGCTCATAATAAAATTATGGAATGTAAGGATTGAAAGGGGCCATAAATGTTATTAACTCACAGACTTTTGTTTTACAAATGATGAAACCAAGGCCCAGAATTATTAAGTACTTTACCTAAAGTTACAGAGTTAGCCTAACATAGAGCCAAGACTAAAATGAGAAACTTCTTGGTATAGAGAACAGCGTGTGGGCTTCAAATCCATCCTCTTCTAAGTTATTTAACCTCTAGCCACTCAGAGCCTCAGTTTCCTTATCAGTGAGAATATATTGAGAATAGCAAACATTCAATACTACTTACTCTGTGTCAGACACTAGTCTTAACAAAGTACTTGTAATCTTTAATCCTCAGAATAACTATGAGTTTTTTGGTTTCTTGGCTTTGTTTTTACAAACTGGGAAACTGAGGCACAAAATTGTTAAGTAACATGCCCAAGATAACACAGCTAGCAACAGCCAAACTGGAATTGAATGGGATAATATATGTAAAATGCCTAACATGTAGATTGTCAATAAAAGTATCACCAATGTCATTTCCCTACCCTGAACCCCACACATTCTGACTCATGGTCCAATACAGGGCCAAGACACCTTTGTTCTGAGCTTTGATTGCTGTGTATGCTCACATCTTTCTTCCATTCTATTATTTTAGTACTTTACATAATTTAGGAAGTACTGTATGTACCTATAATCTTATCCATTGTTAACAACAGTTACAACATTAAGAAGATAACCAAACATTAAACAAAGACTTCAAGTTTACTATGTACAAAAAAAAAAAAGCCCACTAATATGGAGTTTTAGAAGATTAGCAGTGCTGTCCAGAAAAATCTTAAATCCTTGAACAGGACTGGACCAGTACCTTTGGGGCTTGGAGATTAGAGCAGGTCATTTATCATTTAGTGGGCCTCCACCTCCTTGTTACTTGAATTCTTAAAAGCAGAACTATAGACATCTAAAAATATCCAACAGAAAATCTTCCCATGTCAGTGATTTCCAAAGAGTTAGGATCAAGAATGAGGTAAAAATACAGTATATGATCCTTGAAAAGATGAAATGAAAATACTAAATATATTTTAATAGGTTTAACCCATATTTTAATGGGTTCTTTAAGGTTTATTTCTGCTTTATAAGAATCTGGGAAAGTATTCTTGAAATAAAATTTTACGGCATCAATATAAAGTGACACCAGGAAACTTAGTTAGATGTAAAGGTCTTGCGGGTAAAGGAAATATGAACTTCCTTGGGCAGGCATCCACTTTGTTCTTTGGACAAGGCAGCACTGAAAACAAACGTTGGTGATATAAATTGAGTAATGTTGTCTCTGGAACATAGCCTCCTATTTAATAGCAGGAGGAAGGTTGTGGGCAAGCAGATATGTCCCAAATAACTCACGCAGAGAACATGAAAAAGTATTAGGTTCTGATGTGGGAGCTGAAACAAAATGGAGGATTGGGTTCTTCAGAGGAACTGTTTATGATTCAGTGAAAGAGGCAAATGAGCCACGAGTAAACAGCCCAAGAAACTGGAGATTTGTTCAGTTCCGTGTCTGAATACCTGTTACATAACCTGGAGATGGCTTCAATCTCAGCAGTAAATGCTTAAAATAAACTTGACTACAGTTTGTAATGTTATAATGTGATTTTTTTTGAATGAATGAATCTGAATAGCAAAAGAATAGAGCAACAATAGCAAAGGACAGGGTTTATGCCTGTGCCTGATTAGCTTTAAAATAAGAAGAACGTTGCGTCTTAATTCAGCAGCCTTGAAGCACGTGGGCAATGACCTAATTTCTGCCAAGCCAAGAGGGAAGCCCTTTACACACAGGGGTATAGGCCAGAGAGTAACACGTGCTGTTCCCTCAGCAAATACCTTGGACTCGAAAGGGAATCTCCTTCATTCCTCCTCTATCAGCAGAAGCATCATGCAAAGCCAAAAAATGAACCATGGAAAAGTAGAGAATCTTTGTTCTGTTATCTTTGAGTTACATATTGAAGTTTATTTTTTAAATAGCTCTTTTGGGGGGCATAAAACAAAAGAAGAGAATGGTTCAATGTAACCTTCATCAAAGAGAAATTTGAAAATGTAATGGAAAGTCTATTAACATTCTCTAGACCACACTGTAAATAGATAATCCCATTTCCTTCTTGCCTAACTTTTAACCCTGGTCAAGTTTCTGAGAACTAAGACAGCTTGACATGTGATAAAAAGCTAGAAACTGATGTCAGGGCATCTGAAAAAACAATTGTTTTCCTAGTAAATTTAGAGTATGTGTGTTCTAAAAATATCTTTCAATAGTCAAATGTGGAGGAAGACACTTTTTCCTGAGCATGTGCTCTTCACTATCAAACTGAGCCTCTCAGAGTTTTGAAAAAGAGTAAAAGTCCAGCGCTCACAAAGATGGCCTTCCTACAGTGGGTCTCATAGTGCTGCAGGGTGGCATTCTAGCTTTTCCATGATTTTCCTCACTCTAGACACAATTTACATTCCTGCTTTGGAGCTATGTGGAAGCAAATTATCCCCAGGCTTAAGGAGGTAAAGTGAAGACTTAAAAGCTATCCTATTGTAGGCTGAATAGTGGCCTCCATGGAACCTTTGAATGTCACCTTATATGGGGGATGGGGAGTATAAACAGATATGATTTAATTAAGGATCCTGAGATGGAGATGTTTTCCTGAATTATCAGGGTAGACCCTAAATGCAGTCACCTGTAACCTTATAAGAAAGAAGTAATAGGGAGGGTTTACACAGACAGAAGAGTATAAGACAATGTCATCATGTACACAGATTAGAGTAATGCAGACACAAGCCAAGGAATGCCAGCAGCTGGAAGAAGCAAGGAATGGATTCTCCCCCAGATCTTCTGGAGAGAGTGCAGCCCTGCTGACCCTGATTTCAGTCCAGTGATACTAATTTTGGACTTCTGGCCTCCAGAACTGTGGGAGACTATATCTCTTGTTTTAAACCACCAAGTTGGTGGTAATTTGTTACAGCAGCAGTAGGAAACTAATACAACTTCCTTCATTTATTTTCCTTTGACACCAACATCAATCTATCTCTGTAGAGCTAGCCCTTCAGTACATCACTGGCACTTGTAGGGTATTCTTCATTCAAGATGCCAAAGCAATTTACAGCCATGTAAATGGGCTCAATTTTCTGCCTTGTGGGACATTCAAGCAATATCAGAAACTTTCAAAATTTGAGAGATGCCTGGATCTTTTTCTTTTCTTTTTTTTTTTTTGAGCTTTCTAATAAGTGAAGAAATACCAAAACAAGGTTGAAAAAATTATGGTATAATTTGAATGTTACAGTTAGCCAACTAATGCTTAGCAGAAGGAAAATGTCGGTAATTGTCCCTATAGCTTCATTTAGAGATAAGAGCAAAATTTTTAATTTGAGGTCTGTGGTAGATGGTTTGACACACTACCCAGATCCTCCTTCAAGCAGAAATTCTTTCACCAGCTGCTGGAAGCATCTCCAGCTGCCAACTCAATGAGAGAGCTGCCTCATTCAAGGCCATCCCTTTCCTGGACTGGTCCCTACCCTGTGACTGAGTGAAGCAGGGGTATAAAGGCTCAGCTGGATAATTGAGAGATAACTCTAATGGGCTGTGTATGCTCCAGAACTCCCTTAGGGGGTGAATGGGGCTTTGTTGAGCTTGCATCACAATTCTACTTCTCCCTCTGTCCACTTCTGCTTCTGCACTCTTCTTTTCACAAGTATCCCTAAAAATAACCTGCATGTCATACTCTGTCTCAGTATCTGCTTCCAGAAAACCCAAGCTGCGTCAGGGCCTTTCATAAATGGGAAGCCCAGGTAACCAAACCCTTGAGTTCCAAAGAATTTTAAATTCATTCTTTCTCCTTGCTCTGATTTATCCACTGGGATTATACATTTCTGTCCAGCTCAAATAAAGAACCATTTCCTAGAGCCAGGAGCCTTTGCAATGTGCTCTACATATCCAAGGGCACCAGGCTTCTCTGAACCACATATAGTTCAGGAGTATGAGTTGCCAAATTTTTCCCCAAACCCTACTTCCTTTCAAGTTTCTCTAACTTATGTGTTTCTAATTTTAGTCAATCAATGGATATTTATTGAGCACCACCTATACACCAGGCACTGTTCTGTTGTTCCAGGGATACAGTGGTAGGTGCCTCGTATCACATAGTCCAGATTGTAGCATGTGATAGGCTCTAGGTTGACCTTTACATATGCCTTCCAGGCAAGGTAAAATGAATTAATTAGGCTAGATGTAAGACAAGGAGTGGTGGGTCTGGGGCAAATTGGAGAAAGCATACCACAGCTAAAGAGATTGCTCTACCTAAACCTGGTGATCAAACTTTGTGCTACCAGCTAGGACAGCAGGTGTATGCTTCCTTATGTGATGTAATATGAAGTCTGCATTATCACCTCGGAATTATTTTTGCCCCAAATGTTTAACCTAAATTAGTCAAGCCTTTAGATCTGAATCCCAATCCACAAGATAACTGACCCCTTCAATGAGACAATGCTGTAGACGAAAAGAGGCAAGAGGCTGATCTAGAGTAAAAGTGACTTACGTGACATAACTAAATGCAATGCATATGTTTTAATTGGATCCTGGCTTGAAAGGAAAATGAATCTGAAAGAAACTTTGGGACAATGGGGAAATTTGAATATAGACTGAGTAAAGATGACCTTCGGGAATGATGATTGATTTTTTTCTTCAGCATGATAGTAAGATTGCAGTTCTGTAGGAAACTGTCCTTATTTTTAGAAATGCATGCTAACATATTTAGGGATGAAGTAATATAACCATTTTAAGATGGTTCAGCAAAAATATAAATGTATATAGGTATTTACTTTCATAATAAATACGAAAAATATTAACTATTGTTGAATCTAGAGGTAGGTGAATAGATATTTATTTGTATTTCTACTCTTCAGTTAGCCTTAAGATTTTCATAATCAAAATCTTGAGAGAAAATAAATGGGGCAGCCTTTACACAGCTCTTGCCCATTGCAGTCATGTAGGAATTAGGCCCACTGTTACTAGATACTCTGAATTTTCAAAAGAAGCCAGAAATCTGGGATTTTTATATAAAATGCTTTTCCCACGTAAGAAAATATTAGCAACCACATCTAAAAGCAAATCGACAACAACAACAAAACCTCTGTGCAGGCCTGATACAATGCATTTGGATGCTGAAGGTCTAGGCTCTAATCAGCATCTCTGATTCAGATCTTTGCACCTTAACACTTTTCCTTACACGTTGGCTCTGACCCTCCATCCCTGATTTTCTTCTTTCTCAACGTGACATCTGGCTAACTCAGTCCTTTTCTCACCCTTGCTCTTCTATTTTCCCAGCTGGCCTCTACTGCTTTGCGGTTTCATTGAGCAGTTGACAGATAAAGTGAGAATTAATCAGGCTATGGATTTCTCTGGAGTATCAGATAATTTAGCAAACTGAGAATTGTTTAATAATTATCCTAGGGCACTAAACATTATCCTAATGATCTAAAGTAGTTATTAAACCTTCCCACTTAAGATTATTAAATTGCAACATCTGTCTCCAGGAAGCATTTCTATTGCATGTAATATTTGTAAAACATTTACAACTGCTTTTAGTTATATCTCAGACCCTATGATACGTTTATAGTTTTTTTCCTTATTTAATGGCTAAAAACACTAGGCATGGAGTCCTAAGGGTAACTTGAGTCCTCTGTAGGAGAAGGTATTAGACCTAGGAAAGCTTCCTGGATGACAGGCTGCTGTTTATCCAACTGCACCACGTTCTCTCCAGGCCTTGTTTGCTTTATTAGCTAATTACCAGGCTGCATATTCAACCCAGGTTCCAACTTTATTAAGGGCTATTTACTAGCTAAAATCAATACCGTTTCGATTTAGACACCTGGCATTGCTTTTGGTAACTAAGCATTATTTGGGCTTCACTGCTTTTACTCCATCAGGGAGATGGGAAAGTGCTTTGTTTTGATTTTTTACACTTAGTGGCTACTGCTCTTAGCAGTAGGAGATAAAAGGGCAGTTGAGACTTGCTTTGCCAAGGCAGAGACTAGGAACAAACACATAATATTTACTGCACAAGGAAAGGGGCAAAGAAAAATAGAATGATGGACAGTGAGTTTACTATTTTAAAGTTCTTTTTTCATTAGATAAATCTCTTTGGATATATGTCTGACACACCAAGCACCACATTAGCCCTAAAAATAAAAAGATAAATAAAATACACTCTCCAACTTGCTTAAGTTGGAAAGAAACAAAATTGAAACAATAATAACTATAAAAGAGTGAAAAGGGCAAAAAGTAGATGTGGAACTGGGTTTTGACATAGCATAGGAAAAGGGAATGATTTATTCTTTCTAGAAAGAAAAATGCCAAAGAAAGCATTTTTGTTGGTGGTGATGGTGAAATACACAAAAAAGGTCCTTTTTAATATAGGTATTTTATTATGAAAGTACAGTTGTTCCCCTTTATCAGTGGGGGAACATTCCAAGACCCCAGTGGATACCTGAAACCACAGATGTTACTGAACCCTATACGTACTATGTTTTTTCCTATGCATGCATACCTATGATAAAGTTGAACTTATAAATTAGGCACAGAAAGAGATGAACAAAAGTAACTAATAATAAAATAGAACCATTATAAAAATATACTGTAATAAAAGTTATGTGAATGTGGTCTCTCTTTCTCAAAATACCTTATCGTACAAATTTAATGCCTTTGCCATCTTAACTAAGCACTTACCATACACTGTGGCTGTAACTTCTGCAGTTTGAGGTACAACAACAAAACCAACTCAAACTTCTTTTTCTTTCTTCATAAGTTTACAGTTAGAAGATTCCTTCTTACTGTAGATCTTAGCAACCTCAGCACATGAGTTTTTTTCTCTCTGTATTAGGTCGAGAACTTTCAGCCTCTCACTTTATGGCTTCTCTGGCATATCTGAGTTGCCACCATCACTACTCTTGAGCTTTGGGGCCATTATTAAGTAAAATAGGGTTACTTGAACACAAGCATGCAACAGCCTATCTGATCTCATAACCTAGACAGCCACTAAGTATAAATTGATTATTTCTGGAATTTCCCATTTAATATTTTAGGACCACAGTTGACCACGGGTAACTGAAACTGTGAAAAGCAAAACTGTGAATAAGGGGGACTACTACTCTAATCCATGGTCATTTTGTAAACATGAAAATATACAGACAAAAAAGAGAAAGAAATCCCTACGGTTCCATCACTCAGATCACAACCATTGTTAATAGTTTGCTATAAACATATTACAAATGTTTTCTATTATGTATATGCTTTCATTTAACAACACATAGAGAACATCTTTCTATGAAAATAAACATTTAGACATGATCCATATCATCATTTCTACTGGCTGCATAGCATTTCAGTGGGAAGATATAATCTATTCAGCCAATCTCTTATTCAAGGACCTGCAAAGATGGCTTCCAATCTGTATTATAGACAACACTGCTTTGAATATCTTTGTATTCGTGTCCAAATGATTCTTAAGGATATATGCTGCAAGTGGGATTATTGAGCCAAATCTGATGAACATTTAAAAAACATTTTAACACCTATTATTAGCTTGCCCAAGGAAAGCTTTCAGGTGGAAGGGATACTGGAGCTGGGTGTTAAAGGATAAGCAGAAGAGTGGGAAGAAAAGTGAGAGAAAGACATCAACAGGAATGAGCTCATTATCTTCAAGTTGTTCTGAGGTCATACTCTAAACCCAGGCATCTTTTGGGCTAAATCAATAAAAAGGAACAGTAGTTTGTTTTTTTTTGTTTGTTTGTTTTTGGTTTTTGTTTTGTTTTGTTTTGTTTTTAATATTTTTTTATTTATTAATTTGGTTGCACCGGGTCTTATTTATTTATTTATTTTTATATTTATTTTTGGCTGTGTTGGGTCTTCGTTTCTGTGCGAGGGCTTTCTCTAGTTGTGGCAAGCGGGGACCACTCTTCATCGCGGTGCGCAGGCCCCTTCACTATCGCGGCCTCTCCTGTTGCGGAGCACAGGCTCCAGACGCGCAGGCTCAGTAGCTGTGGCTCACGGGCCCAGTTGCTCCGCGGCATGTGGGATCCTCCCAAACCAGGGCTCGAACCCGTGTACCCTGCATTAGCAGGCAGATTCTCAACCACTGCGCCACGAGGGAAGCCCTGGTTTTTGTTTTTTAAAATTTATTTATTTATTTATTTATTTATTTATTGGCTGTGTTGGGTCTTCGTTTCTGTGCGAGGGCTTTCTTTAGTTGCGGCGAGCGGGGGCCACTCTTCATCGCGGTGCGTGGGCCTCTCACTATCGTGGCCTCTCTTGTTGCGGAGCACAGGCTCTAGACGCGCAGGCTCAGTAGTTGTGGCTCACGGGTTTAGTTGCTCCGCGGCATGTGGGATCTTCCCAGACCAGGACTCGAACCCGTGTCCCCTGCATTGGCAGGCAGATTCTCAACAACTGCGCCACCAGGGAAGCCCTGAACAGTAGTTTTATAGAGAACTCTGACGGTAATGTAAGGTAAAAGATATAAAGGATAAGGGTTTTTTGTTTTTTTTCTTTCAACACTCGAGAATATGCTAAGGAGTTGGAGCACCTTCTGGAATGCTAACATGAACATTTTCATGATCCACAACACCAGGCAGAACTTTCAAGGAAGGCAAACCACTGTGACCTCTCAGCCCACTCTTCCAATGCCCACTCAACCCTCTCTCTGTTTCCAGGAAAAGTATAGAACTGTAGGGCTGCTTGATACAAAGATGTTGATTGTTTTTTGTTCTATTTTTATTTAATGTATGTACAAATAACCTGGACCACTTATATGAAAATGCTTCTCCTTAGAAGTAAAAGGTACCTACATAGATTTTGTCCTGTAAAAACAGGTTGGGGACTAAGGATTTGTATTCTAATGAGCACCCCAAGCTAATTTGGATGTAGGTAGTCCTCAGATTACGCCATGTTGAATAACTCTGCTATATTAGTCCCTTGCTACTCAAAAGGCAGTTCCTGTATAAGCAGCAAAAGCATTACCTTGGTGCTTGTTAGAAATGCAGAACCTCAGACCTCACCCCAGACCTACTAGACAGAATCTGCACTTTAAAATTTTTCCTGGATGATTCGCATGCACATTAAATTCTAATAAACCCTATTCTGTAGGTTAACTGTCAATAAATAAACTGAGTAGATCCAACACAGAAAAAATTTCCCATGAAAAGTAGAAGTCCCATCCATTTGGTTTTTGGGGAGACCAAGAATTCATATACTACTGGGTACTGAGAATATGCATCAAGGAGCCTTGTGTCTCACATTCTTTCTAGCATCACTTGAATAATCTCGGGGGAAAAAAATTCCAGGACAAACCAGTGACATACAAGACTCCTTCACTAACATTCCAGGAAAAATGATGAGGAAAAATGAGATCTAAATGATCTTTTCATAGTTCTCTAGTTAACCCCTTCTATGTGTATATCAATTTCTAACTCTTTTCTATGTATGAATGACTTTAGGGGAGGTTGCAGCAAGAAAGATTTAAACAGCTCGAAGTATGATCAATAGATGCTAAATGAAATAAAATTGGTTTTGGTTTTATTTCTCTTGTCAGTTTCTATTGACAAACCTTTCAAATTATAAAATTATGTAGCTGAAACCAAAAACAAATAGGGAAAATGATGGAGCTTTTATTTACCATTACTAGTTGATATTTTAAGAAGTTCAAAATTGGTAGAAATACACCTTGTTGAGTCACAAATTGCATTGTATTAGTCTCTTATAGGAATCTGGTTGGAGACAACCATCTTGTAATCAAATCTGAACATTGTTAGGATGTTGAAATTTTCACTAAGTAGTTAAATAATTATTTCAGATAGGTATGGTGGGATTTGGAATAACCCAAAGGGAAAAATAATATATGTTAGATCAAGTAAAAATTTTGTATCCCACTTCTTGTGTTTCAAACATACTTAGAAAAAAGTTTCAAAGTTTGTTAGACCTTAAAGATGCAATGTAACTTTGGTTGTTCTCATCCTCTAAGTTTATTTTAAATAAGGAAATGTTTGGTTTTGATTAACCAAAAGAAAAAAAGAGAGAGAGAGAGAGAGAGAGAGAGAGAGGAAGGCAGACAGACAGAAGTAACCACAGAGCCATAGAGCACTTATTTATAAGTTTTTGATTGGTACTCCAAAGTATATGTCTCAATGCACATTTCACCATAAAAAATACTCAGGTAAAATTTCTCTAATGCAAATTTAACCATGTTCTGTCTCTTCAGACTTGTTCTTGTTGTTGATAAGGAGGAGAAGGATGATTTAAAAAGACAAAAGAGGTCAAGAAAAAAAGAAAAGCAGAATCGAAGTGGGAGAGATCCAGATGAGATCAGTCAGTAAGGAGGCTTTACGTCACTCAGATATATAAATTTAAAGCCAACAGTTACAAGAAGAAAAAGAGCTGAAGTGCTAATTCTTTTCTCATTAAAACTGGAAAGAAATGCTATTTCTTCCTGAAATCAAGCTTCATTATCAGCTATAATACTTCATGGTCCATTTGACTGGTCTCTGGAAATCTCTTGGTTGTAACTTTATGGTTCATGGTATCATATTTCGCAAACTTTTAATATTTATACATGCCCCTCACTATTTTTGCTTCCCTAGTTAACATTTTTCTTCAAATCAACTTGCTTTTTAAAAAATTTAACTTCTTCCTAAGAAATAATTTCCATGAATTACACATTAATATAAACAAATTAAATAAATGAAAAAATTTAAATGTCCATATGCACCTCATGCATTTCATGAACCAACAGCATTTGGCAAATACTGATGTAATAGGTGCTCAATAAATATTTGGTAAATCAAGGAACAAATCTTATTTTTAGTAGCTTGTTTATGAACCTGAATATACAAGATACAAATAGGATTGCCCATTCAACAAGGTTTTGCTCCAACTCAACAAATCAATCATAATTTTCATTTTCTGGCATATGTTTAATTTTATACAACCATTCACAGAGTTTACCTAATTACTGGTATTAATCAAATACTATTTTGTAACTTTTCAGTGTTCCTTTTTATTGATCATTCACCTTGCAAAGAATGAGATCTAAGGAAAAAAAAAAAAAAGAAAGAAAAAAAAAGAAAGTGATCCCAAACCAAATTCTGAGTAAAATTGATTGATTCATCCTTCAATGAACACTTACTATGCGTGAGACATGGTTCTAGTTTCTGAAAATGCGAAGATAAAAAAAGACTTAATCCTGATTCCAAATTGCTTAAAATTTCATGAGAAAACAAGTCTGTTAAACAGATAAATGTCATTCGGGGCAATACATGTTACAAGAGAGGTATGTATCAGTGCCTCAGGAGTACAAAGGAGTGACCAACAGTGCCTGAGGCCCGCCAAGGTGAGGTTTCAGTAGAGTCATATATTAGCTAATCTCCAGGATCCGGCACCATACAAGGCACTCAAGAATCATTCATAAAACTCATGAATAGTGAAGGAAAAGAGTCAGATGTTAACCACTTGGATAAACAGGAAAAAAATCAATCCAGATCTAAGCTGTCCAGTATGCCAGGCAAATTAGTTTGAACTTTAGAACAAAGTGATATAAAGCATGTGGAGACTTTGGCATATTTTCATTTAATTTTAAACAATGAATCCTAACACACCTTATCCAAATTACGTTTAAGTAATATTTTTTCATTTTCCAATATGATTTCAAAGGATGAGTTATTTTAACTCTTATACAAGTGAGATTATTGGGAAAAGTATAAAATGGGTTAGAAGAAGACCTGTAATCTGATGACAGCTCTACCTGTAACTGGCTCCTGTCCTTAGTCAAACTACAGCCTCTTTGGGCCTGAATTTTTCTTAGATTTGGAAGCATCTAACATTGGGTTGTAGTTGCAAAACACATTCAGAGTCTAACTACTTTTCACCATTGTCATTGCTACCATCTGTCCCAGCCGCCATGATCTTTTGCATGGATTATTGGAATAACCTCTTACCTTGACTCATTGCTGCCTTTCTTGCCCCCATTCACTCTATTCTCAACTCAGCAGCCAGACTACTTCTGCTAAGTAATATCAGCTTAGTAAAACTATTCCTCTGCTTAAAATCTTCCAGTGACATTCTGTATCATTCAGAGCAAAAGCCAAATTCCTTGCCATGGACACCACCTGCCCACCTATCTCCCTAATCTCATCTCCCATCACTTTCCCCTGCCTCCATTTCATTCCAACTACAGGATCTCCTTGCTGCTTCTTAAAAAAAAAGCACCTTCCACCTCAGGGACCTTGGAGTTTACACTTTATATTCTCTCTGCAAGAATACTCTTCCCCCTTGACACATCTTCCCTCGAATGTCACTTCCTCAGTGGGGCCTTCCCTCACCACCCTATTTACAATTTTAGTCCTTATCAACATTATATAACCCCTTTCCCTGGTTTATTTTTCCCATTTATTGCATCTTTTAAAAATCTCCCCACTTAGAATGTTAATGCCATGAGGGTAGGCATTTTTGTCTGTTTTATTCAAGGATGTATCCTCAGTGACTTGTAGAGTATCTGGCACATAAAGGTCTCAAAAAATATTTTATGAATGACTAAAGTAATTAGTAAAAAGTAAAGACTTTGAATTAGACTTCCTTCTTGCTCTACTCTTCCACAGTTGAATAATAGCATGTGTGGTCATTATATTGTCTAAAAGATGGAGGAAATAGGAGCATATTAACTCATCATCATAATAATGTAATTTCTGAATCTAGTTAGATATTATGTAATATCTTTATGCTCTTATTTAACAACATATATTAAAGACCTGCTGATCCCTTCTGGGACTGTCACTGCTATTTAGAATATATATGAAATAATTGATGATATCCCCTGTTTTTAAAAATACAAATGGCGTTGAAATTATAATCATTTAAAGAGTAAGTACTCATTAAAGTTATGCTGGTACTAAATAACTGAAAAAGTTTTTAGATCTCATCCACTTTGAATGTAAAAGGTTGATTTCTTTTCTAATAAAGCTCACCAATAATATGCTGCTGATAAAGCCACTGAAATGTCACAGAGCTACAGAGCTAGAAAGTAACTTGAGATCATTCGGTTCACACCCTTTCCATAAAGCATGTGAATATCTAGACTATTCAGGACCAATGTATTCCTTAGGACAGAAACACACTTAGATATATCTATAAGAAACATTATAAATACTTTTAGATAATAGGTCTATTCCGTAAATTTTAATGTGAATGTTTGACCTCACGTGTCGATTCTCTCTCCTTGTGCTTTAGGATCAATTATTACAGAACTGTTGGGTTTAACTTTCAGTTTATATACAATTTGAAGAATTAGAAACATAGGTAAGCAGTAAATTGTATGTTATTTATGTTTTAGTCTGCTTTAAAATATCAGTTCTGAAAACAGTTTCACTTAGAATGCTAAAATGAAAGTAGATTAATGACATGACATATGTTCTCTATATTTTTATCACCATTTTAAAATTTAAGTAACAGCAAGAATGACATCAAGACTCTATCCTTCAATTGTAAGGAAAATCAAGCTTTGTCTCCAAGTGATTTGTGCATTTGCATCAAAGCTTTTAAATTTAACATTGCAAATTATTTAAACCGAAGTGACAATTTCTGAGGCAAACTAAATCCAATTGAATCCTTTCTGTTGATTCACTAATTGTGTTAAATATAGAGATCACTTTATCTACATTCTCCACACTCCCATGGAAGAAAATTCAGGAATTGAGAGTGAAAAAAACCTTATGCCTCTGTGAAATGGTAGTTTTATTTTTTTAACCTTCAGTTTCTACACTATTAAAACAAGGAAATGTTAGCTGTCACCGGATTGTTGCAAAGCAAAATGCCTGCGAAAGTACTTCATGACGTAAGTATACTATAAACATAAAAGGCCATCATGATTATTAGTTTTGACATCATCCCTACCAAAATAGCTGCAAAAAGTATAAGCAAAGATTATGAAGTATTGATGAAATAAAGAATGGCCTTTTTGGCTAACTCAGCAAAAAATATATTTTGGATACTATGTCATTTCTTCTCTCAGTTTCATATTTATTGGTCCTTATAACTATGTAACTCACCTTTATACTGATTATAAGCAGGTTTTGCAATATTGGTTCTCACTTATTATTATTAATAACTAACATTTACTGAGCTGAGTTTATTATTTGCTAGACACTGTGGGAGAATTTTTTATGTGTTGGCCCATTTACTTCTCACAATAACCCTAAGAGGTAAGTCCAACTGTGTGCACATTTTATCAAGGGAAAAACTGAGACAGAGATGTAAGTGCCTTGCCTAAGTTCAGAGAGCTTGAGATGGAAATGGGATTTAAAACTTGGCCTGACCTGATCCTGAACTTTTTACTATTATATCATGCCACAAGTGTTCCATACAACTGTCTACAGGTACTTTCTAAGGGGTGACTGATAAAGCCTGCCTCTTTATTACTCAACACTGTTAGGAGAAGCTTTGGGTGTTCTGTTTTACCAGTGTTCTCAACTGACTTGGGCAAGCACTTTCACTCAGGATAGTAAACTAAGCCAAGGAAACTACTTAGTATCTGAGCAGACTTAGCTTTTCTGGCCAGGCATAATATTCCTCAAGACCATGAAGGATCCTATAGGAAGAATTCCTATCAATGATTCAAACATTTGAATGTTATTTTAGTAGTATGTATTAGTGCTATAATATGGGATCATTAAGTCAGAATATGGCAATTATATTTAGAATTCTTTATCCTTCTGAGGAACAACTGCAGGTTTAATGACCCTTAAGGTCATAGTAGAAGACATCTGATTAGCTTGATGCCTTCCAGCTACCTGGTGCTAAAGGAAAAACTGCTAGTAATATCCATTGATGCAATTGTTTAATATATAGAACTTAAAATAACTGGAAAGTTACACAAATCAAATACAGAGTAAATCTGTTATGGGTCTGTTATAGACCAGTTGTCAAGAGTATAAGCTCTGGAGTCATATTTCCAACCCTCCACTTACTTAAGGAAGCAAGTTACTTAAACTTTAATTTCCTCAATCTGTTAACTACAAGTATTCTAGTTTATGGTAATTATTTTGCCGTTAGTTCAAGCTGAACAAAGACTAGTTTCTTAAAAATACTGTACGCAGTTTTAGTTGTTTTCACCAACCCTGTTATTTTTCTTCCACTACATAGGATTAGTCTTAGAAGTGTGAAAAAAAAATCACATTAAATTGGAAGTAATTTGTCTGTTAGACATTCAGTTAATTGACCAAATGAAATATTCCTTTCACCAGTGCAATATCCTTTCTGGGTAAATATTGTATATACATAACAGAGGAAAGGGGAAGAGTGAAGAGGTCTCCAAGTAACTAATAGCAGTATTAACCTTTTAAGCATAAACTCAAGATAAGATGGTCACGAATGTTAAGTATCAAAACAAAGTCAAATGGTATATATGACTTTGCAATACAGCCCCTTGCAGTAAATGAAGGTAAAGAAAAAATAAAGACACATGTGTTAATGGTTCTTAGTGTTCAACCAAAGTTAAATCTGTAAGTTTCTATTAAGATATCTTACCTCCACAGCTTCTGTGCTAGGATGACTCAATCCTGGATGGAAAAAGTTCAAGGCATTTACAAACAACTCAAAAGATGGATTTGTCCATTATGGTAGCACACGCTCAGAGAAAACTAAATCTGTGCAAAATGCTGAGGGGACACGAAGTTATTTAAGACATCGCCTTGGCCCTATTCTCTAGGCCTATGGCATCCAATCTGGGGTCTTAGGAACTGAGCTGAACTGAGCCTTCAGAGCACTGGGTTAAAGGAGATAAATGCCCCAAAGAGGAAGTACCAGGAAGCAAGGAAGTTGGGAATCATTTCCAAGAGCATGTCTGAGGGCCATAAGGACGAGGAAACAACAGAATACACACCAAAAAAAAAAAAGGCAGAATTTGGGAGCAGAGGCTCTGTGGTGCGCCAGCACTAGCAGGGTTGGCACAGGATGTGTGGGTTCGAACACAGGGAAATCAGATCTTTCTGTCATCTACTGTACTACGATTTGTCATGAATACTCTCTAGTTTTGAACAAAAAAGGATGTTTGGAAGATAATTCACCCCTGGTCAGAGAGGCTTTCTTGCCCTTTCATGTTATTTAGCATACACTGTATATTCTAAGTGTAACCTAGAGATGACAGTCTGAGCCCTTCTCATCCTTGGTTGAGGTGCATATAGCTAGAGTGTGCCTCCCTATTCCACGCCAAGTATCCCCAACCCCTTCGCAGAGACACATTTTTTTTCCTTTTGACATATTAATAGCCTTGATAAAGTTATAGCTGGTTCCAGCTCTTCTGTTCCTTGCTTAGAAGATCGTTTCTGCTGCCTATAACATATCTTCCTTATTATTTAAATCCATTAAATGGCCAGACACCTTTGTTCAAAACTAGAGAGTAGGTTACTTTGCACATGTAGTTCCCAATATCAATCAGAATATCTGAACACTGACTTTATATCCAACATTGCATTAGGGACTGCTGAAAAGCAATCATGCAAACAAAACCGCTGTATAAAACTTTCTCTGACTACAAGTATGATGTAATACGAAGATATGAATAAGAGTAAAAAATATAAATATTTTTTGTCAATAATTAAGAGCTAAATTTTGACAGGGACTAGCAATACTGAAGGAGCTCAAAAAAGGAAAATACAAATGAGGTTTGTTTATATACAAATACTCTCAAATATCAATTTAAAAATGAGAAACATTCTAGCAAACAGGGCTCATCAATAGAGGATTGATTACATTATGTTCTCTCTCTCTCTCTCTCTCTCTCTCTCTCTCTCTCCCATGGAGGACTCAGCCGTTATTATAGTAAGGGCAGATCTGCCTATGCTGAAATGGATATACAGAGAGATAGGTTAAACAAGAAGTCATTAGTGGCTGAAAATTTTAAGAACTGGATTTAGGAAATGGGGAGGAGAAGGAATACTAGAATGGAGGAAAAATTTTACTTTCAATTTTATACCTTTCTGTGTTGTTTGCATTTTTATAACATATATGCTTTACTTTTTCTTTTTCATCACTTTTTGAGCTGGGGAGAGCTCAGTTATCTAGAGTTGAGCTACTTATACTTTCTGTTCATGATTCATTATTATCATTGGACCACACCTCTTTGTTGTTTTGTTCATATATTTATTCACTTTTATCCCCATATCCCTATTCCATTCCCTTTGTCTCTCCATAAGCCATCACTATATTGTGTTTAATATACATCTTTTTGTTTATATGTGACCTTACAAAACATGTTTTGCATACATTATTTTATTTTATTTTAAATTTATTTATTTTTGGCTGCGTTGGGTCTCTGTTGCTGTGTGCAGGTTTTCTCCAGTTGCGGTGGGCAGGGGCTACTCTTTGTTGCATTGCGCGGGCTTCTCATTGCGGTGGCTTCTCTTGTTGCAGAGCACGGGCTCTAGGCGTGTGGGCTTCAGTAGTTGTGGCACGCGGGCTCAGTAGTTGTGGCTCACGGGCTTAGTTGCTCCACGGCATGTGGGATCTTCCCGGACCAGGGTTCGAACCCATGTTCCCTACATTGGCAGGCAGATTCTTAACCACTGCGCCACCAGGGAAGCCGTACATACATTATTTTTAAACTTACGTAAATTACATTGTCATATCTCATTTTCCCCTAGCCTACATTATTCACTGGGTATCATGTTTTTGAGAGCATCCATGTTGCTCTGTAATACATCTAACCCACTCCTTCTGCATGCTGCGTACAAGCTATGGTGTGTGCCATTACCATCCAGGTGCGAGGCTCTGGGCGACTACACAGGATGCACCTGAATCTAGCAAGGTTTAGAAAATGCGATTGCAACTGGGAGGTTGGTGAGCAAAAGAGTAATATGATGAAATCATTGTTTAAAAAAATACAGACTTCTCTTGGGAGTAATTCTGCAATATGAAATTTTCAATGCACTTACCCTTTGACTTAGCAGTTGCCCCTCTAGGAATTTATCGTGTACATGTTTCCTACATGAGCAAGATGGCTTTTGTTAAAGGGTATTCACTGCAGTGTTGTTTCCACCAGCAAAAGATCAGAGACAGACTACTCGTCCTCTGCTAAGGATCTGGCTAAGGTAATGATGGCACCTTCATGCAATGGACATTCTCATCATCTTCACGCATCATAACATTACAGCTGCAGTCCTCATTTACCTGCCTTGACCTAAAGCCTTAGGAAACTTGGCCTTGGGGCACCATTGGTGATCGTGAGATGGAATAAATAATGTTTTAATTCCTAGCCAGTAAAGGGCACTTAAAAATGATAGAGCCATGAAAAAGAAAGAGGTAGCTCTACATGCACGTAGAAGGAAATTTTTCTGAGATCGATTTTTCTGAAAAAAAAAAAGAGAAAAGAAAGAAAGAAAAGGCAATGAGCACAACAGTGTGTATGGTATTGTACCATTTGTGCATAACAGTAGAATGCTATATGTGTATCTACGTAGAATATCTGTGGAGGGAAACACAAGAAATGGATGACTGCGGGTTGCCTGTAGGAAAGGGAACCCAGGAACTGGACTGCGGTGGGGTGAAGAGTTACCTTTTTTTCTTTTAAGACTTACTTTTTAATGTGTATTCTTACACCTTTTGAGTTTTTTTACCATATGCATGGGTTACTTCCGAAAAAATATATTTTAAGAGGCCAAATGACTTGAGAGGAAGAAGAGGGAGCCCTTGGGAAAGGAGGGGAAAGCCACTTCTGCCACTAGATGGTGAGAGACCAAGTGACACAGCTCAAGAGTATTTGAATAAATGCTGCATCCAGAGATGGGTGTCAAAAGAAAAGGATAAAGAATTCACACCCATATAGCCTGAGGACTCTGTATGGATTTGAAATTAATTCAATTTTTGAACCAGCAATAAAGGAATGATTGCATTTTCAAAAATTAGGGAAATCAGAAACAGAGGGAGGAAGGGAGTGAGGGAAGGAATAGGAGAAGGAGGGAGAAAATTCAACTGGTAACCGTACACAGGAGGGCAAAGGAAACCAGGGGTTTCCCAGGCAACCCAAGGAGTGAGCTGATAAGGGTCTGCACTAGGTAGGAGGGAGGGATGGGCATGAGGAGGAACAGCAAGGTTCAATGCCATTTTAAAAGGGGGGAATCGGATGTGTTGACTAATTGGACATGCTGGAGGACTAGGAATGAGCATATCGAGAGCCGGAGGATTCTGCAGTGACAGCTTTCCAGGAAAAATTGCTACATTCTCAACATCTTGCATGCATCTTAGAATTACACCTGTATTCTTCATTTCCATGCCTTGATTCTAATCCTTAGGAAAGTAGGCCTTGGGGTACTACTTATGATTCTAAAATGGAATAAGTAATGATTTAATTCCCAGCCAGTAAAGGGCAATCCAAATGACTGGTTCCACCATTTCCCCAGGGCTAGTTTGTAACCTGGGACAGAAATAAGCTGTGTGTATTAAATCAATACAATCACTCACAAGGTTAAAAAAAAAAAAGTCATTGCTTTGGTGGCTATGCATTCTATGAACTACTTCTGCTTCTAAACGGTTTGCTTTCTTCAGCTGTAAGCCTGGCCACATTTCCATGATGAGCCAACACCAGCCAGGACTAGGTGCCTTGAGCAAGTGTCCCAAGGTGCTATGATGCGAATTACAAGCCCCTGCCTGGCCCATGGGGCTGTCACAAAGACCAGGTTTCCTAAGAGACGTGACTGTGTAACCTTTCACGGCACTCCCTGCTTTCTTCCTCTCGGCCAGCCTCAGCGGGGGCCACTCATCAGAGCCTGGGAGCCCGGCAGACTAGGGAAAGTGTTAGTGTGTGCCGTCTTGTGATCTTTCCATGCTTGACCATACCAAGGGCAAAATCACCGCTTGCCACAGCATCTCTGGTGTGAATTCAGAGCATATCCCTGAAACACAGTAATACCAGTATTTGTCATGATGTGTCACTCAGAATTAGCAAAGGGTGAGGGTTCTGCCTGCCTGAGAAGCCATGTCTCCACAGATTCCAGACACCCCACTCCCCTGATTTTCTCCCTTTGTCCCCTCAACTCCTGCCACTCCCTAAAATAGACCTTCCCAAGGCTCTGCCCTCAGCTCTCTGCTCTCTCTGTGATTCCCTCCACATCTACATTCTTACTTTTCACTTCTGTGCAGCAGTCAACGCCCCACTCCACCTTGGAGCCTTGATTTCTTCGGATCTAGACGTCAGCTGCCCAGTAAGGGTCTCTCCCTACTTACCCCAGTCAGTATTTCCAGAAGTGAACACTTTACCCTTTTCTTCCCGTCCTTTCTTCTCCTGACTTCCCTACAATACACCACTATTCTCCCACTCACTTAAGTTGGATTTCTAGATTCATTTTTCTTCTTCCTCCTGCCTTGCCTCATGCTAGAGACCTCATGCCTCTCCACTCCCACTGTAACCACTTCTTAGGTGAATTTCCCCACTTTTAGTTTCTCTTACTTCCATTTCTCTGACACATTGTTGCCAGGTCATGTCTCCAAATGCTCTGATCCTTTCCCTGCTCAAAAAATGTTAGGTGGCTTCCTTTGCTACAGGATTAATACTAGTCCAACAAACTAAGGATGGGTCCTTCAAACTTTTTGCGTGGCTTTTATTGTCTCTTGGTCATTCAACCACTGATGATGAATTTCTTTAAACTTTTCTTAAACTTTCATATTTTCAGCCTATAGCACATTCTGGAGTAATGAGTTCTCTAAATTTACTGTTTGGGGTAAAATAACTTCTCAATTTGTGTTGTTCAGATGCAAGCAATATAAATGTTACTCAAACTGACTTAAAAAATAAAAGACAACTTATTGTATAAGGACAATTTACTGACTCATATAAACGCAAAATCCAGAATTTGTTCTAGTTAGGCATGGCTGCTTCTAGGGGCTCAATGTCATACTAGGGGTGGGTATGTCCCTCTCTCTTTTGGACAAGCAAGATGGCCACAAACAATCCCAGCTATACATTCAAGCTGTTTGCCCACCACATCAAAAATATAGTCTTTGCTTAAAGCTCTGGAAAGAAAGTTCTGGTAAGGACTCTGATTACCCCTGCTATAGTCACATATCATCTCTATCTAAGCACAGTGGCAAGGGAAGATATTTGGGTAGACCTATCACTGTGACAGAAAAATAGAGATGAAGGGGCAAGTTAGCCTCACCCAAATCTCAAGGTATTGATTCTCTACAGAATAGAAGACTTGTACCAGAAAGTGTATGAACTGCTGCTGGACACACACACACACACACACACACACACACACACACACACACACACACACCCTGCATGCCTTTGGCTGCGTGTAACAAAATACCCAGCTCAAAGGGGCTTAAACAATAAAGATCCTTAATTATCTGACCTAACCTAAAATCCGGCTGGAGAAAATTCCAGGATGGTGCAATGTCTCTTTCTTTCTGCTGGGTCATCCTCAGTCTCCCTGCAAGTCACAAGATGACTGGGGCAGCTCTAAGCATTATACCTCACAAGGCAGTGTTACAAGCAAGAAAGAAAGGGCTAAAGAGATCTTCCATACACACCGTCTTTCCCTAGCTGACCATTCTTTTCTCTCATTGGCAGGAACTGTCACAAACCCATCCCGACTCAGTCTTTGGAAAGGAAAATGGGATAACTGGCTTAATGCACCACATTTGTCCCTAGAGCTAGGTAGCCTCTTCCAGACTTTTAGGAAGAAAAAAGTAAAATAGCCTTTGGTAGGTCACTAATAATGTTTGCCATTAGATCATACTTCTTATTTGATTCCTTCCACCTGTTTAAAATTTTTGTAGTGTTTCTCATGCTGAGGTTTTTTTAGATTGCTTTTTTATTTTGAATCATAACATTTCAGAGTTCAAATGAACTTAGGTCATTTAGTTGAGGGCTTTTCAATGTTTTTTTATTCCAGACTTGTAACCCATCAAACAAATGCAAATAAATGGGAGAGTTTATAAATGAGCTGGTGAAGTGAGGGGCCGGGGAAAAGAAGGTGAGGCCCCAGTAGCTAGTGGCCCTGAGGCACTTCTGGAAAGCTAGAGCTCTTCAGAATGCAATTTTAAAACCTCATCTCTCCTCTAGTTCTCTTATTTTAAGGAACTGAGGTTCTGAGAGGTGAAATGATTTGAACTTGTTCTTCCATGGGTTACTAAGATTGTAGTCTAGATTTCTTGATTCTCTGATCTCTTTATATCTTTTACATCTTTATAATTCTGTCATGTATTTTTCTTCAAATTCTGCTTTGTATGCACACACTAAAAAAAAGTTCTTAAAAATAAATCTTGATGTAGAAGTTCTTACATTATTTCAGCAGTGTGTTATGATCTTTCTTTAACTCCACTCTTGATATACAGTGTTCCTGAGCTACACATGCAGTATTTCTGGTGTAACTACACAGTGATTTATTCTGTTGTAGGCAGAACAGGACAGTGGCTAAGCAACCAAATGTTAAACATGATACCACTTGTGTTCCAATCTTGCCTATTCTCATTTGTTAAGTTAGGGTAATTATAAAAATACCTACTTCACTGGGTTGAAGTCCATATGTAATGCTATTTACATAGCCCAGCACATAGTAAGTGCTATGTGTTTTCTGCTATTTTCTCATGTATTTCCCACCCCCCACCCCCAAATTCTTCTTGGCTGACAAAGATCCTGCAAATCTCTGGGAATTTCCCTGTCAGAGATAAAGGGCCAATAATGCCTAAATCCAGAGTCTTCTATCTTATATTTAGACTCATTTCCACGAATGAATTTCCTTCACTTTAATTTCTCCCCCTTATATATATTTGGTGTGTGGTTTGCAATTTTACACTTCATGGAAACTAAGGGTAAATGATCATACTCATATTATTAGAGTAGAAAGGGGTCCCAGGATCAAGTCTCTCACTATGAAGGAAGGGGCAGTTCAGAGAATTTAGGTGACTTGTCAGTCACCAATGCTCCAAAGTTCCCTGTTCATATCTCATAGTTCTAATATACTCTTATAACTTGGTGCCCCGTCATCCCTACTCCCAAACCCTGACAAATATCTTTATGTATTTGTCTGAATAGCTAAGATAAGAAAAATAAGAAGGGAGTGGTTGTTTTAAATTATCTAAATATCTGAAGATACAGCTAAGTAATTATGTAATCTTGTGTATACATGACAAAATTTTCATTTGCCTCCTTCACCAAGGATGACTTCGGAGGAAAGAATCTCCTCATAAGGTTCAACAGAAGTAAGTATAATGAGATTTTTATGTAAATGTTAACTCAATATTTTATTATAGCTATTTAATTAAAAAAATCCATTGCTTCCTCTGATGTTGAATACATAAATTTATAATTATTAACATAAAATAATCAGTACACACGTAAATATCTATCTAGTAGGGTATAGAAGAAACCCTTTTCCGTAAGCATTGGTGGTTCAGTGGTAGAATTCTCGCCTGCCACGCGGGAGGCCCGGGTTCGATTCCCGGCCAATGCAACTACTAACATTTTTTCTATCTTACCCCATTTTTCCCGTACATCTCAGATCCCCAAAACAAGTTCAATAAAAACATAGAAACATTGATTTTATGCAAATGAAGAAAGACAAATCAACGATAATTTCCCTTTTTCACTTTTTCTTCGAGCAGTCGAAACTGCCGATTCCCTGAGATTTGCCGTATTTTTCGGGCCTTTCTTTTAGACGTTTTTCGGGGGCCCTAGGATATATGAGCAAAAAGTAATGGGCCACATAGTGTTCGGAGATTTAAAAGACCACCGTGGCTGCCTGGAGATGCCGGGGATTGAACCCGGGACCTCACACATGCGAAGCGCGCGCTCTACCACTGAGCTACATCCCCCAGCCGAGCGATGTTTTTCTGGTATAGGTATTCATTCAGTCCACCGCTAGTCCAATTGCTATAGTTAAGTTTCAAGACTTTATTTTGGTGAGCGCTTCTGCGACACCCCGCTTCTACCCTTCCTACACCGCCTTAAATTGCTTCTAGGGTGTATCGGAACTCCATGCAGCCAGCGGTGTGGGCCGCAAACTTGACCAGCTCTCGAGCACTCCTGCCGGACGCCTGGAGCTCGACCAGGGATCGGATACCCTGCCCTGCCAGAGGGACGGGACGTCGGCGCGCTGAGCGCCCGCCCGAGCTCGGCTCCTCTGCGGGCTGACTGCGCAGGCGGCCCGGAACGCAGAGGTGGGGGGCGGGGCGTTCAGCCCGCCGCTTTGCCGCGGGGTGGAGCCGCAACTACGACGCCGACTGAGGGGCCAGCAGGCGGGCAGAGCCACGGACGCTGCCCAGGGGCCAAAGGAGACTAGCTACTGAAGCAGAGCGGTGGGGACCTTCTGTGCGCACCCAAAACCCCAAACACCACCACGCCCCCCCCATCTCAGGAGAACGACGTGTTGACGCCAAATCCCCATAAACTGGGTTTTGTAGGGATTACAGCCAACTCTTGGAGGTAAAAATGACTTCACAACGTGTTCTTTGCGTGGGGCCCAAACTGAAAGAAAGAAAATGACACCGATACCCTCTTTGTAGCTTAATCTTATACAAATGATGATAAAGTCGAGGCGAGGTACCTGCTCAAGATGCACTCTGCTCGCTGTTTGATATTTACACCTTGGACCCTTGGACTCATCTGACTATGTTGTGATAGGAATGTAAGTCACTTAACAGCTACTTTATTGTCCTCTGAACCCTTCCTAACTAACCGCTAATCGTACTCCCAGCCCCAAATGAAGAAATGTACCTCGAGTCCTGTTTCCTTGGAAATTGCCTCTCCAGTTGTTTTGAGTGTTAGGTCATATGATGAACTAACTTACATTATAATGAGATGATGTGTGTTTGACCCTTCCCAGTGCAGTTTAAACTGATACCACCCCAGGGAAGTGAAGGCTGGCTGAGAGAAGCCTCAGACACCCTGATGGGAAAGAGCAGGGGAGAGATTTGGTGTCAGGGGAGCTGGGCTACCTTCACTTCCAGCCGACCTGTAAGGCTGACCCAGTAAGCACACGGTGAGGGCCTAGAATTTCCACTGCTTTCCGTTGCAGCAGAGCACCCCTCGTAAATGGAATAGTCAGCAGGCCAAAAGCCAGAGCAGAAAAGCAGAAGTTTCAAAATAACTCTGGGTAAACCACAAGTTTCATAATCAAGTCCTAGATTAAAAATAAATGTTACTGTGTTTGCTTACAGTAATTTCAACAAATAATGGCTCATAATCAGATTTTGTTTTTAATGAGAACAAGCCACATACTGATCTAATACAGCTATAATACAGAATGTTAAAAAAAAAAAAAAAAAGCCACGTCAGTGGACAGTCATTAAGGAGCTCTACTTCAGACCAAAACATTTCCAAACCAACCCCTGCTTTCCATCCAGAGGCACTAGAACATGAACACCTTCAGCTGACTCTGAGTCGGGAAACAGAGACAGAACCATTTTTCACCAACCAGGGTTTTCACCAGTGCAAATTACAGCTGCAGTATTCAGTTAATTGTGAAGGAAGCACGTTTGCCTTTGGTGACCTCATCTTTGACATCCTCTTTAGGATCCCTTCCTCACATTATGGCTTCTTTCTCCATCACCTGAGGCACTTCTTTTCTGGGACTTTGTTCTCAGGCAAGAACCTTTGTTCTTAAGGTTCAGAGCTAAGCCTAGAGAAGGCTTCTTTTAAATTGTTCACTCCTATTCAACCAGTCCAGGGCCTAACTTGGTGCATTTGATAAAGAAAATGAAGCCAAGCTCTAAAACCAACAGAGAATGTGAAATCGATTTACTGGTCTGGCACAACCCAAGAGAAAGACGGTTTTTTCAGCCATTGTGGTCGATGGGAAAGGTGAAAGAGAAGGCACATTTTTGGATTAGGGAATACTTTCTGGATCCCATCTATTCTATATGCAAATAAAACTGCCCCAGCTCTGCTTGCAAATGAAGAGAGGCTGACCAAGTGTCCAAAATTTTCAAGTATTAAAACATTCAGTTCTATCTTCCACCCTCAGCACATCTCTCTTGGTTGGGGACAAATTTCCCCAATTCTCAGTCTCTCTCTCTGTCACACACATCGTGCATGCGCGCATACGCACGCGCACACACACACACACCCCGTTCACAACGATTGATCTTACGTCCCCACTTTGAGGCAGGTGACTTTTATCTCTGGTACTGCGTCCCCATTTCCTTTCACGTTCTTGCTTCCGCTCATGGCAATCTTCGTCCAGCAGGTATACAGCATCTTTCCCTCTAAGCTGGCAACGAGTTAAGATGTTTATTCCCAGTTCAAGCAGTAGTTCTTACTCCTGTCTGCACATTAGAATTACTGAGAGGGCCTTTGAAAAATGCTGATACTTGCTTGAGCCCCCTCCCAAAGCAATTAAGTCAGAATCGCTAGGAGTGGGTCTAGGCATCAGTATCTTTTTAAACTCCCAGGTTATCCCAGTGTGCAGCTAAGCCCGAGAGCCACTGCTTGAGGGCTATTTTCGTGACAACAGCAGATGTCTAGTGATGGTTGTTAACTAACTTCATTGTGTTAGTCATTTCACAAAATATACATATATCAAATCATGTTGTGCACCTTAAACTAATACAATATGTTAATTATGCTGCAATAAAACTGGGGAAAAAAACCCCCAAGAGATGTCTATCACCAGTCCAGTGGTTCTCAAATGTGGCTGCACATTGGAAGCAGCTGGCAAGCTTTAAAAAAAATTCTGATGGTTGAATCCCATCCCTAAATATACTTATTTAATTGGTCTGAGGGTGGTCTGGGCATAGGAGTTCTAAAAGGCTTCCCAGGTGACTCTAATATGCAGCCAAGGTAGAGAACCATAGTGTTCCAGTAGGTACTTTCTCAAGCTCTTCACCCAGTTATGTGAGCAACCAAGCCTGCCAAAACTCTGACAGTGGAGGACTCACTGCCCAGGGCCCTGCACATTGGGAAATTAGCATTGCTAGAGGATGAAAGAAGCTAACTCATTCCAACTTCTCCCTATTTTCCTTCATATAACATAAAACTGGTGGAGGCAGGTGTTCAAGCTAACATTTCTTAGCTTCACATATCCTGTCTCCTCTACCCCATCCCCATGTTACATGAATGGGTTCCTCCAGTGAGCTGTCCCTGATGATTTGCTGGCCGTTAGAAGGGCTCAAAATGAGACTAGGAAAGGATGGGAGCAGAGCAATCGGCACTTGGCACCTGGGAATGCCCTGTGCTTGTGACTTCCTGGATGAAAAAGGACTGAATTGCTTTACTCAACACTTAAAGGTACAGGCAGCTCTTTGAAATACATTATTTTGCTCCTCAGGGTCATAACTATTAGTAATTCTTCATCACCACAGTTAATTATTAATAACAACCCAAGAGCCAAAAAAGCTACTGGTTACATTTAAGTCAAAGAAAGTTAATAAACATTACTCCTTTCAGTAGTACCCCAAAGTGAAAAATTATAGTGATCATAATTTGACGTATTTATTGAACAGTGTTAGATTCTACTTGGAAAGATGCAAATTCTATAATTTAGATTCTGGTTACAAATAGATGGAAACAGAAGGAGGTACATATTTAAGATGACGTTTAAGAGAGAAAAGATGTTACAAAAAGCCCATACTTCTGGAAACTATCAATGGTCAGTTTAAGAAAGAGTGTTGTAAGGCTGCAAGGAGAAAAAAAAAAAATCTATCTGTATGGGGTATGAAAGATTTTTCCAAATTTAGATTATCTGCTCAATGACAGGGGTCTCTGTAGTCTTATACTGGCCCATTCACAAAAGCGGGAAATAGGATCTATTTTTTCTTGTGTGGTCTTATTTTACCAACTGAGGTCTTATTTTACCAACTAGCTAGCCCCCTTGAGATTAGGTATTGTATTTTATTTTATATGAATTCCCCATAGCACCAAACACTCACTGAGTTCTACTGAGGCATGTAATACATCCTGGCTTTACAATTTCAAGTGGGAAATTGGCTAAAAGGGTGTTTAAGGGTAAATGGACATAAAGGATTCTATTGCAGTGATGAAGATATTCTAAAAGATATTCTAAAACTGGATTATGGTGACGGTTGCACAACTCAGTAAAATTACCCAAAATTACTTAATTTGATAGTTAAAATGGGTGAGCTTTATGGTGTGTAAATTACCCTTCAATAAAGCTTCAAAAGAAGGGGATGTAAGGGAATGGAATGTGTTAACAATGGAATAGGATTAATGTGACAGTGAGAAGTTACACATACAGATTGCACAACTGATCTGAAAAAGAAAACAAAATGACGCACAAAAGAGGAAAAGTGGAGAATGAATGATTTCCTGTGAATGTAGAAAGAAGCAAACAGTTATTACATAGATAGGGAAACTACTGTTTCCAATAACTGTTACAAGAATAGGGAATGAAGAGCATTTAGATAAATGTGTGGAGCTTCAGAAAAAATTCTATTGCCCTGCAAATATAGATGTATATATTGCATAAATACAATATATAACATATAATACATATATGTGTTAAGGACTCTGTACATATTTGTTAATGTAAAACATCTCTGATATTAATTCAGTAAACTATTGATTGACTTATGGAAATAGCGATTACAGGAGAAGGAGGTGTCCAAGATGATTCCCAGTATTCTGACTTAAACAATTACATGCACCGTTGTGTCACTCAATGAAACAGAAAACACTGGAGGGAGAGGGAGCTTTATAGGTGGTTATTAATTCCATTTTTATTCTGTTCAATTTAGGGTGCATTCATCTCTCCAAATGGAGATCTTAAGTAGATACTTAGATGATGAATTTGGAGACAAGAAGAGAGGTTTGGCATTGAAATATATATTTGAGAAGCACTGGTATAGAGAAAACAAAGTCATGGATTGGATGAGACTATTTAGGGAAAGAACAGGGAATGAGACAAGAAGGGACTGAGGGTCTAGCATTGAGGAACTCTAATACTTAAAGACTGAGAAAGGAGAATGAAAAGGAACAGCCAGGGAGACAGAAGGAAAACCAGAGTAAGATTTCAGGGATCCCAACTGGAAAAGAACGTTTCAATAGGGAGATAAGTTTAAAAACACTGCCACCTGAGAAATCAGGTAAAATTTCGATGATTTAAAATGTCCCTTGAATTTAGTGACATGGAAGTCATTGTTTAATTTTAATAATGGTTATTTCACCACAAAGTCAAATGTTAATTCTTCTAATATATGCCATGCAATTCAGTTATTCTCTCTGGGAAGTTTTTCTGTCTTTCTTCTAGTGGAAGCTCTTTCATGCTCTCTACCTTTTAATACCTACCTTAAAGAAACTATTTCTTTTGAAGCAAATTCATCTGGAAATTAGTGAGATCCAAGGAATCAAGAAAGGACAAGAGACACAACTACCTTTAATCACAGGAGAATTTGCAAATAGGAAAGATTCTTCTTTTTTAATTTTCTTGTCTTAAGAAAGGTCACATGTATTCATTTACTCAGTGAAGATCTGTTGATCACCTACCATATGCTAGGCACTATGCTTGGAACTGGGGATAAAAAAGTGACAAAGTTAGTCCTGCCACCACCCTGACTGTACTTAGGGGTAAGCGAGGAAGCAGTGAATATAAAGAAAGCATTGATAGTACAGTAAAGGCTATGGTAGAAGGAACTAAGAATTCCATGTGAGCACCTAAGAGGAACACATAATCCAGACTAGGGGATCAGGTAAGGTTTCTGTGGAGACTTGAAGTATGAGTAGCAGTTAGCCTACTGAGGATGAATAGGGATAAGGATGAAGAAGAGCAAACTATGCAGCAAGAACAGAATATGCAATGACCTCGAAGCCAAGAAGATCATAAACCTCTCAGGAGCAAAATATATTTAGTGGGGTGTGTGTGCTGTGTTGTGGAATATGACAAGGAAGAGAGGAAGCTGGAAAGTAGACAAGGTCCAGTTTATGCAGGGTCTTGTAAATATCGTAAAAGCATATAGAGCTGTGAGAAACCATGCAGAGTTCTACAGAGGAAAAGAACGTGAGATTTTATTTTTAGAAAAAGCATTCTGGCTGAAATTTATAGAACATATGGAAGTGGGTCCCAACAGGAAGCAAGGAGACCACTGGAAGCTTCCTTCTGGCATCAAGCAAAGAAATGATGGGCTCAGGCAAGAGATGATGATTTAGAGCTGCACTATCAAATATGGTAGCCACTAGCAACATATGTCTATTGAAATATGGTTAATCCAAATCGAGAAGGTAAAATATCTCATTAGTAGCTTTTTTCATGATGACTACATGTTGAAATGATAATATTTGAATATATTGGATTAAATAAAATATATCGTTAAAATTAATTTCTCTTTCTTTTTACTTTTTATCATTAATAGAAAATTTTTAATTTTACACATGTGGCTCACATTATAGTTCTATTGGACAACACTGGTTTAGAGACTTTGCATGGGAAATGGAGGAGGAGAAAATTGAATGAATAAAGAGATATTGAGGAAATGGGTTTGGCAGACCTTTTATATCAATTGGATATGGAGGATAAGGAAAAGAAAGGAATAAATGATTCCAAAGCTTCTGACTTGAGCAACTAAATGAAAGAATGGTAGATTGAAGAGGGTCTAGGGATAAGAAACGTTTTTTGTTTTGTTTTTAATTTAAGGTAGAAGAAGATTCAGTATGTTTGAATAAAAATATGGAGTCAGAAGAGAGGGAGACAACAAAGATATGTGACGAATATCTTAAAAGCCTCCCTTAAAGAAGACACATCTACCTTCTTGAAGCAAGAGAAAAGTGTGAACAGATGGGTTCTGGCATATAGTTAATTGTATAGATTTGGAGGTAGGTAGTAAATTTAAGACATTTCCATGAAAAAAGCTTCTATTTCCTTTGCAAAGAAGAGAGTCCACCCACATGGCCTTATTAGACAAGTTATTGTGTTTACAGGGTTGATGAAAATGGAAAAAGTCTAAAGGAGCTGGAAGGATTTCCAGGCAGCACTGAAATCCAGATGAGGTTAAAGAGAGAAATGTGGAGAGCCAGTGGTCAGCAGTAGGCACAGAGAAAGGGGAATGCCAGATTGCCTGGGTAGAGATTCTGAAGGTGCCTATGGTGAAAGGACAATGGGGCCAGGAATTTGGGAACTGACAAGGGTACAACTGAAGAGATGAACATAGAATCTAAGATTTTCCTAAACAGTAATAAAGAGAGGAATGGGTTGACCAGATGCTTGAAGAATTCCTTGAGGTCAAATGAGAGAGCTGTGGTCGGTGGGATCTTTGGAACAAATATTTCAAAAATGGGGAAGTTCAGGGTGATGACATCGCCATGGGAATGGGTATCTAAGGTAGAGTGGAGGTGGTTAATAAAGATGAGATGATCAAGGAATTGAAAGGCTTGAGATATTCACAGGAACATTAATTCACCTCAGAAAGATGGTGGGGTCTGGGTGGAGCAGGCCATGAGCCCAATGCATGTCTTTAAGGAATGGAGACAGGGAGGGGTGGGGATTGGTGAGAGGAGGGAAGTAGATTTATAGTAATTATCCAATACATGTTCGCTTCTTTTAACAGTTCACCTACAAATTAATAATTCTATTTTGTAATTTCACATTAGAATACTATTCCATTCTTTCCACAAACATATGGAAACACCATATATCCACACTCTGTCTCTCAACATACACACACATTCACACACATTCACATATGCTCCCCACTGCTGATGTACGTTAATCCAGTTTTTTAGACAAAACTGTTACAGAAATTGGGGGTAAATGTGTTAAATTGTGCATTTTCTTTTTGTGATACAGATAGAAAAAAAAAAAGGATGTACAGTTTCTTAGCATCATTAATAATAGAAACTTTGGGCTTCCCTGGTGGCGCAGTGGTTGAGAATCTGCCTGCTAATGCAGGGTACACGGGTTTGAGCCTTGGTCTGGGAGGATCCCGCATGCCGCGGAGCAACTAGGCCCGTGAGCCTGCGCATCTGGAGCCTGTGCTCCGCAACAAGAGAGGCCGCGATAGTGAGAGGCCCGCGCACCGCATGAAGAGTGGCCCCCGCTTGCCGCAACTAGAGGAAGCCCTGGCACAGAAACGAAGACCCAACACAGCCATAAATAAATAAATAATAATAATAAAAAAATAATAGAAACTTCATAAATGTGCTCAAACAATAGCTTCTAAGGGTTAGAGGCAGGCCATGCTGGTATATGCTGAGGAAGCATCTTTAGACAGATTTTTATAGTGAAAAGAGTGCTGAACTAGGAGTCAGAAGACCTGGTATCCAAGCAGATTGTCAGTTAGTTGTCAGTTAGGTGTTTGGGGCAAAACATTTACCCTCGCTGAATCTCCACCTTCTCATCTGTAGAAGACAGGTGGCTTTTACAGCTCCTGCAACTCAATAGGGTCTTTGTGAGGATTCAGTAAGAAAATGTACTGAAAATTCCTTTGTGTCCTGATAAATACTCATATAAGTTATCTGAGGGGACTCCTGACCTAGTTCCAGTAAAAATTTATCACAGTTCCTACAGTACTGATAATATTCACATTCATAATGGGGAATTATGAACTGAATCAAATTCATGATTGCTGAAGGATGGTTATACTACTTGTTTACTGATTATTGATTATTCTGAACTTTTGTGGGATTTCTTTTCTTGTTTAGAGGAAGTACCAAAATCTTTTAGATTTCCCTAAAAGTGTGGACCTTGGGTCATCTCATTGGAGTCACCTGAAATGTTTGTTTAAAACATGGTTGCCTGGACTCAGCATCTAGAGATTCAGCCCTTTGGGCTAAGACTCAAGAACTGTATCCAGGTGTGACGCTACGCATTATAAAAATTTTATAACAACTTTGTTGAGATATAATTCTCCCATTTATGGCATACAATTCATTGGTTTTTGGTATATTCACAAAGTTGTGCAACCATCACCATAAAATTTGAAGTCTACTGGGTTAGTTAAAAGTTTCATGGAGATGGCTGCTCTGTGGTCCAGGTATAAAGAACCCTCCCCCCACCCCCAAGTATAAAGACAGATAAAAGACAGAATCATCGCACACCATCAGACCGGTCTGCTTTCTGAGCACTGGTGCCCTCTGCTAACCAAATGTTCTGCATTTTACAAAAGGGTTAGGAGACGGTACAGAGAGAACGCCATTGCTGCATGGCCAAGTTGCCAAGCCTGTGGATCAGAAAGCGTTCGCAAGGGGAAAGAATCACGATTAGGCTAAGGTTCCTCAGCTCCTTTTAAGGAGAGCTTTCTGATCTAAAGGTCTTTTTCTCTTAAGGATTCAGGATCAATGCAACTTCCTAGTATCTTTTGACAGGGCATGTCTTTAATAGCTTATTGACATTTTCAGTTTGTCAGCTTCTAGAACTTCATTGTTGACTCAGTTCCATTTCTGTTTAATTAGAGGGGACAGACTTTTAAACAAAAACACTTCATTGTTCCGGTAAACGGTAACCTAAATGGTAAAGTGTGAGCCAGAAACACCCATGACTTTAGAAGGAGTCACAACTCTATTTAGGCTGATGTTTTAAGAATTTTGCAAAATACTTTTCGTACTGTATGGGGAGAAGAATGTTCTGGAGAAGCATACTGGGAAAGCTAGATAAGTTTCTTTTCTGGTTTTTGCAGAGAGGGCTTCTTATTTAGTTTTCAGTGTGGTAAATTTCTCGAGCATCATATTCACTTCTGAGTATTATATATACATATATACACGTATGTATGTGTGGGTATGTCTGATACATATACACACACACCCCTAGGCCTCTCTTCTCTTCTGTTAGAACTGATAGTCACTCTAGGAAGGTCATATCAACAACATGTGAATTTGATTATGAGGCTTAAAAACACCACCAACAAATCCCCACAAACTCTTATAGAGGGTTTAGACCAAACCTTCCTTTTCATAGATGAGAAAACTAAGGGTCCGACGGTAACTTTGAATTCAAATACACTTTCCTGCTTCCTTGGAGTAGGTAGTCATACCTCTAGAGGAAGTTTTCTTGAATTAAAGTTAAGAACTCAATGAAATGTGATTTTCAGGGTAAACTCTAAGAGCTGTAATGAAGTAAGCCCTAGTCTCGGTTAATAGCCAAGTGTTCTGTTTTCAAGATTACATTAAAATGAAAGAGTGGAAGTTACGTTTTAAAATTGGGTGTTTTCCTCTGCTGTATGCAAAGACTGTCAATTCAGTATAAAGTTCAGCTCAAACTATCTGTTAATGGTTTCCGAATTCCAGAGACCTCTCTGGGAACATTGTTCCCTCTCTGGAACAGCTGGTGATGTGTGGCAATAACCCATCTTAGTTTAAAGCATGGGTCCCCACATTACCCTTGTTTATATGTCTTGAAGCAGCCCCTGGTTCCAGGAAATACTTTGTCATCATGCACTTGACAATTTTTGGTTGCCATCAACCACGTCACAAACTTAACACTCAGTTTTCCCAGTCAGTCTTTCCAGGGACCTAACTCACCTCTGTCTGTTTGGGTTTCCATGCTGACATTTAGAAAAACAACAGACACTCGACTCATAAAGCCCTTTCTCTATATTCATGCTAATTTTAATATTGACTTTCTCCTAAAAGCTCCAAAATATTTTAAGGATTTTTTCCCTTTTTTTTTTTTTTTTACAAGATTGAGCTTCCAGCTTGTATTTTTTAAGTGCTTCCAAATTTTTTCTTAACATATGTTGCACAAAGTCTGTCCTATTAACAGAACCACTCCTCTTCCAAATAGTATAAAAATCCAAAGATTTAGCCTTTCAGCGAGCATTTCTAGGTTGTACCATTAATTTGAGCTTTGTCTTTAGCTCAAATCAATTTGTTTAAATCAGGTTCTCCCAAGTCTCTTATCTATGATCATCAAAGATTTGGAGTTCAAATCCATTTCTGGAACACCACTTCGGTGTTTTATCTGGATGGGGACACATTTCTTTGTACTCATGAGGACAGTGAAAGATTTTTTAAAAATGAACACAGCAGGATAACATTTGCTTCTAACATTTTTGAGCAGCTCTCCTTTGCTTCCTCTTTTCACTCAGAAACCTATGTAAAATCATAGGATTTGATAATTATGTGTAACAAAGTAAGAATTTTAGAGAGGCATTATTGTGTGTGATTAAGCACTTTGATGCTGGAACCAGCTTGCCTGGTATTGAATCTTAGTTCTCTTACTTCCTACATGAACAACCTTCAGACAATTGCTATCCTTCCTGTGCCTCAGTTTCTAAACAGGAATAACAAAAGCTAAGTGGAGATTGAGTAGTAAATATATGCAAAGCACTTAGAACTGGACCTGCCACATAGAAGTAATAAATGTTAGATATTTCTACATAACTGAATTAAATAGAATAAAATTCATAGATTAGTTACCAGGAACACAGGAACCATAGCGTTTAGAGGCTATATACATGAGATCCCTGGGATACCTAAACAGGAAAATTCTGGGAGGAATTTGAGAGAAGTTCCTTATTTTTTACTTATGGCTTTGAATTTTTACTTTATTGTTTTATTTATTTATTGCCTTGAGAAATATTAATTATTTCCTTGGATTTCAACTTGCATCATAAAGAAATAATCCTTTGGGAAGAGGTATTTAAGGACTCCTCTATGGCTGTTACTGTGATCATATTCCAGTTTGATATCCATTTCATGATAGGGTTGGGATCTGAATGAAACCGTTTCCAAATGATTTTGACGAATCAGAGCCATCATGATCTTGGTGTTTGTCTATAACAAAGGCACCAGAAAAGACTGGAGAAGTCTGCAGGGGAGAGAGGGCAGGAGGGTTGCTTTCTCCCACCCATTAGGAAGGTCATTCATAAACACTAACCAGATCTCCCATAGACTTGTGGCAAGGCCAGAAGCTGAAACAAATATTTAGAGTGTAATTTAGGAAGATTAATTCTTTTTTTTTTTTTTTTTAAATAAATTTCTTTATTTTTTGGCTGCATTGGGTTTTCGTTGCTGGGTGCAGGCTTTCTCTAGTTATGGCAAGCAGGGGCTACTCTTTGTTGCAGTGCGTGGGCTTCTCATTGTGGTGGCTTCTTTTGTTGGGGAGCATGGGCTCTAGGCACGTGGGCGTCAGTAATTGTGGCACACGGGCTCAGTAGTTGTGGTGCATGGGCTTAGTTGCTCCACAGCATGTGGGATCCTCCCGGACCAGGGCTCGAGCCTGTGTCCCCTGCATTGGCAGGTGGATTCTCAACCACTGCACCACCAGGGAAGTCCAGAAGATTACTTCTTGATTCACCTTGTTTTGGTTAGATAAAGGCAATGATCCAGCCGTTACATAGAAGTTTCTGCTTATAAGCTTACTTGACCATTGTTGAAATACTCAAGCTATTCGCAGGACTTCACTTGTTCATTAAAGGAATAGTCAGAGACCATGATTTAAGAATTCTCCATTGGAGAATGGAGATTAAATAGATTTAACTCTTCAATGGGAATAAAATATAGTACAATTCACTATACAGGTATATATGCCTGTGAATATGAAGAGAATACTGATGCTCTTAAAAATTCGGTGCCTAAATAATGATGGAGACTCATTTGGGATATACGAATTCAAATTCCTTATGTTCTATGCCCAGGAATTCAGCAGTTTTTCATTTGCTGTCTTCTGTCGCTCTCCAGCCCTGCCATCTAGGTAAACCTCACCTTCCTGAGCAGGTTTGGACTTTCATTTCCTTCTCATCTCCTTCAACACTTGCATTGTATCAGGCTGTTCATTCAACTGTACTACAGCTTTACAGCAGGTATCCTAACCCTCCACTCAACCTATCAAGATGTCATCAGATATGCTGTTGGCAGTTCCATGGGTGGCATGGGCCATGGACCTCCCAAAGGCAAACATCCTATGTATGTTCAGCTACAATCCATGCCTCCAGATAGGTTCACAACTAAAGCCAGAGGGCGGACTATCTGCTCTGGGAGGCCCAGAGGACTATGCAGTGGTAGGAGAAAGGCCATTGTGACTCCTGGCTTAAATATAC
This sequence comes from Balaenoptera acutorostrata, assembly GCF_949987535.1. Lineage (NCBI taxonomy): Eukaryota > Metazoa > Chordata > Mammalia > Artiodactyla > Balaenopteridae > Balaenoptera > Balaenoptera acutorostrata. The sequence continues at coordinate 18,663,973 of NC_080071.1, read as the reverse complement.
GCTCTAGTATAAATGCACAACTTACACCTCACCCGCACTCTGCATCTTTCAAACTAATTGTTGGGCTTGGCCCTGCAAATATAGAAATAGATGAGACCTGACCCTATCTTTAAGGACTGTATAGCCCGTGAAATTGACACTCTGAGACAACAGGGTTAGAAAGAAACAAAACAGCACTTGTAATTTGAATAGAGAATGTCTCCAAAGTGCAAAAAAAAAAAAAAAAAAAGTGAAAAATTGAAATGACCATTAAATCAGCTGAAGTAGTTTTTTTGCCTATAAAATGACCAAGTCAGACTGTAGCAACGTCCACTCTGTAATAAAAGCTAAAGCTTCACATATATGTCAGCTCCTACAGAAAGGGTAAACACTAGCCTTTGTGGCTTTGACATTCTGAAATAAGGAGGGTTAAAGTAGTTATATAGATTTACACAGATTTTAAAGTAAGAAATTTCCAGATAATTAAGTGATTCAGCTTTTTACTGGCCTTTAATTTATAATCCCACTTGTGAATCCATGGAAAGGCTGATTTAAAAATTAAAACAGCTTTTAATTAGGACAGATCATTAAGCAGGACCATCTGTATTTGATTCAAGGAATCCTTGATTACAACATTGTTACATATTTTACCCTAATCTCAGAAATGTGTCAATATGTATGTTAAAGTAACTTTCACTGTTTATTACTTTTAGACTATCAATAGCATATAACCCAAAATTGTCTAAATTTATGATTTTAATAACTAAAAAAAAAGAGTCTCAGAAGCACCTAGGCAGGCTGTACAGAAAGGAACAAAAAGCCATCTTCATACCTGTACAATAACACCTTCCCAATACAATGGAGAAACATCTGAAGAGATTTAAAGAAAAAAATAACTAAAATATTTACACCTGGACAGGCTGTTTTTCAGGCATCAGGGAAAAAGGAAGAGATTCTTAGGTATGCATTGTCTCAGAAAATAAGGTGCCGTGCAGTTATAATCTGGAGAACTCAGAGATGATTCAAAATTAAGATTTCAAAAATGCAGAAGTAGTGATATGAAAGAACTTGCATAGTTTTTCTTACAAAGTGTGGCCTTCTTTCATTAATCCAATTGAAAATGTGATATCAGATCAATTCTACAGACTTGGAACAATCTTAATCTTCAGTGCTTCCCTAATCTGTTCTTTCCTTTTTTTTCTTTCTCTTTTCCAATTACCTGAACATGAATGTTTATTTGCAAATCTGTACCTCTCAATTTATAATGAACCTCTCTCCGTGTTTAGTGACAAGCTAAAATAATATCTGTTGTTCTCCAGTTTTATCACTTGTTTAAAAATGATAAACAACTTCTGGTTAATGATTATATTTGTTTATCTCTGATCCTTCCAAAATATCTCACTAAAATAAACATAAAGGAATAAAAAAGGTAAAAACTCACAGGAGGAAAAATAATGTGAGAAGAAATTAGTGAAGAAAGGAGGTCAACAAATTTGAAAGAAGGAAAGCAGATGGATGACTCCTGAGAAGGCTTAGGAATACACCAGGTACCTAAAAAGGTAGGAGTAGTGGCTGGAATTGAAAATGGAAAGAACAGCCATTAGCCTCTCATATCTTCATGCCACACTACCCAGTGACACAGCTACCCACACACATGACCACCCCATCTAGGGAGCTATCACCCTCCCAGGCAGGTTCCCGGTTTATGGATGGATCTCTTTCTATATTTGGCAAGAACCAGAGATTCATTTTCCAGAAAAATTAAACTATAGGGAACCCACACTAAGACAACAGAGAATGGGAAGTGAGCCCCTGCAAAAATAGAAAACAGGGGGAATATATGAAATTCCTGTAAAATATCAAGACATCTCAGTTCTATTCTCTGTTCTGTACCTAGAAGAGATCATCAGACAGGAAATTGGAATGTGTGGTAGACAGAATAGTGACCCCCCCCAAAGATGGCCCTAATCCCCCAAACCTGTGAATATGTTATGTTTCATGGCTAAGGGGAATTAAGGTTGCAGATGGAATGAAGGTTGCTAATCAGCTGACCTTAAAGTAAGAAGATTACCCTGGATTATTTGAGTAGCCCAAAGTAGTCAGAGCGTCTTTTAAATGTGGAAGAGGGGGGTAGAAAAGTAAAAGTCAGGGTCAGAGTTATAAGATATGAGAAAGACTTGACCAGCCATTGTTGGTTTTGAACATGGAAGGATGCCATGAGGAAAGAAATGTGGTCAGCTGCTAGAAAGTGGAAAAGGCAAGAAAACCAGTTCTCCTGTAGACCTTCTAGAAAGAAACATAGCCCTGATTTTAGCCTAGTGAGACCTGTTTTAGAATTCTGAACTACAGAACTATCAAATAAATTTGTGTTGGTTTAAGTCATTGTGGTAATTTACTACAGCAGTCATAGAAAACTAACACAAAGGGTCTGGCCCCAAAAAAAGGCCAACAATACTGACATTTGGACAGCTAGGTCCCATTCCTTCCACCCTGCAGCAGTGAAGCCTCAAATCGGCCACATCCCTCTCACTTCACATCGCCTCGCTCACATACACATGCACAGAGCCTCCAATTAGCATATAGAGCTTCCATCTAGACCCTAAGAGACAGCCCACTATCCCCAGGAACGTGAATGCCACCTCCAAAATACAAAATAGGAATACATATTTTTAAAAGATAAAATTGAATGCAGAAGAAACAGAAATGTGGAGGACAGAAAAATTGTGCTTAAAATATATAATTAATATAATCAGAAAACTAAGTGACATATTGTATCCATAAATCAAGAAGAGTATGTTATTGAAGAAAAAGAAGTGGAGAGGAAGAAAAGAATAAAAGTTCACAGAAATTATAAAGCATGTCAGCAGAATTTTTTAAAATTAGTAGAGTGTTTAGGACATAAAGTTAGGGAAGTCAGCCAGAGGAAATAATATAAAAGGCAAAAGATGAGCTACAGGAGAGGAAAAATAAGAAAATCAAGCATGCCAATACAGGAGATACAAAATCAGAACAGTAAGAATTTGAAAGAGAGAGAGAGAGAGGCAAATTGATAAAAAGAAATTATCAAAGAAATAATATAAGAAAATATCCTGTTACTGAAGAACATGTTTCTGCAGAGTTCTTGGTACAGTGAATAGAAAGAGACAGACATCAAAGCTCACGATAAGATTTTAGAACACCTGAGACAGAGGTAAGAGCTTCCAGAGAGAAAGCGGAGACCACATTCAAGGAAGGGTAACTGCAAACCCAGGATGCCAGAAGAGTGGAGAAATGCCTTTATTGCACCGAGAGAAAATGTTTAGTCTTGAATTACCTACCCACCCCTACCCACCCAAACTATCAATTGAATGTGAATGAATAAAAATTTGTCAGACAAGCAAGTTCTCAATAAATGGCCTTCCAATGCATGATTTGCTCTACTAAATGAAGGAGTACAGTGAAAGAGGGAAAATCTTTAGAAAATAGTCAACACAGAGTAGTGAGGGGAATCCCAGGACAACAGCTATGCAGAGAACCTGGAAAGCAGTTAGTCTGTGTCCCTGGAACAGGAGGACAGATGGGATGAGGTAATAGCACAAAAAAAGTAAGCAAGCCAGCAAGCAAGAGGAACTTGATATGTTTGACTCTATTGATATGTTTTTCATTTCAGTGGGAGAGTTTAATTTTTAAAAATTAATATAAAAAATTTGGGGGGGTTAAATAATGTTAGATGTATAGAAAATAAAGAAAACTTACAATAACAATAACCAAGTCAGACAGTAATTAACTCTGGAAGGCAAAGTTATAGAAGAAAGGAAGTATCATCATAATAAATGACATACTCATCTGTAAACAATATTTATATGGACACAGCAACACAAACAATTTATGTTTATTTAACCAAAACTTGTGATATAATATTTGGAGGATGAGAGGAGGAGGGGAAGATTGCTAAATACTCATATTCTAGAGTTGAGAGGTACCAGTTAAAGTTTAAAAGCAATAACTATAAATGGCACTAAAAGCATTAAGACACATGCCGGTACAGTCTCTAGAAGATACAGCAAAAAGAACTGAAAGTGGTTATCTCTGGGAAGATGGTCTAGAAGTGGATCCACTAAGAGAGGTGGAGCAGAGGACTTCTGTGTTTGTATTTATCTTTTAAAATTATGTGCATATACTACTTTGATTTTAAAAATTAAAATAAAAAATGGCTAAACTATTTACTAATTTGTGACCCACACTGAGAGAATTATTACATGTAAGCCCCTACCCTCCCTTCCATAAAATACAGCTACATATAGTAACAGTGGTCCCTTTTATTGCTAGGAAGCTTGAGTTATGAGTTTCACATCTTTAAAACTCATATTGATTACGAGTCATTTTTTTTAATTGGGAAAGGCTAATAAACCATCCAGTGGTAAATATTATCTGTCATCTAAGACAAATGAGCATTTCTTTGTTAATTATGCTTAAAACACAAGTATAAATAGCTTTACCTCAACTATATAAAACAAATATTTGATGCATACTAAAAGTTAGAGATGGTATTTCAATGAAATTTCTATTTTTGTCTTACTTTCTGCCATCCATCCTTCCTTTTTACTTTACACTTCTGTATTTTCCCATTTTAAAAACTTGACTAGATACTTCTCTTATAATCAAGAAAGGGATATATTAGTTTAAAACTCAATTTAAAATGACATACAGGGCTTCCCTGGTGGCGCAGTGGTTAGAAGTCTGCCTGCCGGTGCGGGGGACACGGGTTCGAGCCCTGGTCTGGGAGGATCCCACATGCCGCGGAGCAACTGGGCCCGTGAGCCGCAATTGCTGAGCCTGCGCGTCTGGAGCTTGTGCTCCGCAACGAGAGGCCGCGACAGTGAGAGGCCCGCGCACCGCGATGAAGAGTGGCCCGAGCTTGCTGCAACTGGAGAAAGCCCTCGCACAGAAACAAAGACCCAACACAGCCATAAATAAATAAATAAATAAATAAAATTTTTAAAAAAATGACATACAAAATTTGGTATATAACATAACATACACACACATAAGAGAAAGACAATGATGATAACGCTAAATTTTAATGATGGTTATCTTCGCTGGTGGCATAAGAGCCTTTTCTCCCTTCTAATTTTCTATATTTTTCAATCTTCAATAACAACATTTTAGTACTTTTAAGTATTAAGTAAATAACATAAATAACATTGAATGCTGGAAGCTTCTTTCATTTTAACCCAAACTACTTTAATGCAGGCAGTAAGGGTATGTATAGGAGGCTGCTGTATGCAGGTAGCCAATAGCAAGTATATTTAGGAATAAAGCTATGGAAGGGCCTGTGCTAATTCCTCCAACTTCAATTCTCCTCCAGCCCATTGGGTGGCAGCCTTTTGGTTTAGTTGGGATTTACAGCATCTCCAGCTTTGGGGACTGGTCCTAGCGTGTTAAATTGATTAGGGTAATCCCATTTCCCTTAGCACCGGCATTGGTTCAGGAACAGATGAATCATGGCTGAGCCAGTCAATGCACGGCATTCTCTGGTCATAGTCACTGGCTCAGGGGTGGTCCAAACTCCTTAGGACTGGAATTTGGATCCTGGTTTCAGGAACTGCATTCTTTCTCACTATGTGGATCTCTCACTATGTGCAGCCACATTGAAGAGGTAGCCCAGAGACAAAACCAAAACACAGAGGAGGGTAGAACAGAAAGAATAATAGAAAATTAGAGCCAAGTCTGTTTAAATAATACCCTATGCCCACCACAAGATCTAGACTTTTCATTTATCTGAAACAATAAATCACCTTTATTGTCTAAGCAGGAGTTATCAAACTTTGCAAACTAAAGTATTTTACCTAACAGCATAGGAAGAGAAAATTTTGACAGTTTCATATGTACCAGGCATATTATACATGTTATCTCATTTAATCTGCACAAAACCACTCTGTTACATTTTAAGGTCAGGAAACTAGTGATAGTAATGATGGTAAATTACCCAAGGTCAAAACCCACAATAGTTTTGCTAACTTTGATTTTGCTAAGAACATTGTTTAAAAGTACCATGTTTTATCACAACAATTTCATAAAGGGAAGAACATTCCAGTAAAAAATTAAGATAGCCATGGTCTGAGAACAAAAGACAGTCCTTCTCAAGAAAGGACTGTTGTTATCACGACACAAATATTTTCACTTCAGCAGGTGAAATCTCCGTCATGGGTGGGTGCTGGGCCAGCTGCATAAAATGTCATATTCTGATTCAGCAAGACTTAAGGTCTGGAAATGGAGTTTTTCGATAGTACTCCAGGCAATTCTGATGAGTAGCCATGGTGAAGAACTACTCTTCCAGGAGACATAGGTATTCTTCAACTGGAACAGGTCCCTACTGTCTGCTTTCCCCACAAGTTTCTTTCCTGTTCTCCAATCTGCTTCTATTTGCACTTCAGGCTATACACCTCAGCCTGGCAGATCCATGAATGATGTCTCCTCTGGCCCTCAGTTTCTAATAACTAAACATCATTTCTCTTTCTCTTGTTGCCTCAGAAATTACCTCATTCCATTTTGATAATTGTTTTCTTATTCAAAATTACTCAGGGAAGAAAGGAAGTCTTCTCTATGAGCCATCAACCACAAGCTCACAGAAAGGAAACAGTGACATGCCTATTCCCAGAGACCTCACACCTCAGGTACTTACCTTGGAAAGTGAACAGCAGTTCAACCTGATCCAAAATAATTTATGATCGCAACCTGCATCAATAATTTTATCTGACTATATCATATTCTTTGGAAGAATGGGATTATATTGCATTTTGAAAATAAATTTAATGATTCATATGGTCTGATGATAATACAATTCAGGTCACTAAAGAATTGTTCAATAATTGATGATTTCTACGTTCTTTTTCCCACAGTTTCCAAGATCAAAGACTTATTGTGTTCATTTCTAGAGCTCAGCTATTGTTCCCTTTCCCTTCCTCTTATTCTCTCTCTAGCCCTTTTTCTCCCTTCTCCCTCCTCTGCACCTTGCCTCTGCTACTGATATTTCTGGCATCTGTCCCTCACTCTGTTAACCTTCCCAAAGTAAGAAGATCTGATTATGTCTGTCTGTCATTACCTAATAAGTTGCATTCCTACTGGGCAGCTTTTGGCTCAGGTACTGATCCCTTGCTCTAATCAATAATGATCACGGTAGCAGGACTGGTTTCATTCTAAGCACTCAGCTTCTTTTCTCCAAAGGTTTTAGTAGAGGAAGTGTAGCTGGCAAGTCCTCTGAGGCCCCATAACCCACTGAGTACAGTCTGGCTTAGCAAACACCTGAAAAATTCCCAAGCAAGATTTGGCTAAGGAGAGGAAGAGAGAGAGCAAGTAATCATGCGTAATGATTGCTCTACCTTTCTTCTTTAAAACAGGGAAATGACAGTATTGTCTAGATCTTCTCAGCCACATGTTGGGTGGGGGGTTGAGGGGAAAGCCCAGACAGGTATTTATTTGCAAAATTTAACAACCTCAGAATGAATGCCTGAAGGTGTGAGAACTTGACTCCCTGCTTTCACTTGTCTTCATAGCGTGATGTGACTCCCGTCAACCTCTGCAGTCCCTTCTCTCTTCCTCACAAACAGAATGCCCAACTCTATTTGCAGTTCTCTGATTGTTCCATACACTTGCAGAAGCAGCTCCCTCTGCCTTTTCAACCTTTCCAAACTTTATTCACCTGGCCAACTTCTACTTGAATTCCAGATTCAACATAAGCATGATCTCCGTGAAGTCTCATGAGTGTTCTTGGTAGCTTCTGTGGGAGACACCATTCCTTGCCAACGAAAGGTCATTCCTCTTTTTATTCTTTCAAATGGAGCCCCAGATTTGTTCAGAAATCAGGCAACAGTCTCTAGTTCTCAGGAAATATGGCTTCAGCAGCTGGTCCAAGGACTGTCATGGGACCAATTTGGAGCCAAGAAGATGTTAAGAGAAGTCTGTTGAAGAGTTTTCTCTCCTTGATGAGAAGACAATGTTCAAGGATATTGCCCACACACCTCCTGCTTCCTGCATTTGAAATATGCTTTTGCTGAGACAAGGGTGCCAGAACACTTTTATGCTGCAGCCATCATTTGACATTGAGGAGAAGGCCAGTGGCATTGCACAGATAGCAGCCTTAATGTCATTAAGCCACTGAGCGAAAATTTGTTGACGTCACTGCTAGTTGATTTATTTGTTGCTTGCAGCTCAGAGCATTCCTAACTGCTACCTCCTCTGTGCACATATGCGATCACTGAAGTGTCCCCGTCATCTCCTTAGAATCAGTTCTGCCTGAGAGTAAAAACACCTTCACTCTTAAGGAGTATTATATCAATGATGACAGGAAAGCATCTGTAATAGGGTATATTTGGGCACATGCTTACAAGGCCAATAAAAATAAGGCAGCTACACTGGCAGAAAGATCTCAAGCTATCATTAAGTGGTAGAGTTTAGTATAAATCCAAATTGACCAGGCAAATTGTCTTTGCAGTATGCCTGCATACAGAAATATGAGAAAGAAAATTTTTAGCTGAGTAGAAATAAAAAAAAAAAAATTCTGGTCTAATGATTTTCAAAGTCTCACAATAAGAAGACCAAACCTCACATTATGGGAGCCAAAAATCATCCATCATCAGCTATATATGTTTCTTGGTCTATATTATTTCTGTCCCAGACATTGTAAGTCTGGACTTCTCCCAGAGAAGAGAACTGTCATCCTGTCACATGATTGCAATTGGCAAGTCTTACCAAGAAAGTTTGGCAGATTCTTAGAACAGGACTAACATATGTTTTATATATGTGTGGGTAGGTGTATATATAGCCATCCATCTACATACATATATGTACACTTATTTATTTATAAATCTTAGTTAAAGTTAGAAAAATTAATTTAGATGCATATGGATAAGTCACACAAATTAGCACTAGTTTAAAAGGAATTAGTATAAATCTAAATCATTCTGATTTTTTAAAGTAAAAATGCCAATGCCAATTTTAAAAGTAGAACATCATGTTAATAACTTTTATCTTTAGGTTATTGCTCATTTATATCAATGATTCATTCACTCATTCAACAAGTGTTTATGAAATCAACTACAAAGACATATATAAGACACAAAGACAAAGTCCTTGCCCTTGAGAATCCTATGGTCTAGCAATAGACAGAAAAAAAAAAGGAAATAGTTCATTCATTCAATCATTTGAGAAATCAGTATTGAGGATCCTCTATGTCTGTCACATGCGCTGATAATAAGAAGGTGAAAAGACAGAGAAGACACCTGCTTTCACAGAGCTTATGTAATACTGGGGAGAGAAAAACAGTAAACACACACCATCAACATATATACACATAATGGAGTGATAAATGCAACGTAGAGACGTCAAATAGAATAAGATAAAGAGTACCTGTGTGACTACTTTTAAATATGTGGACAGGGAATACTCCTCTTAGAAAACATTTTAGTGGAGGCCCAAGAGACCCTGGAAGAGGATGTAAGGTGAAGTGAGGGTCTTTTTGCTGCTATTGTTGCTACTATTGCTGTAGTAGAAGTAGTAGTAGTTGTTGTTGTTTTGTGTGTGTGTGTGTGTTTGAGAAAGGAGTTACTAGAGCTGGTTTATGACAATGGGGGTAATTGAGTGAAGACTGATGATTCAGGAGAGGATGAGGAGATAATTGAGAAATGGAGACCCTGATAAGGAGAGGGGGAATGGGATCCAGAGCGCAACTAGAGGGGTGTTGCAGTTATGGCAGCAGAGATGATTGCTCTGTCATAAAACAAAGCAGGCACAGGAAAAGCACAGAGTGAGGTGAGTAAACAGTTTTAGGTTGGAAAGGTAAAGGAATTCTTATCGCATTATTTCCATTTTCTCAATGATTTATGAAGCAATGTTATATGCTGAGAGCATGGAGAGTAAAAGGGGTTAGGAGATTCAAGGAGTAAAGACAAGATATTAAATTATCATTTTGAAAAGTGGGAATGTAAAAGTCCTATAAAAGTAATATGATAGAACTTGACTACCGCAATAGTTAATTTTATGTGTCAATTTGACTGGTGCCCAGATAGTTAGTGAAACATTATTCTGGGTGCATCTGTGAGGGTGTTTCTGGATGAGACTAACATTTGAATCCATAGACTGAGTAAAACAGACTGTCCTCCTCAGTGCAGTGGGCATCATCCAATCCACTGAAGGCCTGAATGGAACAAAAGGGCTGAGGAAAGGAGAATTCACTCTCTCTGTCTTACTGTCTTGGAACTGGGACATTGGGCTTCTGCCTTTGGACTCTGGACTCAGTCTTGGACTGGAACTTATATCATTGACTTTCCTGGTTCTCAGGCATCTGGACATGGATTGGAACTACACCATTCACTCTCCAGGGTTTCTAGCCTGCCAACTATAGGTCTTGGGACTTCTCAGACTCCGTAATCATATGAATCAATTCCTTATTATCACCCTATCTATCTACTACCTATCTATCTATCTACCATTGTTCTCTTTCCCTGGAAAATCCTAATACAACTACCGGTCTGAGATTTATAGCCAGCATTTAAAGTGATACTGGCTGACATAGCTATTGTGTCTTCATCAATGTTCAGTTGTTTAGGTGTATGGGGACTATTGGGTGAAACCAGGGCTGCAGCTAGGCCAGGTGAGAGAGGGTGGCAGAAAGGAGTGAAGGGTGTTGTCAAAGAGTGGCTTGATATTGTATTATATGAATGTATTATATAATTTAAGCTGGGTACAGAAGGAAGAGAGGATCTGGGGAGGGCAGATTGATAGTGATACAGTCACAAACCCAACAGCTTGGAACATCTTAATGAAGTCAAAATGTTGCTGTGTACGTGTACCTGGTTTAATGAGCTGTTTAGGAGAGAGTGGCATGCTTGAACTTGAAACTTTGGAGATGATGGATTTACTGATGATCACAAGGTCAAAAGTATGACCATAGGAGAAAGTGGCTGAGGATGGGTGAAGAATAACATCATTCTGTCATAAGGTGGGGAGGTCCAGAAACTGAGAATTGAAGGTACTGGATGTATCATCCACGTGGATGCTGAAGTCAGTAAGAAGGAAGTCTAGGAGAATAATGGTAGAATAATAAAAAGACAGTGATCCAGGTACTAACTTCATCAAATAATGAAGGCACCTGAGTTCTCTAGAACTCAACAAAGCGGGGGAGAAGGTGACAAAGTCTGATGGCACAAACTTCACAGAGCTGAGGGTTTGGAAGGATGAGGCAAGGAGAACACTGACTCCAGGATCAGACCTGTAGTTAGGTAGGATGTAAAAGAAAAACAGCCCATGCTGACTACAATGCATCAGAAGTGGTTTCAGCAGAGCACATCCAGGTTTTACTTGGAGTAAGAAAGCAAAGAGCTGAAGCTGAGGAGGCACACAGTTCTGGTGCTGCTGGACTCTTAGCTCCAGGTGGCAGAGTAGACGTGATGGCAGCAGAAGTGAAAGAGCAGGTCAGGTGAGTGGATGTACAGAGTCAGATGAGGATGAAGGTCTAGGCTAGGGGTCAGCAAACTTTCTCTATAAGGAGCCATCTAGTAAACATTTTAAGCTTTGCAGGCCAGATGGCCTCTGTCACAACCACTCAACTCTGTCTTTTTTGTGTGAGAGCAGCCATAGACAATATGTAAAGAAATGGGCTTAGTTGTGTTCCAGTAAAACTCTATTCACAAAAACAGGCAGTGAGCTGGATTTGGCCCATGGATTAAAAAAAAAGAGCAGGTAATTAAAGTGAGCTTGAGCTCCTGATGATGTTCGAGGTAAGAGGCAGAAATGTGGGTCAAAACAGGTATTTGACACCTCCCTAGAGAAGGAGGATAGCCACTTTAAGATGGGAGGTGTGAAGCTTCCAAGCATCTGCTGGCATCTGCAGCTCCCAGGTGTGTCAGCTGGGGATCAGAGAAGACCTTGACATGGAACTGCTGAGATGGGCAAGAAGCATTAGTTTGGGTGGGGAATCTGCTTTTGAGTGGCCCCAGTGTAATCCAGGATGGTAAATGGGTCTCATCTGGAGCTAAAAGCTTGAGACTACCTCTTCTCCAGGATGTTCAGTGCTGTTGACTCCAGTGAGCTGACTCCAGTTCAAGGAGAAAGGGCAAAGCGAGGTTTCATGTAGGTAGAAACACATTGAGTTTCTAAAGAGAGAAGATACAATCATTGGTAAATATGGGAATGGGCAAGGTTTTCTTACTCCACTCATGTCTGTATCCCCAAACTCAATCACTAAGTAGTCAATTCGGGTTCTCCAATGTTTAAAGATGATGAAGCAGCTTCCAAAAATCAAGCAGCCTTTTAGATTTTGTTAGACATCAAATTGTATTTTTGAGGGCCTGGTGTTTTGCATCAGACTCAGAGTCACTCACCAGTCACTCATTATGACAGTACCTTGAACTCAATCTATAGAAACAATTTTAAAAGATATCTGGCCTGATAAAAAAGAATGAAATATTGTCATTTGCAGCAACATGGAATATCATACTAAGTGAAGATAGTGAAAGACTAATATTGTATTATATCACTTATATGTGGAATCTAAAAAATAGTACAAATGAGTTTATTTACAAAACAGAAACAGACTCATAGAATAGAAAACAAACTTATGGTAACCAAAGGGGAAAGGGGGGGAGGGATAAATTAGGAGTATAGGATTAACAAATAAACACTACTATATATAAAATATATAATCAACAAGGATTTACTATATAGCACAGGGAACTATATTCAGTATCTTGTAATAACCTCTAATGGAAAAGAATCTGAAAAAAATATATATATATGTATGTATACTGACTCACTTTGCTGTATACCTGAACCTAATACAATATTGTAAATCAGCTATACTTCAAAAAAAAAATTCCTGGATTGAAGTTCACTGCAAATACTAAGTAAACTCTCTACCTAGAGATGGTCTCTTGTATGTTCATTTTTAATGACTCTTGAACAACCCCCATTTCTTTTTTTATTTTTTAATTAATTAATTAATTAATTAATTTTATTTTTGGCTGCATTGGGTCTTCATTGCTGCACGCAGACTTTCTCTAGTTGCGGCAAGCGGGGGCTACTCTTCGTTGCAGTGCGCGGGCTTCTCATTGCGGTGGCTTCTCTTGTTGCAGAGCATGGGCTCTAGGGGCACGGGCTTCAGTAGCTGTAGCACGCAGGCTTCAGTAGTTGTGGCTCGCAGGCTCTATAGCGCAGGCTCGGTAGTTGTGGCACACGGGTTTAGCTGCTCGGCGGCATGCGGGATCTTCCCGGACCAGGGCTTATACCCATGTCCCCTGCATTGGCAGGCAGATTCTTAACCACTGTGCCACCAGGGAAATCCCACAACCCCCATTTCTAAAAGATATTTTTAAAACTCCAGCCCACTAATTATGCCCTACAGAATTGGACCAAACGTTATTGATGCTGCTGGGTTTTTTTGTTGATATTATTAAAACAGATTCTCAAAATGTTTAAATTATTCCCTGATAATAAAACAAGTAGCACTTTATAGGGAGATATTAACTCTTTAGGACCCCAGAGTGTAATTTATTGTTCTTTGCTAGTAATCTAAAGGTATCTAATGTGCTTCTTAACAGTAAATTGGGCCCTGGGATACTGGTTTATTGCTTAAAACTTGTAAGGTTTCTGTTTTACTAATGACAAAAGAAATGGGACTGTCTTTTAAGAGCATGCTTCATTTGATCTTACTGAAGAAAACCACAAACAATGGTTTGATTCAATTAAAGTACATTAGTGTGAAAACCTTTTACCTTTATTTAAGCCATCTCTTCCTTATAGGAAATATATATTGTAATCAAAGACATTTCATGGTGGATTAAATAAAATTTGATATTCATTTAGCAATTATTATATGCAGAGTCTTCGGGAAACAAAGTCTTACATATTCTTGGTTTACTTAGGCATATTTATATAGAACCTATATTTGAGACCAAGAATAATCAACAATGTAGAAAGAATATTTGAATATATATTGATATAAATTATGTAAATAATAATAGCAGTTCCCAATTACTGAACCTTTACTATTTCTCAGCATTATAGCAATAATTTTACATGCATTCATTTATTTACTTCTCACTACAACCTTATAGGGTGGGTAATGGTATCCCATCTTAAAGATAAGTAAATTGTGACCAACAGCTAGTAAGTGTCAGAGCTGAGTTTCAAAACTAGATCCATTTGACTGCAAAGCCCTTGATCTTAATCTGTATCTCATTTTCCTTCCGAAACACACATTTTAAACTGGGTAGAATCAATAAGTAAAAGCCTGTTATTGTTGGATATGGATTTTTGCCACTTTTGACAGACAGAAAGATATGACATTTCTACTGCTGGCAATAGGTCTTCAAGAGTTCCACTTAAAAATGCAAATCTGTACTATTAGAAGAATAGCATATTAAAAAAATAAACATTTTTAAGCTCTTAACACGTGTGTCCTTGCAAAATCATAAAGGAATGGGACAAGGGCAGGTAAGTTTTGATAAGGTTAACGAGTGATAGGTATGGAGTAAGGGAGGAGCAACCCCAAGCAGGGGTAGGGAGCACTCCCTCCAAGAAATAGGCAGCATGAAAGAACCGGGTATGTATGGTAGGACTCCTAACAAGGGAAAAGATGAGACAACATCGAAGACAAGATTTTATAGCTCCATAATTTGCACAAGGCCAATATTGCTGCTTCTATTTAAAAAGTCAACGGGGGCTTCCCTGGCGGCGCAGTGGTTGAGAGTCTGCCTGCCAATGCAGGGGACACGGGTTCGAGCCCTGGTCTGGGAGGATCCCGCATGCCGCGGAGCAGCTGGGCCCGTGAGCCACAACTACTGAGCCTGCGCGTCTGGAGCCTGTGCTCCGCAACAGGGGAGGCCGCGATAGTGAGAGGCCCGCGCACCGCGATGAAGGGTGGCCCCCACTTGCCGCAACTAGAGAAAGCCCATGCACAGAAACGAAGACCCAACACAGCCAAAAATAAATAAATAAATAAACAAATTTAAAAAAAAAAAAAAAAAAAAAGTCAACGGTATGCCATCAGCAAGTATGATAAAATTGATTTGTATGAATTCAAAAACTATAGTAGCTGCTCTAAGCAATGACTGAGTTATAATCGCTGCTGTCAAAGAGCTTATAATCAAAGAAGCATTTTTTCCCTCTTTCACACCTATTTGCTCCACCATTCTTTACATAATGTCAGATTTTACCCATGATCTCTTGCAACATGATTCTGAATTAGCCTTATACCCAGAACAGGGATGCTAAGAGAATTGATTGCTAATTAGTTCTGCTGCTCCTTCTCGTTGCAGTTACATTCTTAAGTTAGTATACTCGTCGATATATGACTCATTCGCAAAACTTAACTGCAATTTTAGTTAAATACTTAGTTACCATCATTGTAATGCTAATAATTATAAGGATGATGATGATGACAATAATAGTAAACTGAAGTGGTTTTAGGGTTAGAAACGTGAGTCTAAAAATGCTATCTTCATGATCTGTGTTTATCCTACATCAATAATTTTGCATCAAATTTGCTCAATTTACAAATCAAAAATAGATTTTTCTGTCAGCAAAGACTAGTCTTGTATCTGAAAATCAAGCACAGCTTGTACATCATCATTAACCATAAAGGCTCTGAAATCAGAACTTAGCTGCCAATTTTGTTGATGATGCATAAGACGAAATCGAGTACAGCTGGCTCTTCTGTCCTATGCTAGCTCTGCAGTACTGACATTAGTGAAAAATCTGTTTGTTTTTTGTTTCAGGAAATTAAATAGCTATGACTAAAATGCAGCAGAGGGAACAGATATATCTGGGTAATAAACAGGTTCTATTTTTATTTTTATTTTTTCCCTTGAAAATTCACTTCGATTATCGCAACACTAATTTGACCAACTGCAATGACCTCAAAGAAAACATGTGAAACTTAAAAAAAAAACCTAGAGGAACCCTTTTTTTTTGATAAATGGGGACCAAATTACACAAATCATTTATAATTTAAAATCTGCTGAGTAAATATAATTTTCTCAATGATTATTCCTCCTAATAGAGTGTCTATAGGAAGATTACACCTTTAAAAAAATAGATTTATTTGCTGACATGTCAACTGCCTTTTCAGAATAGGCACTTCATATGATTTAGGCCCAACTTTAGTACCTTAGTGGTGGAGAAATAAACCAATTTCTAAATATTTCCTTAAAATGAGGAAATGAGAGAATTTTCAATAAGGCAATATTAAGTTAGTGGCATAAAACTAAATTCTAGATCCCTAAATTTATTGGAAGTTGTTGACTCAAGGAGATCCTCCAGGCAAGCATTAAATATGCTGTGCCAGCGAGGGGTTGAAGTAAGGACTGAACACACACACGTTAACTGCCGCGACTTCAGGAAATCCTGTGAAGGAAATCTTAAGGACATGTTTTTTAAGACACACACCCACAAAAAAAAAAAAAAAAAAAAAAAGACAGAGGAAGATAGGAGATAACAGCGACATACTTTTGAAAATTGGAAAATAAGTGAATGAAACCTGAGAGACTTAGCAGACCTCAGAGAGGGGAAACTAAGCTAGTAATGGGGAAAGCTGAGAAACATCTCCATTAATACAACAGAATTTTCCAAAGGTTCAGGAAATAATAGCCCAGGTACTTCCAAAACTGAAAGTGAAGGAGGGAAGGTCGGTGCTACAGGAGTATTCGGTGAAAGCTGACTGAGAAGCAATCATCTCCTTTGATCTCCTTTCCAGCCCGATGCCTGTGGGAGATTAACTCTCCTCACCTTGGAATAAGGCCCTGTGGTTATTTTGGACTAATAAAGGCCAGGCACAGTTGAAGACTTGAATATTCTATTGAAAACACCACCTCAAGCACCTTCCCCACTCAGCTCCCAGGACACTGGCAGCCAAATCTTGACCCTCCACGAAGGAGACAGGTGGACTTTTCTCTAGTACCTGGCCATGCCACCTAGGAAGACCTAAAAGTATTGCTAACGAGGATGCCCAACAAACAGGCTTCCCAGATCACCTTGCAGTAAAGCTCAAGATCAGTGAGTTCCATATGCATGTATGCATTCAGAGCTCCCAATCAGCTTTTAGTTTTTCATTCTTAGTCAAAAGCAGAAAATCAAGGATTATAAGACATCTGAGAAAACCTCTAATATGGAGGTGCTGGGGGCTTGGAGAAGGAAGGAATAGGAGTTGTTATTAAATGGATACATATTTTTAGTTTAGAAAGATGAAAAAGTTCTGGAGGTGGATGGTGGCGATGGCTGCACAACAGTGTAAATGTACTTAATGCCACTGCACTGTACATCTAAAATTGGTTAAAACAGTAAATTTATGTTATATATATTTTGCCACCATAAAAATAAATAGAAAAATAAAATATATAAGAATGTCAGTTGGAAAATAAAGGTGAGGAATTTTCTCAAAAAATATAGCAGAAACGAAATAAAAACAAGTAGAAAGGCGATAGGAAATTGAAGGACCAGTCCAGGAGGTCTAATATATAATATATATTGAATATATCTTCAGAAATGGAGATAAAAGAAAGCATACAAGAGGAAATCATTAGTGAAATAATTCAAGAAAATTCTCCATAACTGTAAGACATTAATTTCCAAAATGAAAGGCCTATTCAGTGCTCAATGTAACAGATGAAAATAAAATCACATCAGGGCATATCATTGGAAAATTTTAGAACAGTGAGGACAAAGAGAAGATCACCAAAGTTTCCAGAGAGAAAAAAATTGGGTCAGAAATCACAATGGCACCGTATTTCTTAACAGTAAGACTGGAGCAATGCCTTTAACTGTCTGAAAAAAAGTATTTCCCACCTAAAACTGTATTATCAGCCAAACTGTTAATTAGATTAAAGAATTAAAGAGATTTTCAGAAACGTAGGATCTTTCAAAATTTACCTCCTAGACACTTTTGTTCTGGAGCTATTGGAAGATATATTCTGAGAGAAAGAGAATGTGTGTTGGCGGGGAGGAGGAGTTGGGGGGAACAGTAAGAAAAAGAGGATTACATGTGCCAGAGGGAACAGGGACTCCAACACAAGAGAAAGGGGAAGAGAAGCCCTAGATAAAGAGATCAGGATTACAGGCTAACTGTGGTTCACCGTGCATACAAGCCAAACTCCATACTGGACCTCCTTAGACAATTTTTGGTGAGGACAGGGCAAGGCTCTTTATCCATAGCCTTCCTTCCCTCCACACAGAACAGCTGTGCATAGAGAAAAGTGGTAGAATTACTTTAAATCATAATGGTATATAAGGCAATAAAAGAGTATATTCCTGACTTAAATTGTTACACTGAATGCTGTCAGCCGTATTTGCAAGACCCTTCTGATCCCTGCAGACTACAATGCAGAAGAAAATACAAATCTGCCTAAATACATTAAATTCTCTCATATGGACATTCTCCTGCATAGGCGTCTGTACATGTGTGTGCTTGGTGTGTGTGTAAAATCTCTGAAGGGATATACAAGAAGTTGATGACATATTTGCTTCTGGGGAAAAAAAGTGGGGGGCTGGGCAAAGGGGGATGAAGAAAGCTTACTTTTCAAGATTTATCCTTTTGTTCCTTTTGAATTTTTATCACAATTCAAAAATGAATAAATTACATTCTTTAAAAAAGTATAGTTTCAAGCAAGAAATTCAATTTCTAGGGGTTTATACTAAAGAAATATCTATCCTTAAACCAAATGATGTAGGTGCAGGGATATCTTTGTGTTAGCAAAACTTTGGAAACAACTTAAATATTCATTCACTTGGCACTGATGAAATAAACTATGTATATCCCTGCAAGGGAACAGTATGCAACCAGAAAACATAATTTAAAAGCCCTTTATGTACTGATACAAAACTATCTCCGAAATGAGTGGTTAAGGAAAAATAGACAAGATACATACTTAAAAATGTGTGTGAGCTCACATTTGCTTGTATACATGTAGACTATCTCTGGGAGAAAATACAAACATTTTATAATATTAGTTTAGCCTGAACTGCATGGCAGGGGAACAGGGATATGACAGAAATTATTCTCTGTACATAATTTTGTACCTTTTGAACTTTGAGCCATTTTAATATGTTACCTTTGAAAACCAAATTGAATTACAATTTTGAAAATGTGGGGTATTTTCAAATAGCCTAGATTATTTTCATCTCGATTCTTTCTTTTTTCTCTCTTGCAAAGCCAGTATGAGATCTTCCATCTAATGATAAAACTCTGGTTGTAGCTCTGCAATGCTTAAGAAATAAAATCTGTTACTCCTGCTGGGATCAGAACAGTTGTCAGCATATGTGGGCAGCAGTGGGTGAAGAGCTTTTGGATTTAAGGCATATAAACGAAATACCAAAGTTGAATGTATTATAACAACATTGTTGATATAGGAGAAATCTTATACTAGTGTCACTTATGAAGACATCAGTGATGTACTTCTCTATGATACAGATGAGGACAAGACTCTATATATCAGCTTCATGCTATCCATTCAATCAAGATAGACCAAAGATATGAAAAGAGAGGGATAATGGGAGCTCCAGACTGGATTTCAAAGCTATGTCTGGGTCCCTTTTCAATAGCATGACTTACTGGGATAGAGGAGCATATTTTCTGTTTCCTCCTTTCTCTTCTACATATTTATAAACCATCACGCATATTAGAAATGTGGGTATGAACTTAACTTAACTCTATAGAAGACTTTTTAAAATGCTAAGAATAACTAACTTTCAGGAAATTAAGTGAGCTTTGTGTGTAAAAAAGCCCCCGATGTAATGTGATAAAGATAAGGTGCAGTGGTAAAGCTCCTTGCCCAAGAATTGGTCCATTTGTATCCAGTGGTTTAGAGACCCCACCATGCTCTCTATCATATCTCATATTACTCTCTCTGGATTCATCTAGGATCAGAAATATTTGATGAGATTATGGAATTATTAAAAAAAGCATATCCCACAAGCCTTTGACTATATGAACATTTAATTTCCCAAACAAAACTGACAGATTTTCCAGGACATCACTGCTTCTACTGTGTTGCCATCTGTCTCAATACTGAAAACTTGAGTAATCTTTAAGTGGGTAAATCTTTAATGGAATCCTCTTAGCATGACAACTGACTTTAATAGCACCTCTTAATGACTTTAGTGGCACCTCTACTAGCTTTGAATACCTACGTCTTCAAATGAAAGGTGCAACTTCCGATAGAAAACCCAAGGACAGTAAACAAGCAGAAAGAAGGTTTTTACAGGAGGTTTTGGCCAAGCACCGGGGAAGGTCAAGGGCCAGCACTCTTTAGAAACACAACCATGGCAGTTGTGTGGAGTAGGACCAGGCCAGGGCAAGGCAGCGACTGGTGACAGGAGACGACATAGTCAGCTGTTGCCAAAATCCAAGTAAAAAGTGACGAAAGGTGAAAGAAGAGCAAGGAAATAGATTTTGAGGGGAAGGGAGTGGGGGGACACAGTGTTTAGAGTTAAAATGGGCAGGAAGCTCTGACACCTCTGGCAAAGAAAGTTTTTGCCCCGCTCTCCTGAGCTATCTGCTCATCCAAAGCTCTTTCAGGGCCTTGCTCTCCTCCACGAGCCTTCAGAGGCCACCACTCACTTCCCTGCTGCTTGTCAGAAGCAGGGACCACAACCCTGGTCTCAGGGAGGTGCCACGTGCAGAAGGTTATACTTCCCGATGCTGTTCTTCTTTTCCTTGATTGTCCCATACACCCACCACTCAAGTCTGTGCAGGTGTTAATAACGACTGAAGGTTAGAAACAAATGAAGGAAATCACAACATAGAGGACAGATTACAAACTGTTCACTAAATAAAACTTCCCAACCGGTCAAAGGAAAAGAGCAACAAAAAAACTTACTACTTACACAGCGATCCCCTTAAGAGCATATCCCGAACTCCTAGCCTTTCTTCCTTGTCTCAAGTCCCCCGTCTCAAGGTCTACTGTTATTGACTCTCCCCTTAGAAAATACCTCTCTTCATATCTCTACAGTACATATACCACCTTATGCCCTACTCATGGCGTTTAATCTCATGGAGGGTCCAGCCCCTTTCCCAACCAGTGCAACCACAGGATATTATTTGTAGCAACACCCTTCCCAAAGCCTGAATTAGGCAGTGTGAAATAATACTACAGAGGGTCTCTAACACCACAGCCCCTGTGGAATTTGCATTTCAATCTGTACCTATTGGTAGCAGTGGAGATTTGCCACCTCATTCTTCTTGCTCATCCACTGGATTCTACATATCTATGCATATCTCCCAAAGGCAAATAATAATTATCAAAGACAGTTCACATTAAGGAAGAGAAACATTTTCCTAAAAACATGATCTGCACTGAGTCTACCCTAAATGGAGACAACTGGCTACATTTTTATTCAGAGTTATGTTGATTCTCACTTTGTTCATCCTCCTGCTTCTAACCTTGCCCAGATTCCTATAGGTCTGTAAGAAACAGGATGCATTACATAACCTTTTCAAGTGACAGCAACTCCCTTCCTACACAAAGATGTTGAAATCATGGAATTATTAAAGAGTATAGATATAAATGTCGTGTGTGTGTGTGTGTGTGTGTGTGTGTATAAAGTTGGTGGAGGGTCTTTTTCCAATTATAATTAGCTTGGCTCTTTCAAGCATCTGATTTCATTTGCTATTTGAACTCATATTTTGGTTCTTGGCTATAATAAAATATTCTGTTATCACAAATATTGCATAGTTCTGGGGAGCAAACAGACTTGCATAGGAAATAAAATACTTAAAGGAAAAGAAGGTCTTAAATTTGAAAAAGAGAAATTTAAGGTAGCCAAATTAAAAAAATGAGAATTATTAAACTTTGTAATATAAGGTTATAATCTGTGCAAGAATAAAATAAAGAATGCTATCATATGATGCGTTCTGATAAAATTTAACCTTTCACTCTCTTAGAATTTATAACTTTGCTATTCCTGTTACTGTGGTAAATATTTTAATTCACAAGGATTAGGTGGACTCTAAGATTCCGGCTATAAAAATGTATGGCTCCTTCTGCTTCCACATTCATTTATTTCATGTATTCAATAATTTCCACTATTCACAAATAACTGTAGATAGCTTAATGGCCAGGTCCTAAAAATTCCAAGACAAATTAGAGAGATTTCTTGCCCTCATGGAGCTTGGTTTAATAGGGGAGACAGAGAAATAAACAAAAAATTGCATATGGGTCACAACAGAAGGATGTACAGAGTGTGACAAGTAAGTGATCAATTTTAGAGTATGTGGGTGGGAGGTATAATAAGCAGGGTAGTGTTGGTGTCAGGCAAAATTTCACAGAAGCTAAAGCCCCTTAACTGGGGATTGAAAGGTAGACAGTATGGGAAGTTCATTCCAGCCTGAGGAAAGAGCTAGTGCAAAGGTACTAATACATGAAGCAACACAGGTAATTTGGGATTAGTCTAACTAATCCTGTTGGTTGACTAGGAGTGGAAACTGAGGCTGAGTGAATCAAGAAATAAAGAGGTGAGAGATGTACAGGGACCAAAAAGGCTGCTGTGTTTCATGTCTCCAGCTTTTACCACTAAACTCTCTGTTGCGGTGGTAGAGGGTTTAATGTCTCTGTGGCAAGAAGAGTCTCACCCTCCCTGAAGGTTTAACCCAAAATGGGCATTCCCATTTGATTTTTTTTTTTTATTAATTTTTACTGGAGTATAGTTGCTTTACTAGAGGGTCTTCACTTTTTTTTTTTTAATTAATTATTTATTTATTTATTTTATGGCTGTGTTGGGTCTCTGTTTCTGTGCGAGGGCTTTCTCCAGTTGTGGCAAGTGGGGGCCACTCTTCATCGCGGTGCGCGGGCCTCCCACTATCGTGGCCTCTCCCGTTGCGGAGCACAGGCTCCAGACGCGCAGGCTCAGTAATTGTGGCTCACGGGCCCAGTCGCTCCGCGGCATGCGGGATCCTCCCAGACCAGGGCTCGAACCCGCGTCGCCTGCATTGGCAGGCAGACTCTCAACCACTGCGCCACCTGGGAAGCCCGCCATTTGATTTTGACATGCCACTTCCTATGTGATAATATGAAATGCTCTCTCCCCCTGCCCAGTAGCAGTAGCATAATAAATTATATCCTCAGTGTATGCATCAGTATTAGTCTTCAGGTAAGTTCTGTACTTACTATGCCCCAGCACTAAGGCCTTGAACAGGTAGGTATTAGGGATAAGTGTATCAATTAGGAGTCTTTCCAATGCAAATGACAGAAGATTCAATCCCAATTGACTTTAGCTAAAAGAGAACTGATTTACTCACCTAACTTGAGAGTCTGATAGGTCTCACTCCAGAAACAGCTTGATCCAGGCTTAAATGTCTTCAACACCCAATTCCCCTCCATCTCTTGGATCCATTTTCTCTGTGTTAGCTGCATTCTCTCGCAGACTCTTGCCTGTCATGGCAGTTTACATCTTTCCATGCTCAAGCACAGAGAACAAAAAAAGGGAGAAATCGTTTCTGGTGGCTCCCACACATGTCCTGACCAGTCACTGTGGCTACTTGGGGTGCTGACTGGTCAATGGGAGGAAGAACTAATGTAATCGCTGGTACAGATGAATGAGGTCCAGGTAGTATTTGTGTGATGATTCATCTGCCATGACACACCTGCATGCTAGAACCATGACCTCAGGGGACTCCTTTGCTAAGTCTACCCTGGATTCTGTACTTCAGCAGCTCCTCCAGTATCAGCTCCCAGCTCCTTGCTTCTTCCTCAGGAATCATTGAACATGCACTGTTTCTCTCTCCCCTTCTAGGTGCCTGTGGGTATCCTCTTCCGAGATTCAGGAAAACCCTTTTCCCTCTGAAGCTCCTTCAAGATACTTAGTCTGTGTCCTGAAACCCTTTTCCCTGAGAATTCAGGATTCTATAAAACAAAGCCAGAAATACACATAGATTACTTTTGTTTGCCTTTTCTTGGGACAATGAATACCTAGCAGGAGACCTGCTTACAGAGGTGGGAAGGGAGGAGAGAAGCAATAGCAGAAAATACAGGGAGAAAAAAAAGTGCAGACATAATTTAGATTTCAAAATATTATCCCAAGGACTCACAAACATGGCATTTCAAATTGGTAATACAGAAAGTTCCAGGTTTTTTTCTTTTCTTCTCTATTTTCCCTTTCTCTCTCTCTCTCTCTCTCTCTCTCTCATATGAGAAAACAGAGAGACCACTGGCAAATAAGCTGGTGAATGAGTACCCCTTATACAGGATGTGTGACGTAATTGTCTTGACAAGTATTATATGCCACTCTTCTTTTTAGGATGGAATTTATATATCAGTCACAGCTAAATATAGCCCTGTTCTGACTAATGAACAGTAAAGCTTATAATATTTTGTGTTTATAGTTTTGAATATTATGACCATGGAAAATTGATTTTTAAAAAATGTGTTGGGTTTCTTTCTGCTTTTTTGAGGACTGAACCCTTTATTAGCACTTCTAAATAGCACATTTAAAAGTAAAGAATTTCTAGCAAGAGAAAATCAAGGAATAATGGAGTTTTCCATGTGTATCATCCAATAATGCCTTTCAGTAGGATGTATAGAGTCAGGCTCCAAACAGAAAAACAGAAACTGCTCTAAGTAGTCAACAGAGGGGGAATTTAATTCGAGGAATTTGTAAAAGCAGGTGACAGAAGGGAGAAGAGAACCCCAAAAGAGATCAGTGATTCTGAATAGGATAAAGCCACTACGATTCTTAAGCGGGAGGAATAAAGGGAAAAGGCAACGTTACTGGAGCCCAGGGTCAAGTCACAGGGCATTTGGCAGGAGCTAGAGCAGGGAGGCTGAGTGAGGAACATCCTGACTTTTCCCATCCTCCAGCTCTCTCCTTTCCTGCTCTTGCTTCCCACTGGTCACACCCAGCTGGCAGCCAGCTCCTAAGGGAAGGCAGGGCAACGCTGTTTGCAGGATCAGCTCCCCTGTGATATAGACCAGAAAGGGGGAGAGAAGAGCCAGGAATGGATCAGAGAGCAAACAGGCCTGGGATCCTGAACCCTCACAAAGAATTTTTCTAAATTCACTGTTAACAAATCCTGGTTTGATGTTATAATTTATACAGGAAGAACAAAGCTGTTTATAACGGATCTCATCAAGGAGTTACCAAAGGCTGTACAGCATGGGGATAAATCATTAAAATCAGGAAAAAAAAAATAGAGGGCCAGTTATGTATGTATGTTCATATTTTGAACTGATGTTGGAAGCCCTGTTAATTTTGCTGAACTTAGTCAACCTTCTTTTTAAGAACACTGCCTGCCTTAATTTCTTGGCTTTTTAAATGCAGAAAGCTCCTATCTCTAAAACTTTGGTTGCCCCTTTCTTTTCATTTGAAATACTGAGAATCCATTATCACTTTATCGGTAGCTTTCTGTTTATCTATTTAAAGGTTACTGAATTTGCTAATACTATAACTTCAATGATGTTTTCCAAATGAATTTTCTATCACCAAAACCATACTGCATAGGAAAGGGTAGATGTTTGTGCTCATTTGAGGCCTCGACCTGGCTGGCACAACTCTCTAAACATAGATCAGGATTAAATGAGTAATAAGGCAAGAGTGCACAATAGTTTCTTTAATAAATTCTTCAATACTGTTACCATAGAGGAGTCTTTTCAAAGGATTTAACTTCAGGTAGACAGAAACTTTGGAAATATTAAGAAATATCCACATTCTAAAACACTCACTGTTTAAAAAATTGTAACAAGTTTTATGGTGTCAAGGAGATCCAAATAAAAGATTTCCATATTTTCAGTCTCCTATTTTCACAAATTTCAGCATGATTGTTCTGGATTTTTTTTTTTTTTTTTTGCTTTCGCTTTGAGAAAACTGGTTGTTTCACTGTACTTCTACTGGTCCTAGAACTAAGCCTTCTTTCAGCCCTCTAAAATTGGTCATGTTTCAATTTTAGCCTGGATACTCTAATTCTCATTCTGTTAAACTTTTAAGGGTAAGGATAATGGAGTATGGAACTGGTCACATGAAAAAAAGGTAAGAAATAAGTGAAAGAGTTTCAATTTAAAACTATGTGACTTTATTCCTGTCCTGTGGCATGGACATATATACACTGCCAAATGTAAAATAGATAGCTAGTGGGAAGCAGCCGCATAGCACAGGGAGATCAGCTCAGTGCTTTGTGACCACCTAGAGGGGTGGGATAGGGAGGGTGGGAGGGAGACGCAAGAGGGAGGAGATATGGTGATATACGTATACATATAGCTAATTCACTTTGTTATACATCAGAAACTAACACACCATTGTAAAGCAATTATACTCCAATAAAGATGTTAAAAAAAATGTGAGAAGTTGGAAGTCTCAGGAAAGTAGCAGTGAAAGAAAAATACCTCTTTATAAACTACAGAAGAAAGAACTTTAAGACAAAATTAAATTAAATCAGAGATACAGAATATTTTATGGGAAAGGGAGACAGATGTGCTTTTGGAACTGGGAAAATACTGGTTAACTTTTAGTTGTGATCACACTTTGGTGGTGTCTATGTGAAGCAAATGCTTTGGCTCTAAACTTGTTTCTGCCGCTTTTATGTTGTCTCCCTTCACCAACCTGGAGACAGGAGAATAAGGCAAATTCTGACTCTCTGGTGAGGGTCAATCAGATGACTTTTGCTTGTCTCATAAATACTGCTCATTGATAAACAATTTAGTGTCTTTCAATTGAAAACTTCCTCCTAAAGACCATACAAACCAGGTTTGGGGGCAAAATTGGAGAAAGTGGTCCTAGTACATTTTGCTACTCATAATTTATTCACTCACGTGGTGAATATGATGTTGGAAAGGGCCTAAGACATCATCAGACTATAATTGTGTTTGCTGTCATGTGAATGGAGCAAAAAGTCTCAACTATTTTTCCCTCTTAATATAGTTTTAATCGTGCAGGTGAATTCATTCTTTTTCTGAAGTGGCCCCAATATATTTTCTTTCTGAAAAGATGTTCAAAATAAGAAACTGCAAGAAGACTGAATTAATTATTCTACATTTGGTTATCCTTTTCCCATGAGACACTGGCTATTCACATTAGTAACTTTATACCTGAACACAGTTATATCCTTTTAAGTCCTAGAATGCTAGTGTTGAGAGGGGCTTGGAAACCACTGGTCCTTCATTTTGAAGATAAGGAAACTGAAGCAGAGACAGACTGCGATTTCTGCAAGGTGGCACAGAGAGATACAATGAAAATAGAATTAAAACCTGAAAACCGGTCCAGTGAACCCTTCACTACACTAATTTGTCTTGATTGTGAACCAAGAGCCACTTCCTCAGCCCTTTTAACTCACTCTATCCATGCCTGGTCACTTCAAAACTTTGCTTGCTTCTGCAGACTATATATATCAGCATCCCAGAAAACCTGGAGTTCATATATCTGAGATCTTCTGCTCAAGAGGAACTACTGTCTTACTAGTCCATTAATTGATGATTCCAGGAAGACAGACTGCCTCCAGTTGTACATGGGCACCTTAATAGGGAGGAGGAGTGTCCGGGTGTGGGACAGAATGGCCTAAATATGCAAGCAAGACAGAAAGTCCCCAGAAAAAATTTACCTATAGAGAAAGCCCCTTTTAAATGGCAGCCTTGATGAAAGTCTAAGACGTTGAAAGACTATAGACTTTGGAAAATTCAAATGTTCTATGTTCAAGGCCTATGGTATGTTCAAGGCCAAAAAGACATGCAAAAAGGCTCTGGGACTGAAAGCATGAGTCCTGGAACCCATGCCCAAGCTGCTTCTACTGGGCACCCTTTATACAACTCCCCAAATGAAAACAGTAACGTAGGCCTGGCCCGACAAAAACCTAGTTAAATAATTCCGGTGGAATTTAGGAAAGGAAGGATATAATCCGGATACAGAGTAAGATGTAGGCAGAACCCTATGAGATGCAAACACAGGCATATACTTTAAAATACGCTAGATCAGAACGTTTAAGAGGGAAGTATTGTGTTTTGTTTTGAAGTGAGGGTTTACTGCCATAAACACACCCGACCTGTATTAGTATGGGTGTGGGAAAGCGGCGGAGCAAGCATCAAGTTGTCTAAATCAGTCTGGGAGGAAGTAACACGGCGACCCATTCGCTAAACTCGTCGCCAAGTTCCCTCCCCCGGCCCGTTCCCCGGTGTGTAAGTAGCCGCCCTCCCGCTCCCGGGGAGAGCGATGGGTCCCAACCCCCGGGTCTCCTGGCCGGCAGGGGGGACGCAGGCTCTGCGAGGTCCTTCCCACACGCGAGCTCTGCTCCGGGCAGGGCGGGCCGGGGCGGGGACAGGGGAGCGCGGCGGGAAGCGCCCAGGGCGTCCGGGGAGGAGGGCGGCGGGCGGTTTCATTGTTTCCTTTCGCCCTCCTCCTCCCGCGCCTCGCCCCGGCGTCACTGGAAAGCCGCCCGAACCGCCCGGCGGCGGGTTATTTATAGCGCGGGCTGCGCGCGCGTCACGGAGCCCGGCCCGGCTGACGGGGCCGCTGACGCGCTTGGCCGCGGGGCCGAGTCCGCGGGGCTGCACGCCGGGCGCCGGCGACAATGGGCTTCTGTGTGTGCAGCTGCCGTCGCCGCTGGGGGCCGGGGGGAGGGGGGCAGGCGGCCGCTCCCCGACCCCCCCTCCCTCTCGCCCGAGACCCCCGAAACGTAACCGGCCTCTCTGCCCCTGGCCGGGCCCCGCCGGCTGCTGCTTTTTTCTTTTCTTTTTTTAAAAAATTTTATCAGTCAGTTCTCCTTGCCCCAACCTCCGCTTCCACCTCCCCCGCTCCCCCTTCTTGGCCCCCAACATGACGAGAGAGTGGGATTTAGCCGGCCGGGGGCGACCACTTTGTGCGTCCCGGGGAGCGGGACCCGCCCAAGGCGCGCCCAGCGGGGGACGCGGTGACCGAGGGGCCGGGAGCGCCGGGCAGGTAACGTATCCTGGACCTGGAGTGGGGGCTTTGTTTGGGGTCGGGGTCGGGGACCTGGGGTGGGTGTGGACGCCGGACAGACCTTCCGGGTCTCCTGTCTCCTCTCCCGCTCTCCGGACCCCTGGCCTGCCCGCAGGAAGCCAACCTGGGTGTGTAGCGCGAAGAGCGAAAGAGAAACTTCTGCGTGACTAGCTGAGGCTCCTCCAGAGAGGCCGGGATACTAGAGGACCCCCGCCCCCCTCCCGCGCAGGCCCCCCCCCCTCGTCGCCCCTCCTCCGCCCACTCCCACCGCTTGCTTCCCTCCCAACGCCGGGGACTTCGGAGTCCTCCCCCCGCCCCCTCGCCGCGGGTTCGGTCCTCGCCCGCCCCCGCCCCCGCCCCGCGGAAGGAGGGGCTGGCGAGGATTTTAGGGACTTCCTGGGATGCAGAGAGCAGCTCTGAACCGTCCCCTTTCAGCAGCCGGTAGCTGGGGAAGCTGGCTCCGGAGCCTCTTGCACGTGGCAGGCAGGCAGAGAACTTGCTTGTGCCTTCTAGGAAATTGCAGTCGATTTGTAATGCAGTTTCGCTAATTGGGAGTTCAAAATTAAACTTTAATAAAGCATTTGTGTCGTCTCGTCTAATTGTGAAAGCTTCCATCCGTCCTGGTACATAGACTCTAAGTCTCAAGTTAATGGCGCTAAGCTAGATTTCCCCCCCCAAGTACAATTCCGTCAGCCGGCGTCGGCGCAGCTGGATTTCAGTTAGGTACAGATGTTGCTAATGGCAGCTTAAGCACGGATGGGCAGATAGCATACGGAATGCAACATGTTGCCATATGGTTCCTTTAGCCTTTCACCTCCAGGGATATCAATCACGTATATTCTGGGAGGAACTTAATGACTCTCTGAATGGCAAAATGAATTACCTGGTACAATTTATATCCCTTGACCTGATACGTTATAACAACAGGAAGGTAGCATCTCACAGTTTCTGTGGTATAAATTGAACTACAGAGCTCCGTTTCAGATTTTGTATCATCTATTTGTAGTTTGAGGGGCTCTGTCACACCATTCTGGTTGTAAAAATCCGTTTCTGTCTTGCCCCCCACCACCACCTCTGGCTGATAGAGAAAGTTTATAAAGTTTAGCAAAACTGTTGTCCTGGTAACTGCCAATCAGCTGACCAAATACTAATCGATGAGGGTATGGAGAAATGGAAAATGTGATTTCCAGAGCTAGGTACTTAAGAGCAGTCTTTAGGAACACCGTACTTTCTGAATCAGAAAATTAAAGGACTCCTAAGAAAATTATGTATTCTGTGAGTCGTTTCAATGTAACTCCTAAAAGCATTTATTAACTGTTTGAAATTCTGTTTTTTATACTTCAGTCATTCTTAAACTTAGGAAAGTAACTTATGGAAAAGTACTTAGAAATATGAAATATAAGAAAGATAAGAAGGACCTCCTTAGTAAACTAGTTTCTATACCCTTCCCTCCCCGCCTCCACGCCCTCAGCTATGTGTGTACTTTGACTTGAATCCTGGATGTGGTAATACTGGTCGTTTGTTTTTTTCCCCCCCAAAATGTCAGTGACAGCATACTGAGGTCACTGTTAGATCCTAGTGGAATGATTCTGTAATATTTCACAGGTCTTCTAAAAAAATATCCTGGTGATTAATAAAATATTTAATTGATTGGCTCTAATTTCAGATTATAAACGTGGTTGTCTTTTACTGTATCCCTCCTTTTTCCTTCACTAATGCGGAGAGGCAACACTGAAAGACAAGAAATAAGGGTAAAAAAAAAAGTAAAATAATTTACGATAACTTTGTTTTTAAACTTTTACCTATTAAGGGATATCTAAAAGCTATAGACATACTATCTTTTAAAAGATTTTGCATCCAACAATATGTGAACCACATTAATTCATGTGAACTGATAAACTAGTGAAATACACAAAATGGACATAGTCTGAAAATATACATATTTTCAGTCATGCGAGTTTCATATTCATTTTTAAATTACAAGATAATATTTCTCCTTTTTTTTCTCTTTTTGTAATGGCTGATGATTTGTTACCTAGTGCTTGAGTTAGGGCAATAATTTTGATAATGATTATCAAATAAGATCTTTTGTGTATGTAAATAGCAGAAAATTTTATACAGAACAAAATAAGATATATCTGAGTTATGGCAACCCTTACTGGAGACTGTTTTTAGTAATCTTTCAATGGCTGAGGTTGTATTTCTCTCTGTAGCGTCAGCATTCAATGAGTTTTAACCTTGATCAGTAGTGAGGTTGTCAATAATGACCCCATCTCCATGACTTCTGAATAGACAGTGAGTGTGTCCTTTAATCAGTCACACAGAACTCGCCTTAT
This sequence comes from Balaenoptera acutorostrata, assembly GCF_949987535.1. Classification (NCBI taxonomy): domain Eukaryota; kingdom Metazoa; phylum Chordata; class Mammalia; order Artiodactyla; family Balaenopteridae; genus Balaenoptera; species Balaenoptera acutorostrata. The sequence continues at coordinate 18,632,756 of NC_080071.1, read as the reverse complement.
AAAGCTGTTATTGTCATGAGCAGATATTGCAGGCTTCTGTCAAGCCCCATGATTATTAACATGTTCTTCAAAAGCCAGGCTGAAAGTCCCGCTGTGCTTTATTTCAGAATTCAAGTCCATTAGTACATAAAATCCTAAGCAGCAATATTTGCTTTTCCTGAAGTTATATTACATACATTGTGAATAATTTCGGGCCCATTTGTAGACAAAAACTATGTGTATATTTGGTATACATATATAGTAGCAAAAACAAGATATGTATCTTGCATCATGACTTACTTTAAACAAAGATTTGATGGTTGTCCATTGTTACTCTAGATGAGGTGGCTGGCTGCCAAGGTGATCCCTCTAGCTGGAAAGTACTGGTATTGTTATTGTCTACCAGGGAATCACTTCCGGTCTTTTGAACTCCCAACTTCACCTCCCTCTTTCAGTATGGCCCTTCCATATTGCTGATCTGAGAATTTGTTTGAATATGAAAATTTTTGAAAATGTGTTTGTATTGGCCAAGATTTTCACCAGAGTTTTTGGTTGCCTGCTGGTTTACAGTCTTAATCTTGAGCCGGCGGGTATATTTTAATTGAAAATTAAGAAATACTATTAGGACAAGGTATATTCCCCATGCTCTAAGTAATTTTAATTGTGATGTAATCCTAGATGCTTTCTAATTTTTTTAACCTATGAATGTATTTTAAAATATTTAAGATAGGACAGATTTATGCCTTTCTCAAGGTAATATAGGACAAGTTATGGATAGGCATTAGACCTGTAATGGTACACTTCATTTGAGTGAGTGAGGGTGGGGAGGAGAGCCATCAGGAAAGAGTATATAGTCCCCCTGCACTGGCCCTGTTTGCTTTTCAAACTTAAAACCACATTGCTGCATTGGAAACTTGTTTCTCTCTTTTATAGCCTTTCATTTAAACATGTTTTAAAAAAACTGTCAATCTGTAAATATTTAACCAGCCAAGCAGGAAACAATCTTTTATTCTCGACTATATGCAGCTTTGTTTTTACCTGGGTTAGTGTGGTGGCCATGTAAATACCACATAAAATTTTGATTTGGTGTTCCTTACTTTGAAGATGGACAGAGGCTTCTTTAATTAATCTTGCTCTATTTCATGTTCTGTATTCAGATATTGAAATACAGTATTTTTATACATTTATAAGATTATGTTTGCATTTATTTAATTTATGTTTCTTTTTTTAAAGCGTGTAGCCTTGAATGTTTGTTCTACTTTTTTTTTTCTTCACATCATTACTCTGGTACTGCTTGATGTAACTTGATTAGCTCCCTCCCCAGTCATGATTGGTAATTAAAATAGGCATTAAAATTAGTCACTTAGCAATTTTGCTGTTCAATTGGCAATTAAATTACTTAATTGCAATTAAAGTCCTAATTTTAATTGGCAAAATGATAGATGTAGATTTAAGATAATATGTATAAATACTTTAATAAGTGTCTATATAAGGATTACTTAATTACTCAACTTCAAGTTTATGCTGTTAACTTTAGAACTTTTAAGTGAGCAATGAAATTTATATTACATCTATTCAAAGGATATGGTAATTAGATTTATTGCTTATCACTATAAGGGTCCTTGCTATAAGTTACTTTTGTAGTGTTAAAATTGTAGGCTTGATAATTGCAGAATTATGATAAAAAGGGCATATATGTCTGTCATAATATATCAATAACATGTCTTCATTTTTTATTAAATTGAGAAGTTCCTATACGACAGTTAGTCTGAGGAAAAAAATCAAAAATGGTTATTTTATCATTAAAGGTAAAACAAAAACTAACCAGCTATGATATACATATGAAAACTGTTGCAAAGTGTATGTATTTTATCTACTAAAAGAAAATCCTATGTAATACTGTGGTGGTTACTAATGTTATCAGCTACTTCTAGAATTTCAAGTGTCCGAGATATATTCTTAGCATATAGCAACTTATTTTCAGAATCTTTAAAGTGTCTTTCAGGACTTTGTACATTTTAATGACTCCCATGTTTAGTGAAATCAGCAAGGAAATCTAAAACCAAAGTAACCCTTCCTTGCTTAATCAAGAAGAATTCTTCCATAAGAAAATATTGGTGATTGCCAGGGGCTGGGAGGAGGGGAGAATGGAGAGTTATTGTTTAATGCTTATAGAGTTAGAGTTTTATAACATGAAGAGTTATGGGGGTGGATGGTGATGATTGGTGCACAACAGCATGATTGTATATAACATCACTGAACTGTACACTTACAAATGTAAGATGGTAAATTTTATGTTATATGTCTTTTACCACAACAACAAAAAGAGAATTTTAAGTGGTTAAAGTAAATATTTAGGAGATAGTTACTGAGAGTCAAGAATTAGAGAAAAGATGAAGGATTTTTATTATGCAAAATACTTTTTGAGTGGCATGAGGTTTTACCATATGTTCAGTTTTAGAATTTTAATTTATAAGTAGATGCTTCTAGAAAAAAAGAGTGCTGTTTTCTTCTGCACATCTTTCCACATTTCTAGAACTGAGTACTGTATCAAAGCAAGAAACAATTTTTAAAGTCTTTGCATTAAGTGGTTTGGAGTGAAAAATGGGCTGGGTAAAACTGAGCAAAAGCCACAACTACCCAAAATGTGAATTACCAGCTGAGCATTTGACTTATTCTCTAGGCATCTCATAAAAGAGGAACAAATGATTGGTTGATTAATATCTTATTAATGCAAGTGAAATGGCAAAGCAAATTACCAAAAACCTTCCATATTAAAAAATGATTTCGTATTTTCAGAAACTGAGTTTTTTTCAAAGTGAAAATTTATTTCTTCTATCACTAATGTAAAACTTCCTGCTGAATGGCAACAAATGCCATGAAAATTGTTCAAACATAAGTTAAAATATGTCTCATTTTATGCTTAACATAGGTTCCATTAACTAATATTATTGTGAAATGTCTTCAAGTTACCTTGATTCTTATAGCATAACAGGTATATCTGTTTACTATATTTGAATTGTAAGAGCTAAGGGCTACTCTACATTTTGGGAGAATAGTGAAATAAATCCCTAAAGACCCCTTTCCCATGCATTAAGATACAAAATCCTATGGAATTAAATCCATGTTTGCTTTCTAAATTATACCAAAATCTCAATTTTATTAAGTATAATCTGCCTAGCCTTGCATAAAATAAATACTTTGGCTTAGATGTGAGTATGCATTATTTACATTGTTTTTTTATGAAAATATTTTTTCTATATATGTACCAATATGTTCTACTTAATATTGGCTAATATCATAAAAGATAACATAGTAACATTATTTTCCTATATGCTTTTCCTGAGGTCATCTAATACTGTATATTGATAGAAATAATAATTTTGTAATTTATTTTAGTTGGTTTCAAAAGAAGGACCTACTTATGGATAGGATCAATTTTATTCCCATTTATTGTAAATTGTTAAGAACACCGACCTTCATTTGGGGTAACTTTATGTATTTATACATGGCAATAATTTAAAGTTATATCAGATTCTGGGCCCTGAAAGAAACATTATTGTCATTTTAATCGAGTTATAAAATAGTTTATATTCAAGAATCTATTTATGTTCAAGAATCTTGCAGGATTGCAGTCATATAAATGCAGAATTTCAGTTTCTTTTAGCCTAGAGCATCATTTGAACATTTTCTAAAAGGTTGTTCAATTCTACATTTTGATTCCATTATACGTGTAATTAAACCTCTATGCACAAAAGCATTCTCTTATGTACTAGCAAATACACCCACAGGAATCCTCTTCTAAACTATAATTTATTTAAACATGTAATCATAGGATTTTAAAACATGCTTTCATTTTTCCAAACTAAATGCCAAATTTGAACTGCTTAGTGATAAAATGAAAGATTTTATTACCATTTTGACTTTTTTTTCTCCCTGTGAGCTAACAGTGAGTTAAACATGGACAGGAGGAAATAAAGAAAATCTGTTGTGAACCTAATTCCAGTGTTAAACTGTTTCCCTTTTTGAGAAATACAGAAGAGAATCAAAGATTTGTAGTTATTTATGAATTCCAGCAGAATATGAATATTTTGGCTTGCAGCAAGCTCTCCTGGGGCTTGGCCTAAGTAGTAAATAGCTAGTTGTGTGTGTATGTGCTTGTGTGTGTGTGTGTGTGTGTGTGTGTGTGTGTGATGTATCTTCATGAACGTTGTGGAGTCAGGCCCCCTACTGACAGGATCAGTCAATTACAGACATTGGCCCTTCTACTGAGACTGTTCCATCAGAATCTGGTGGGGACACAGGAGTCTGGAGCTTTGAGCGTGGTCATTCTTTACACTTTCTAATGTCTGCTGGATCCTTTCCACCCCAGCACATCTGAGCCCTACCAAAAATACCAACCCAAGAAATAGCTTACCCAATAATGGGTTTGAGTTTATCCGCCTTGCATCCGGTGTGTCTTCCTAAGAAGACACACTTCCTGGGAGCTAGAATAGGAATTTGAGGAGGAATCATATGGATTGTAGAATAGAAGGCAAAAAAAGCCACCTTTTTTTCTCATTTTGATGTTGTGTTTATTCAATCCATTTTCGGTTACTAATAATTGTTATAATAAGCTGCTGTGAAAACTGCGTCTCGATCTTGGGTGCCTTAAGACTTGAGCAAAAGCTCTGTTATCAAGAAGCCAGACTCGACAGGTTGCTGTTATAGAATAACCCATCACATTACAATGTTTGTCTTCCTTGGAGCTCACTTTAAGAACTCCAGCACATTTTCCCACTTACTGGGAGAGAATTTTCAAATTGCCCGCAGACTCAACCCAGGTTAAAGCCAAGTGTTTTTTAAAATGGTTTAAGGAAGGAGGAGCGTGTGGAGGGAATGTACCTACTTAGATCTGCGTATTGGTGTTTGGAGAATGATGGTTACAACCTTAAAGTTCTCCTGGCCCCCGCCTTCCTAGGAATATATTAAAAAATAATAACTGCCACCCCAGCATGGCTGCGCTTGAATTTCCGACTGCCTGAAAATAGCTGCTGGGAGCCTGGCCCACCCCTGGGATCAAGGAAAGCTCCCCCAGGCCGCGCGTCCTGCTCCCTTGCGGAAGGGGAAGGGAACCCGGGAGGGCGCCACCGAGCTAGAGCTGCTGCTATTTTGGGCCCAGCCCGGCGGGTGCGTCAATGCCTGAGCCCCTGCGTCACCGCCACCCCCACCGCTTTCCTTCTCCCCTGCTCTCCAAACTCTCACTTTTTCCCTTTCGTTCGCGTGGAATCGTTTCTGCCCACAGGGCGCTGACGCTACCCAGCTCATGCTAATAAGCTATCCTTCGCCCTCCTCCTCTCACCCCCCTACTTACACACCTTCACCCGCCACCGCAACATTCCCCCCCCACCCAACACACACACACACACACACACACGCGCGCGCGCGCACACACACACACGCACGCACACGCGCGCGCGCGCGCGCTCTCAAACACACTTCCTGGTTTTATTTTTTCTCGCGCCCGCTAGGGCACCGCTGAGCCGCAGCGGTGGCTGCAGCAGCAGCAGCAGCGGCAGTCGCAACATCTGGGGGAAACTTAAGGTGGTCATGTAGGTTTTCCCGAGGATGCGGTGCAGAAGAGCCTGCGGCTTCTCGGGGCAGCCTCGGGGCACCTGATGGCAACGCCTCTCCGGCCGCCGGGGAGCAGGAGGCGGCGGGAGAAGGCAAAGGCTGGGGTGCAGATTAGAGCTGAGCGGCACCGTAAGGCGGAGAGCTCCACGGCGATTTCGGCCCGCCTGTACTGGGAACACCAGGATGGGGGGGTGCAAAGGGGCCCCGAGCCTGGAAGCGAGCTACGCCGAGGGGGAGGGGCGGCTGGAAGTCTTCTTGGGCGGAGGAGGGGGACGCCTCCGAACCCTCCCTCCCCCGTTAACTCCCCAGCCCCATGGGAGAAGCCCCGAGGCTCGTCCAGCTCGAGCCCAGGGACCCGGAAGGGGGCTTGCTCCCGGGAGAAGCGGCGTTTCTTTGCTAGAAAGCGCCTTGCGCCCTCAGCTTGGAGGTGGATTGACTTGCGAAGCGGAGTCTGCGGCGGCTGGGGCGGCTGCGGGGGTGCGGCGAGCTCCGGTCGCCCGCCGGGCCCTACTCCTGGGAAGGCTGAACGCACACACCGTACGCCTTGCAGAGATCTAGACCCCCCCTCTCCCCGCCGCTTCCCCCATGTTTAGTCTTTCCCTCCTGGCTCCCAGATTGAAGCTTCGAGAGCCCTTGTGCTTCAGAGGAGGGTAGTTTTATTTCCCTAAAACTCGTGGAAAGACACGAGTTGATGGGCACCCAGGAGTGTCAAAGTATGAGAGTTGGTAAAAGGTGAGGCTGGGGCACCTTTCTGCAGAACACACCTGTTGCCCGGCGCTCGGCTGCATTGTCTGAGAAAGGAAAGTGGGTGACGCCTCACTTTGACTTTTGGGGTCCCTGAAGGGCTGGGTCACTGGCTACCCTCTCCTTTCCGCTTCCCTCCCCACGCACCACGTCTTCCCTCGCACGTGAGCACTGCAAGGAAAGAAGGGAACATAGAAAATAGGCCATACCTACTCTCTTCCACCTTGGAGTGTGTGTGTGTGTGTGTGTGTGTGTGTGTGTGTGTGTGTGTGTGTATGAGAGAGAGAGGGAGAATATGCTAGAAGAGAAGGCCGGGGACAGGAAAAAAGAGAAAAGGGAGATGCACTGGACTAGGGAAATCCCACCCCAATTGCCTGAGCCCTCCGAGCGTCTCGTGTCATGGGACGTCTGTACTCGCTTCCGCTAACGGGGATGGCAATTGTGGGTGGGCGAGGTTAGGGCGCTGCCAGGCACGCCCCGTCTCGTGCGATTCCAGGTGCTGGCTACCTGGCCCACGCCTGGGTCCCCTTCCGCTCGGGCTTTTGTTGCACCCTCCCCCACCTGTGAGCTGCCGGACCGCAGCGGCGGCGGGGGGATTGGCCGGGGGTGGGGGGGTGGGGGGGAGGGGAGGTGAGATGTCGAGGCTCTGTGGGCTGCGCGGACCTGAGTGGAGAGGTCACACCTCTTTCGGAAAAGGGAAAAAAAAAACCCCTAGCTGGCTACCAAGGTGAACCCTGAATGGTTCCCACCTTAAAATCGGCCCTGCTCGTGACGTCAGGTCGGAAATATACCAAAGCGAGCGCCGGCCAAGAGTCTGGGGAGCGCGGCGGCTCGGCGATTGGGCGGCAGGCCGCTGACGCGCGCTGACGCGCGGAGACTTTAGGTGAATGTTGGCAGCGGCAGCGCGAGCCACATAAACAAAGGCACATTGGCGGCCAGGGCCAGTCCGCCTGGTGGCTCGCGCTAGGCTCCGCGGTCCCGCTCGCCTGTCCAGCCGCCGCCTTCCCCTGCTCCCTCCCCGCTCTCGGCACCTCCGTTCCCTTCGCCCCTCTCGCCCACCCCTCCCCGACCCTGCCACCCCGACTCCCGGAGGGAACTACACTTTGGCCGAGTTGAATGAATGAAGAGAGACACGGAGAACTCCTAAGTGAGTAGGTGCAGCCCGTACAGCTCGCGTTCTTTTATCCTTCTTTCTGTTTTTGCACGTCTCTTCTTCCCGCTTGTGTGGTGCAGGTTCTCTGGAAGTGGGCGCCGAAGGCGCGGAGCGCGAGTGGGGCCGGAGGATGGGGAGTAGGTGTGCGCAGCTACAGAGGGCATTTGTCGGAACTCCTGCTTTGCCACCCAACAGAGGCTTCCAGGCTCCTCATTGGTGGACGTGAAAGGGAGGCTTGCACAGTTTCGGGAGCTGCGGACTTAACACGCGGAAATGTGCGCAAAGTTTGCTCTTGGTGCGGAATTGATTGTGGTCTTTGGACACGTAGACTCCAAGTCCTGTGTATACGAGGGACCTGGACGCTGCCCACAAAGTGACAGGGAGAGTGAAAGTTCTTCAGTTTATGTGTTGCTTGGGAACTGTATCACCGCGGCTGGCCAGCGTGCCCGTGTCTCTTGGGTATTGTTGAGTAAGGAGGGGCGGTTGGTAGAGTGACCTGTTACTAAGTTGCTTGAAATTTCTGGTTTTGACATATGCCGCCCTTGTGTTTGTGAGTTTGTCAGAGAGGCAGAGACAGAGAGACAGGCTATTTAGAGTAGTTATGAAGCTGTGAAGTTACCAGAGGGTTAATATCCAGCACAGGCATATCTGTCAAGGGCTGTGAGGGTCAAGAGTCTCCTTTCTTTCTACTTTTTCTGGTTACCCTCCCTCCTCCATGAAGCAAGATTATGAGGTGGGGGGGGGGTGGTGGTGGGGGAGGAGAACAGAATTGGATGTTTGGCTTTCTTTTTCATTAGTAATAAAATCGTCTATGCTCTAGAATGCCTTCCAAGTGGGAACATCTGAAAAGTACTAGGACACAAGAATGCCTTGTTCCAGCAAGTAAGCAGATTGTGGAAGGCTGGATAGGAAAGGTGCTCAGATTGCTATGTTGAGAGGTGCTTCTAACACCGGTGCCACTATTGGATATGCAGCGTTTCCCTCTCCCTGCAACTGACTAAGATGCTCCTGAAAAAATAGGGTTCCCTGTTTCCACCTCTTGGCCATTAAAGATGAAAGACAAATTTCCTGGAGAAGTGAATGCCCATTCACCTGTATCCCCAAACCCAGTGCTCCGTCAAAAGCTCTTAGTAAATCCAGATGCTTCCATTAAGATTGCCTTCAGGGCTACCCGGGCCTTGCTAACATTTTGTAACTCCTAGGGGGTGAAGGAAGATATTGTTTTCACATTTTATATTCTTGACTTCTACTTCCTTCCCTGCTTCCTAGATGAAAAGCCAGTTTCACCACAGGGGAAAAAAAAAAATTCAAGAGAAAGTTCCAATGCTGTATTTTGTTAAACCCCAGTTTCTTCTTATTTAGTTTTGAATTAAACTAAAATGGAAATGACACTCCCCTCTCACTGCCCCCAAACACCCAGTAAAGGGGCCAATTTATTTCATCATAAATAAGTACATGGAATACCTTTCCTTCTTCAGAGGTATTCTCTGCAAGGATCAACACAGTCAATGGGTGAAATTTTCTGTTGTTTCCAGCCATCTCTTTTAGACATTCATTTTAAATGCTCTTTGATAAAGGCTACACACTAATTTCCAAATAAACAATCAAGAAGGGCATAGAAGGGCCTGCCTGGTGATACAGATGACCAGCCAAATCTGTCCGGAAAGTCACCCTAAGGCTTCCTGTGTCTTTATTTCAGGGAGGAGATCTGCCAGGCTGGGCTCTCCACTGCTTTTCTAAAAATCTTGGAAACTTTGTCCTTCATTGAATTACGACACTGTCCACCTTTAATTTTCTCGAAAACGCCTGTAACTCAGCTGAAGGTTAGTGCAACTTCATTTTTTTTCTTTCCCTCCCCCGAGTTCCGTAAACGTCAAGAAACAGGGCAATGCGATCTTTCCCAGCAAACCCTGTAACTTAAGTATTTCCCCCGACCCATCGCCTTCGGGAACAAGTTTCTCATTGTGCAATTCAACTTGATTTCTGGATTGAGCTTGCCGAACCCGAGCTTCAGAGGAAAGGCTCATTGAAGCGGGATTGCCCATGAAAGGGGGCGGAGGGGGAGGCGTTGGAAGTATCCGGGAATGGAGACTGTAATAGCTTTCTAGTTCTGGGTCTTTATTGGATCAGCCTTTCCTTGTCCTGCACTGTTTCGCTCCTCAGTATTCGCACTCTCCGCCCTTCCTCTCGCGCCCCTACGTGCTCTCTGACCGCCGCGGGCTGCCGGTGTAGCTCCAGGTGTACCCGAGCCCGGGAGAAAGTGTTCAGTTGACCAGGCTGAGTGTATATTACCCTGTTTCATTTCCAGCCATGCCTTGTGTTCAGGCGCAGTATGGGTCCTCGCCTCAAGGAGCCAGCCCCGCTTCTCAGAGCTACAGTTACCACTCTTCGGGAGAATACAGCTCCGATTTCTTAACTCCAGAGTTTGTCAAGTTTAGCATGGACCTCACCAACACTGAAATCACTGCCACCACTTCTCTCCCCAGCTTCAGTACCTTTATGGACAACTACAGCACAGGCTACGACGTCAAGCCACCTTGCTTGTACCAAATGCCCCTGTCCGGACAGCAGTCCTCCATTAAGGTAGAAGACATTCAGATGCACAACTACCAGCAACACAGCCACCTGCCCCCCCAGTCCGAGGAGATGATGCCGCACTCCGGGTCGGTTTACTACAAGCCCTCCTCTCCCCCGACGCCCACCACCCCGGGCTTCCAGGTGCAGCACAGCCCCATGTGGGACGACCCAGGCTCCCTCCACAACTTCCACCAGAACTACGTGGCCACCACGCACATGATTGAGCAGAGGAAAACGCCGGTCTCCCGCCTCTCCCTCTTCTCCTTTAAGCAGTCGCCCCCCGGCACCCCCGTGTCTAGCTGCCAGATGCGCTTCGACGGGCCCCTGCACGTCCCCATGAACCCGGAGCCGGCGAGCAGCCACCACGTGGTGGACGGGCAGACCTTCGCTGTGCCCAACCCCATCCGAAAGCCCGCGTCCATGGGCTTCCCCGGCCTGCAGATCGGCCACGCGTCGCAGCTGCTCGACACGCAGGTGCCCTCGCCGCCGTCGCGGGGCTCCCCTTCCAACGAAGGGCTGTGCGCCGTGTGCGGCGACAACGCGGCCTGCCAGCACTACGGCGTGCGCACCTGTGAGGGCTGCAAAGGGTTCTTTAAGGTGAGCCAGGACGGGGGGCGGAGGAGGCAGGTAGGGGCCCCCTAGTGCCCGGAGCCTCAGCGTGCTGGCTCCACCGGGGTGCAGGCGCCCGGCGCCAACTGGCCCCTGACCGTCCGACTCCCGGGGTCCCCGGGGGCTGCCCTGCAGCCGCCCCTGGGCTGCGGCGGAGGCTTCTGGGTACCTGGGAAAGGGAAGTAGGAAGACCGGGAGACCCGGGGTCGCATCCCCCGCACGCAGCCGACCCGGCGAACCACCCCCGCCCGAAGTTGCCGGAGCTGAGTTGGAAGAGGGTCATTTGCATGTGCTAGGAGCTGTCTTCTCTGTTCAGATTGAAATTGGTTAGGACAGAGAACCGTGTCTGAGCTAACCAAGTGGAACAGAATTCCCTATGGTCAAATTAAGTGATCTCTTTATTTCGCCATCCTGATTGAATAATCTTATCATTTTAAATAGAGAAGGTCTCTAAGGAATGTAAATAATATGAATGCCCACGGATTTGTATTTACTGAGCGTCTCCTTCTCCTTCTCTTGGCATATAAAACACAGCAAGGAGCGGCAAGGTTAGCTCAAATGTTAACGCTATCAATTTTCTTCTGTTAAATGCCCTGGGGGAGGAAAAAGAGAAGAGAGAGAAAGAAAAGGAAAAAGAAAAAAATAAAAAGGAGTTGTGTATGTGTTTGTTTATGGGGAGGGTGTGTGGATCCCGGCCGTTCAGAAATTGTGTCTGGATTCCCTGAATTGTTGGATTTTCAAGAGAAAAAAAATTTTTTTTTCCCGGCCTATATTGTCTCCTTTTGCAGCGCACGGTGCAAAAAAACGCGAAATACGTGTGTTTAGCAAATAAAAACTGCCCAGTGGACAAGCGGCGCCGGAATCGCTGTCAGTACTGCAGATTTCAGAAGTGCCTTGCTGTTGGGATGGTCAAAGAAGGTAGGTTGGGGCAAGCAGCCCGCTGCCCAGTCTGCGCCCTTGGGAAGCTCTGCTCCTAGCCCAGACCCACTTCCCAGAGCCGGGGCGGGGGCGGGGGGGGGAGGCCTCCCGCTTCCCCCGCACCGGCCTCTGGCCTCTACGACTGGCAGCTGCCTGCTCGCCCATCCGGCCCTAGAGAAAGCCGCCAGGCCCTTCCCGCCTTTAACTATACGACCCATTGGGAAGAAGACATGAAACAACCCCCCCAGTTTTTACGCTTCTTGTCAGTAAAGGCTTTACAAGCGGTGGGGGCGCTGCCCCGCCCCGCCGGGCGCCCCGCGGCTGCGGCCTTCCCCCGGGGAGGGGCCCAGGCAGCAGCTGGATCTTGCTTTGCCCTCACCCGGCGATTCCTTTGCAGTGGTTCGCACAGACAGTTTAAAAGGCCGGAGAGGTCGTTTACCTTCGAAACCGAAGAGCCCACAGGAGCCCTCTCCCCCCTCGCCCCCGGTGAGTCTGATCAGTGCCCTCGTCAGGGCCCATGTCGACTCCAACCCGGCTATGACCAGCCTGGACTATTCCAGGGTAAGAAGCTGGCGTGGGGGGGATCCTTCGGACAACTGACAGATGGGCAGGACCCCTTCCCCACACCCATCACTAACCCCCAGGCCCAAGGGATAAAAGGAAGCATGCGAGGCTGTGGCTTCACGGCTCTGGGCAGGGCCACAGAAGACAGATGGCGTTGCTAGGGCTGCAGACGTGAGGACAGGGCAGAGGAAGGAAGAGAGGGTAGGCCACAGTGGTCAAACCTCTGTGAGGCCCCTTCCCAGCACCACCGTGCACACACACACACACCAGTGCCTCTGATGCCTAAACCAGAGGCAGGCAGTGCAAAAGCCCCCACTTGGGTTCTATCACCGGTCCTCCATGGAGATGCTTTAATCCTCGTTCTCTCTGGTGCCGTCAGGGTGAGGGATGCCTCCTCCCGGGTCAGAGAAGGGGAAGAGAAGTGGGTATAAGGAATGGCAGTGGGCGGGGGAATCAAGTGGTCAGATTCCTCTTTTACCCCAGCCGTGAGAAATGTGTGCGCTTTAAATGGAGGAAGTGTGCCGGGCAAACCTAGAAGCAAACCTAGAAGCCACTGCAATTTTATTGAGATTTGCAAAGGGCGTCTCTGCTCGAGACCCACTCTGGGACTGGCATGAATACTAACGTGTCAATTGTTTTGTGGAGATAAGAGTGAACGTTTCCCAGGGCTGGTTGGCACTGTATTTAGTCTGTATGGAAATGGTAATTTACATATTTAAAGCAGCGACCTCATAGCACCATCCCTAATTGAATTAATTGCCCCGGAACATCTAATTTCCTTACTGGTCAGAGAGAGGTTTAATTGTTATAAAAACCTGGCTCCCCTACTAGAAACGAGGTTAGCAATTTCACGGGTTATATATTTTAGAGAACCTCATTAAGTGCTTTTTAAAATGAAATTCCAGTTCCAGGCGAACCCTGACTATCAGATGAGTGGAGATGACACCCAGCATATCCAGCAATTCTATGATCTCCTGACTGGCTCCATGGAGATCATCAGGGGCTGGGCGGAGAAGATCCCGGGCTTCGCTGACCTGCCCAAAGCCGACCAGGACCTGCTTTTCGAATCGGCTTTCTTAGAACTATTTGTGCTGAGATTAGCATACAGGTAAATGGAGAGGGCGATCCAGGAAGGTTGGGAATGGAGGAAGAGAGGAAAGAAGAAAGGAAAAGAAAGAGGAAAAGGGAAAGAAAAGGGGGAAAGAGAGGAGAAAAGAATGGGAAATAAATGAGGGGGAAAGGAAGGAAAGGAGAGTAGATAAAAGGAAGAGAAGGGAAGGAGTGAGGGCAGAAGACTTAGATGAATGGAATGGAGGTGGGATAGGGGGCATTCTTGATTGTTATGAAATTAAACCCTTTCAAGGTCCACTGGCCTACGTTTTATTAACTCTTTGGTAATTAGGTGCCTCTTAAATCCCTCATTTATTGCTCTTCAAGTAATTAGTTGTTTAGCTTTTTTCTCTCTCTCTTTTTCTCCCCCTCCCCCTCTCTTTGGTATTAATTGCAGGTCGAACCCAGTGGAGGGTAAACTCATCTTTTGCAATGGGGTGGTCTTGCACAGGTTGCAATGCGTTCGTGGCTTTGGGGAATGGATTGATTCCATTGTTGAATTCTCCTCCAACTTGCAGAATATGAACATCGACATTTCTGCCTTCTCCTGCATTGCTGCCCTGGCTATGGTCACAGGTCAGTACCACAGGCACAGGGCACTTCTCCAGAACTGCCCAGTGGGATTCGTCCCGGTTTTCCCTTGCTGCCTGCCGACCCTCCCTGGTCCTGTCAGCTAGCTAACTGCTCGGTGCATTCCTCTTTTGTTTCTGGTTGTGTTTTCTGCAGAGAGACACGGTCTCAAGGAACCCAAGAGAGTGGAGGAGCTGCAAAACAAGATTGTAAATTGTCTCAAAGACCATGTGACTTTCAATAATGGGGGCTTGAACCGCCCCAACTATTTGTCCAAACTGTTGGGGAAGCTTCCAGAACTCCGTACGCTTTGCACGCAGGGGCTACAGCGCATTTTCTACCTGAAACTGGAAGATTTGGTACCACCACCAGCAATAATTGACAAACTTTTCCTGGACACTTTACCTTTCTAAGACCTCCTTCCATGCACTTCAAAGAAACTGGAAAGAAACCTAAAACTGTCCAGAGGGGGCAAGTCACAAGGGCAGAGAGATCCCCCTGAGCTGCCTCAGCTCTAGCCGGCCCCCACCCCTTCCATACACCTTGGCCCTTGATCTCTAAAGAAAACAAACAAACAAACAACAACAAAAGCAAAAACTGTTACTATTTCCTAACCTGCAGGCAGAACCTGAAAGGGCATTTTGGCTCCGGGGCATCCTGGATTTAGAACACGGACTACACACAATACAGTGGTATAAACTTTTTATTATCAGTTTAAAAATCATTTTATTGTTCAGAAGGAAGCTTCTTAATGTATGACGGAAAACATTTGGCCATGTTTGGTTGTTGCAGTTAAGACAAATGTAATACACATAGACACATACACACACACACCCACATTGTAAGGGGACCCACAAGTATTGCCCTTTAAAAGACTTCAAAGTTTTCTGCTGTAAAGAAAGCTGTAATATATAGTAAAACTAAATGTTGCGTGGGTGGCATGAGTTGAAGAAGGCGAAGGCTTGTAAATTTACCCAATGCAGTTTGGCTTTTTAAATTATTTTGTGCCTATTTATGAATAAATATTACAAATTCTAAAAGATAAGTGTGTTTGCAAAAAAAAAAGAAAAAAGAAATAACCACAAAAAAGGGACAAGCATGTTGATTCTAGGTTGAAAATGTTATAGGCACTTGCTACTTCAGTAATGTCTATATTATATAAATAGTATTTCAGACACTATGTAGTCTGTTAGATTTTATAAAGATTGGTAGTTATCTGAGCTTAAACATTTTCTCAATTGTAAAATAGGTGGGCACAAGTATTACACATCAGAAAATCCTGACAAAAGGGACACATAGTGTTTGTAACACCGTCCAACATTCCTTGTTTGTAAGTGTTGTATGTACCGTTGATGTTGATAAAAGAAAGTTTATATCTTGATTATTTTGTTGTCTAAAGCTAAACAGAACTTGCATGCAGCAGCTTTTGACCGTTTCCAGAGTGCTTATAATATACATAACTCCCTGGAAATTACTGAGCACTTTGAATTTTTTTGTTTTTTGTTTTGATGTCTAAGATTGTCAGTTAATATATTATTTTATGTTTGCGTAAGAATTTTAATATTGCCATATTCTGTAGTATTTTTCTTTGTATATTTCCAGTATGGCACAGATATGAGTCACTGCCTTTTTTTCTATGGTGTATGACAGTTAGAGACGCTGATTTTTTTCCCTGATAAATTCTTTCTTTGAGAAAGACAATTTTAATGTTTACAACAATAAACTATGTAAATGAACAGAATTTTGTCTTCTTTCTGGGTTAGGAAAAATGATGGCTAAACAGCAATATACAATAGACAGAGTTGGAGATTGATTTGGGATAGGTCACTTATTCAACATCTGAGTTTCTGACAGCTTAGACCTATTCTGGCAAAAGGAACTGGGAAATTGAACTAATTAGCCAGAGAATTCTGTACAATATTTTTCCTTAACCGGAATTTTCTGGTGTGGCAACCTACATTTATCAGAATCAGGTGAGAATATCTCAACTCTTCTGATAACTTTGCCAGTAAGTGCAGCTTTCAGAAGAGAAGTTCAGGAGACCTAACAGCTTTTGAAGTTTTGCAAGGTTCGAAGTCCTATCAAGTTTTTGTCTTGCACAATGTTTAGAAAGTATCTTTTTAAGACTCAGAAAGTCAACATGGATTTGAAGTGTATTAAATATAATCTCTGATTTTTCCCATTCCTTGTAAAGGATCTTGGAGGAAGAGCCAAGCATTTTGGTCCCTTTGGGCCTTGGGTCAGTGGTCTTTGGCATAGAGCAGAACAGTAGAGGCATTTCTTACAACTTTTTGTTTTCCTCCTTCAGTGAATAGTGATGAGGTTCAATTTGCAGTTTTAGAATAATATTTCCGTCTTACAAATTTCTCAGGTAAAGAACAAAATATCCATTCGTCAGGTCCTGGGTCTTGTCAGATACAAACAAGTTATACCAAAGTCTCTAGGATTCCACCCAGCACCAACTTTTAGCAAAGAAAGTAACTAACACTGTAGAAGCCACTTCGGGTACCAGCTTCCTCTCAGCGACCTGGTCCTTGGGGGATGGAGGTCCAGCCAGTTTCGCCTCTGGACAGCTGTGAATTCATAGAAAGTGCAGGATGGGGGTGGTTTACTTCGTTGGCCCTGGTGGATTTCAATTGGCCTCCCGGTCACTGAAATTTACAGAACGTGTTATTGTTTTTAAAATGCAGAGTTAGAACAGTAAATTTCCAGGAGAGGTCTCAGGTTATTTTTACTTTGCCTTTTCTTCTTTAAAAAAAAAAAAAAAAAAAAGACATGTTTTGCGGGTCGGGCAATAGAGATAAGGCAGGTCTCCGTGGTAATTTAAGGTTATTTTCAAGAGATGCGTTTCTCTACAGGTAACTCTGAGGGGCAAAAGTGGGTGGCCACTTAAGAGATTAAGTAATAAGCAAAATGTCCGATGTCCTAGCTTCCTTGAAAAGATGGGGCTTGCCATTTCCTTTTATTTTCACAACTTCTGCTGAACCAAAGCCGAACACTAACAAGCAGAGAGAAAGAGAAAGCTCTTTAGAAATGCAGTGAGTCTGCAGAGCCGTCAGCAGTCGTCTCCCAGGTGTCTGCAGCCCCGAGACAATTACATTCCGACTCAGAATCCTCGAGAGTTGAACCCAGAAACGAACTCTGTTGCAGGTTCTCCCTTAAGGAAGCCGCTGTGCATCACCCGAGGCCAATGGGGTGTCAGGTAGTGCGTCTCTCGAGAATTTGGGGTGAAAGGAGGGAGGGATGACTCTCTCCCATGCCCGCATGCAGACTGCACCGGCTCCCCGTATATTTAGTTGTAATTCCTAAATTGAAAAGTGGCTAGTCCTTTTTCTGCTTCACAGTTACCGAGTCAATTTCCAACTCCCGGCTGCGCACCGGGTTGCGCGGGGAAAGAGCCTCGCACGCATCTGTCCCGCAGCTTCCGGTATCCCTAAGGCTGAGGACTTCTCCTGTCCTGGTCTTTCTAGGAGTAAAGCCCAAGAAAAGCAACAGACAGGATGCGTTGCAAAAGACAGAAGTTTCCTGGAACTCCTCCAGAAATAGATTAAAACTTGATAATGGGGGCTTCATATAGCCCTCCTCTCCCCAAGTCCTCTTAAGAATTTCAGTTACTGTGTGTTGTTTCAGCAATGGAAATATTTTATCATTGTTCAGGAGACATGACCATACACTTCTCAGCTCTGAAAGAGGGTCTAATTTTAAGTCTTCACGGTGTCTAGACCCACGTCGAGTGGTTGCTTAGAACGCCCTGAATTTATGGAGAGTTGCCCTTAATACAAAGCACGTGGGCTCCGCTTCTTTACCGTCCAGGCGACTGCCACGGTCTCTCCAAGAACCCAGGCGGCCCTCTCTCCGACCTTCCGCTTTCGGAAAGAGAGAGAGAGAGAGAGAGAGAGAGAGAGAGAGAGAGAGAGAGAGAGAGAGAGAGAGAGAGAAAGAGAGAGAAAGAGAGGGAGAGAAAGAGAGAGAGAGTGTTTGAATTTCTGGTCCTGATTCTAACGAGAGAGAGAGCCTGGTCCACAGAGCTGACAGCACCCTGCGGTGACAGCGGCACCCAACGACCTTACCTTGTGTATTTCATTTTGGTGCTCAACTCCATCCCTAGAGAGTTGGTGTGCCCCCTCCACTAAAAATACCGGTCATAAGTCTTATGGGACACTGGTTCTCAGAGTGCAAGGAGCCGGACAAGGAGAAGCAGATATTCCTGCCAACTTAAGAATGTCGCTTGAAGGTTCCATTTCACTCTGCCATGAGAATCCCTCGGCTTTATCTGCTCTTCAAAGCTAATAGTCAATTACCTAATTGTATCTTAAACCTAGGCGTCGGCAGTGAATACTTCCAAGATACAAACACGTCTGTGAGGGAAAAGTTTTATTTCATTGCAATATTTGGATCACAGAGTTTTCCGGTACAGGATACATTACCATCCCGCCAGGCCCTATCCAGGGTAGCGATACCAGGGCCCTTCCAGGCATGTCGCGGGATGCGCATCTTTGCGCCACCAGCTCCCTGCCTAGCTCCGCACTTGCGCCCGTTTCCTTTTTTATCCGCCGCGCGGCAGCGCGGAGGTGGCTGCGGAGAGTGAGGGCTGGGGTCTCCCGGGCCGGCATCGCTTCTCTCGGTGAGGGAGGCTCCCGGTTCTGCCTCGAAGCCGTGTTGCTCGCCGCCACCTCAAAAATGGAGACGGGTTCTATCGAGGTGGGAGGGGAAAAGAGGGTATCTTGTCCCGCGGATTTGAAAACTTTTTTTTTTCAGTATTATTTCGACGGTTGAGCAAGAGGTCTGGCAGTGAGTATCTCTAAAACATCCTCCTCCAAAAGGGGTTTTAAGGCTTCCCCCCACCCCCGCCTGTGCCTGCTATTCGGGAACAGGAACTGTCGCTACGTGGGCGCGCCCGGAAACGCCTCAGTAGTCCAAGCCTCCTGTGCGCCCCGCGAGTTTCAGAGTCCCACCGGGGAGGGATGGAGTTTGGGGTCCCAGCCTAAGCCCAGTCAACGGATCCTCCCCAGGGTTCTCAGCCAGGACTAAAAAGAGCGCACCCGGTAGCAACAGTCCTCGGGAAAGGTTCGGCCAAGATCTGTGCATCTGGCAGAACTCAGCCAGGGGATCGCGTTTAGCAAAGCTGCATGTTTTGGGGTCCAGTCGATACTGGCTGACTTTACTAGTAAAGCAAGATAAGAATTCCAAACAGGGCCGTTATTTTTTTGTAATTCGTTTTTAGTAAGAAAACAAACACGCACAAATCCACTTTTCATTTTTACTTTTGAATTTTACTAGAAACTCCAAATTGGATATTACGCATAGCCATTTAGGATGGTGAGGCTGTCATTGAAATCCATCTTCCCTCAGTCTTTCTGTTTCCTGAGCACGACTGGAGACGACCGCTGGGGCCGCAGGGTCTTTGCTCCGACTTTAATTTTGCGCTTCTTTAGGGAAAGTCCCACTTCCGTCGGAGGGCGCTTCCCGGAGCGGGACAGCGGGGCCCCACCCAACGCTAGGGGCGTAAGGAGGTGGCCGCACCCCTGGTTCTTAGCCGCGACGTGCGCTCCCTGCCCAACTGACAGTGGCGGGAGAACTCCGGAGAGCGAGGCTCCCGCCGCTTACTCCTTACCCCACGCCTTCCCACGAGGCCCCCCCCACCCAGCGTGGTCTGATTTTGAGGCCCCAGAATGGCTGGAGAGGACGTGTCTCCGTTTGTGGTTCGGGGGTGCGAATGTGGGGACGCACGCGCTCCAGCGCTGCCCGAGGCGTTTTGGAGACTTAGAATTTGACTCTGCAGGTTGCAGCAGGAGACTTTGCCCAGGGAGCCCTGGACCAATTAGGACGTACTCGCCCGGGTTAACTCTGTTTCCTCCGTTTCCTGCCCTGCCCTCCCCAGCTGCTCCTCGCTTCTTTCCCAGCTGTTCCACGTCCCCCAGGGCCGGAGGCCGCAACAGGTTCCAGTCGCCGCGAGGCCAGGTCCGGTGCGACAGGGCGCGAGCACGTGCGGCCGAGCGCGCCTCCGGCTTCCCCTGCACCCACAGATCAGTGGTCAGTCTTGGGTCCCCCCCCACCCCCAGTTGTGAGCCGAGCTGGAGCGTCCATCCACTCCAAACTGGGGAAAATCTTTTTTCCCTGGTTGTGGGCTCACAAATAGGAGGGGCAGAGGCGCCGGGGCGCGAGTCGGAGGCGCATCCGCCCCGCGGAAAGGGGCCCCAGCACCCCTCGCACACGTGTGCCCCGCAAGTGTGCTCCCAACCCCGAAGCTCCGAGGAGACATCGTGCGCATCCGGCTCTGCTTTCAGGTCTCGCACTACGGGCTGTGAGCCCTAGGCCCGCGCGCCGGGGGATGCGACTCGTCAGGTGGCCAGATGAGTGCAGCGCCTGGAGGGGCCTCAGGACATCCAGTCTGCCTATCCGCCTGCCGCGGGCGCGCTCCTTCCTCCCCTAAAGACGCCTCCGACTGCGGGCTGCTGGCTGCCCTCTTCTCTGCTTAGCCGAGCTCTGTAGTGCTCAGCTGGACCTGACAGAGCACGGAGCAGGGACCCGGATCCTTGGAGAGCTCGGCTTCCACGCTTCCCTCCGCGTTTCTTCTTCCTCCAGTTGATCTCTCTTACTCCTATTTCTCTATATTTCTAGCTAAAGTTGTGTTTAGAGAAACTAGGATTTCCAGGACACGTGCCGCCAGTCCTAACAAATAAGAGTCTCCGAGTTTCTGTTAGAGACTTCCCTGGGGCAGTAGAGGGTGGTCGAGGGGCAGCTGCGCGTGTGAGAACTCCGTTGGATACTAGAAGGGCTTCTAGAGGGACTGCTCCTGCTAAGAGAGGCTCGGGTTAACTGTCTCAAATTAACTTGGACTTCTGAAGAAGGTACGAGGTAGAGAGGGAGAGAGGACGCTCCATCAGTAAGCTGCCAGTAGGCCAGTGTTTTTCAAACTGAGGGTCCTGACCCATCAGTGGTGTGTAAAATCCATATAATGGGTTACGATCAGAATTCTCTTTCAAAGGAATAAATGAATAACAGAATAGAAATCACGAGTTCTTTGTACAGAGTAGCCAAAGTATAAAAAGTGTAAGCATTGTTAGCTGAAACTTTTCTTGGCCCACAGTATAGAATATATTTATGAGTGTGGGTCTCAGGTAAAAAGTTTGAGAGCCATTGCTGACCGAACAGACTGTGCCGGAAGTGAAGGAGGGGGGTTGCCTGTACTGAGAGATGCTGATAAGGGAATTTCAGCATTGTGGTTTTGTGGTCAGTCTTCTCTTTTCTGTATGTTTTATTTATTTTTTTGTCCCCCGTCTCCTCTGTGCTCCTCCCCAATTCCAACGAAATTCCACCTCTCTTTATCCTCTGGCCCGTTGAGTGCTTGGAGCCCGGCTGGGCATTGTGAGTAAGGACCAGGGGACAAGCACACAAAGCCATTCCCTTTGCCTTTCCCTCAGCAACCTAGCACCTGGGAAGAGAGTGAACAGTGAAGCAAGTCGTGGGGGAAGCTAGAGAGAGGGTAGGGGAGTGACCATCACATTGTCCATTCACCACGTGCCTGGCCTTTTCATTTATTGCCCAACACTGGGAAAGAAGCAAAAGCTTTTGAGGAAAATAGGTAGAGATAGGGATGGGTAAAGATAATGAACCTTACTGAGAAAGATCAGATGAGTGGGGACTGAGGAGATGGAAGAGGAAGGGGAAATTTGAGGATTTATTTAATCGAAGTGCTAGAATTGAAGGCAAATAGAGATGGGAAAGACGACTAAAATGCCCTAGAAATACAGGATGCCAGGGTACCAGCAATAATATAGATGGGCTTCAAGAAAAAAAAGAGATCAATAAGAGCAAACAGAAGGGGCACATAAAGGATGCTGGGTGTGGGTGGGCAGATATAAGATGAAAGTTGGATGTGGAGGCCATAGTAAAAGGTTTATGTAAGGAGAGGGTGGATTTAGGTGTGGGAAACCTTGGGTTAATGGGGACCATACAGAAGTTTCAAGTTATGTCATAAAGGAATTAAAAGGAACAAAACCATTGACATGGAAAAGTACTTCCCCTGTCATTTCATTCTAACTAAGGGGTATTGAAAGCAGGCTTGTTTCTTAAGGGGTGCTGCAGTCTCCAGTCTGGGGTAATGTGGATTCTTTTCAAGATTCCGGCCAATGTGAAAGGCAGTACCAAATGGCAGATGAGGCCATGGTTTCTGAGATTGTGCCGTCACTACCTGCCATGTTGCAGGACTAGATCTTATCTCATATAATCCTCTCAACTCCAACCTGTGAGGTTCACATTGTTGCTTGCATTTTACAAATGAGATGAGACTCAAAGGTACTGTTAAATATCTTGGCTTCTAAGTACATGGAATAGCTGGAATTTGAACTCAGAACCAGGACTACAATTCCAACTGCCTTGCTTTTGTGCTACCTGGCACAGAAGGATTGTACCTTTTTCTCCCATAACTTCTGCCAAAACTGACTATGAGTTTCTGCTGAGAGTTGAGAATGTTGTATTCAGACTTCTAGAGGGGAGAAATAACATGAAATCATAGTGGGTAGTGATAATAGTACATTGCTCTTCTCTCTTATTTATGAGAATAATCCCTTCTCTCAGAAGGGATTATTTTGATTGTGTTTTGATTGCTTTCACAGTTAATGCGTGAAGGAGTTTTGAGTTGCTTGCTTTGCTGCCCAAGAAAAGAATGGGAATGATTGCTGTATTTGTTTTTGTCACCAAGAAAGTCGTATTAAAGGTAATACGAGGAAAAATGTTTTTCCTCCTCAAGCTGTTTGAATTTCCTTTTATTAATCATCTGATTTTTAGCCAGCTTCTACATTTCCTATCAGGAAAACCAAATTGTACATCAGTAAGTTCACTTTAGTCACAGCCCCAAGCAGATCACTTTGTAAAAACTGGCTGTGCACGAGCCATTCACTCTTTCTCCGACTTCTCCTGTATTTGTGGTCTGCAATGTTTAACTGTTATGAACATTTTCTTAAAAGCTACTCTCACAATCCACCAAATGGCATAAATGGATTTTGCTTAGAGTGTCAAGTGGAGAGTAATATTTCTCCAGAAGACTATCTGCATCCAAGTTGGCATGGTCAAAGGGCTGCAAAAATAGTCTTATTATGTTACACAATTTATTAGAATATAGCACTTGACAAACAAAATATCGTGGATTTAGGTCAGCTGTTTGCTTATACAATAGATTTTGTTCGTCTTTGACATTTAATTTAAGCTTCGCTTACCTGAGGGCTGGGAATAGGATAAGTATGTTCTGCATGTGTTATGCTTCTTGTTTTATAAAACATACTTGTCTGCAGCTATCCGGAAATAATTCACAATCAGTGACTTGGGACAAGGAAGCCTTGTGACATGTTCTGAAAGTGCCTTTCTGAAATGAAGTTCTGAAAAGTTGAATTATGGAGACCCTAACAGGGGTTTTTATTTTTGAGGAATGAAGACAGCTACATTTGCTTCCTTGGTCTTTTGCTGAATTATCCTCCCTGTATAGTGAATTGATACAGCTAAAAACAAGCTTCCAGAAATCCATAATGAATCTATGTGATGCCAAGAATCTGTGTTCTGTGTAACTGTCCCACTCTCAGCAGTGCTGGGCGGAATGTGGCTGGGCCACATGTGTGGAAACAACATCAAAAACATTTGACACTTCAGTGACTTATTTTTAATATATCTGAGAAAAATGAAGTCTGTTGCTGTAAAGTCTGCACTTGCAGATGTGTTAGCCCTAAATAACCTTTAAAATTGGTCATGGTGTGGCGGGAGATCTTGGTATTCATGAGTGTTTTGACATGTTTGACATTTTATGTATGGTGTACTGCTCTGTCTTGCATTTTTTCCCCCAATAGTGCATGTTTTCCTACTAAAATGCAGCTCTTGGTGTTTATATTTGGGGTCTATAAGTCTCCTTATTGGATGAATGATTTGTTATTATTTATGCAAATAATGTTTTAAATGAATTAAATTATTACTGGTTTCTATGCTATGGCCAGAAAAAGAGAGCTATATAAAGAAGAGATCATTTGATTTTTAGTTTTAAAAGAAAAAATATATTTGATATATGTCAAACATACCAAATTTGCTACAGTCCTGGATTAGCACATAAGGAAAAGCAATTCTATGGAATGATTATGCTTTCAGAAGCTGAGGAATTTGTGTGCCAGAATCTGGTGTAATGAATAGAGGTTTTGAAATCTGTCTGAGTAGTATTTAAAATTGTCCTCTATTCATTTATTTTTGGAAGGGTTGTAAAGTATCTCTAGTAGGGAATTGCCAATTGAACTGAGAAATTTAGGTGGCCTTGAGGTAAGTATACTGTAAAAAATCTACATACCTAAATATAGATAGAATCAGAGATTTCGACAGCATTTCTGAATAAGATATAGGTTTGATACTGTGGTCATCTTTCCCTGTACCATCTTCTATGTTAGTTCTACAGGTAGAGCTGAGTAAATGAGTTCAAAAGATTCAGTGAATGTTTGGTGAGGAATTTTTTTCAAATTTATGAATAACATATTACAAAAAGGATTCCCATTTGTTTTCTGAGTGTTGGAAAAGGCAACAACTTTGAGGATCTTTTGCTATCACTTTTACCTTGTGTGATAAACATGGGTGCTACACAAAGTCTGTTCTAATGTCTATTCAGACTTGTCTAAGGATGGATGAATTTGGCTGAAAGTTTTGTCATTCAGAACTAATAAGTTGCTAATTACTTTTTCCCCTTTAAAGCTGATGTTGCTAATAATGTGACTTCCCTTTAAATGTTATTCTCTTTAAGACTGTAACTGACTCTAACGCTTTGACATTTTTTTTGTCCCAGATATTTCTCCTGTTTTTAATCTCCACCTGTTGTCTCATGCCCGGACCGTACCGTACCTCCAGGTGGGAGGACAAACGGGCAACTTTCTGTGTCCAGGGTGTCAGTGCTGCTTTGCCTCTGGAGTGGAAGTTTTATGTGCACTTTCCTATGCACCCTCTCCCTGGGGACTAACACATCACCTCCATGACGCACACAGCAGTTGTGGCCTGGGGTTTGACAAGAATACCGTAAGTTTACTTTCAGTTAGCGCAAGTATTTAATGTCGCATCTTGCAATTCAAATGGTATCAAGAGACCAACTTGCACACTATCTGCTACCTACTGGTATCCTCCAGTTTCTCTTCTGGACTCACAAAGCCTTACGTCTTTCACATCCCTTTGAGGATCTTTCTGAGCAAAATTTCTTCATAAAACACAAAACAACAGAAAACTTTAGCATGAAAGGTGCAGTGCTGTCCTTTTAAAAATAGTATTTTGATTTGTAGAGCAATGTGAATGATGAGAGTCTAACACTAACAAGATTGTGAATCTCATTTCCAGTGTTATGAGTTAGGAAAAATGCAAGGCTTCTCTTCAATGTGCAGTGTTTTGTATGTTTAACATTGCTTTCATCAAAATATGTACTGTTGATTCATTCATTACATATCTTGTATGTACTTAACAGAAAAGCAAGAAAAAGAAAATCAAGTGCTTGTCTTTCCTTGAGTTAATTTCCCTTAACATGTATTCAAAATAAGCATTCCAATGTACCATAATATAAAACAGTTATGGAATTTGATGACTATAGGAAAGTTGGTGTGGGTGAGAAATGCATCATTCATTAGATTGCAAGTAGCAATGTATGATACAGAAAAGGCAAGGTACTATAAACAGGAAGCTGTAAATAAGCATTTTTTTCCTTTCTGTAACTAGAATACAAATACTTGCATTATGTAGACATATTCATAAATTTTGATGATAACTTAGTGAAACAGGACCATAAATATGGAAAGTAAGCATATTATTAAACGTATATGATTTTGCAATGAATGCATATTATTTTTAAAAGTCTATGTTCCTATGGCTTTCACTTAGAGAAATCAATCTCCCACTACTATGAACAACCTCATCATTTTTTTTTTCCTCCAGCTAATAACGGTAACTTCCAAAATTGAAGACTGAACTGCAGTAGTCAAACTTAACAACCCTCTGATCAAATTACAAAACTGGTGACTGAAAAGAACATGAAACCTGCGATACAGTTTCACAAAACCTTTTTTGAAATCTTATTCAGATTAACATGAGCACTGTCACGTGCTGAAAATTGGTTGGAAGAGCATAAATAAAATGAACTGTTGTCTGGCAGTAAAGCTGGCTTGTGTGGAATGATTCACTGGGGGTGCTGTTATAAGGCTTGTATTTAACCTTATTATTAACAATCCTTATAATGGGCAAAGATCACATTAATTACACTCACAAATGGTACAGAACGGAGAACTTGGTGAGACCAGAGAAATACAGAGGCACAAAGAGAGGTCAGGCATACACAGAGAAAATGAAGCACTTCTCAGCTGAGAAAGATGAAAGCAAATATGTCCAATACATGTCTCAGCATAATGGATTTGAAATACAGAGTATGAGTGCAAGCGAAAAATTTGTAAAATGCTAATGCTCGGAGTGAAGGCTGCATAAAAAGTTTGGTAGAAATAGTCCACGTAAAATTAGAGCCAAAAAGAAAAAAAGCTTGTATGCTTTTAAAGCTGCATGCCCAGGGACTTCTCACCATCAGAACAAGAGAGGTGAAAATCTTTTTCTGAAGAAAGCATTGAGGAGGCAGTGCCAGAATCCCACGTGCAGTCCTGAACTTCCCAGCACCAGAGGGATGTTGACAAATTGGACAGATTTCAGAGAACCACAACAAAAAATGATTAAGGGCTGGTGCAATTGACTTAGGAGAAAAGATTAAAAGAACCAATTATGTATTGCTTATCCAAACAAGACAAGCAGTAGAGTGGGGAGCAGACAAGAAAACCATGTATGATTATTTGAGGAGTGTAAATACCAAGGTAGGAGATGAATTGCTTAGATGGGTCCAAAGTGGTGATAACTTTGAGGTAAGGGGAAGAAAATAAGTAAAGAGGGATTTGGTAGATTATCAGAAAAATGATTTGCATGATGTTACTTGTAAAATAATGGAGGCAATTTTGAGGAATTAGTAAACTGTATTGCATTATTATTATTATTATTATTATTATTTTAATGCAAAAAGGACCACTTATTCACTACTAGAAAAACTTTGAGATGAGAAAGAGGAAAACAAAGAAAAAACAATAGTTTACTTCGATTTAGAATGTGAAGAATTTTATATATAGTTTAAATTAAATATGACACATTCAAATAAAGGTCAGAGTGAATCTTAAATGAAGCTATCCTAAAAATAGGACCTTTCCTACTTTCAGAGGTCTTCTTCGCAGTAGATCTATTCTTGACCACATATTCTATAGTAAGCTAACCCTACCTTGGTTAATGTAATAAGAGGATTTTAACGTTTTCTTTTAGTAAAATATTCCTCTCATGGAATTGTTCTCCTCATAATGGAAGTGATGCTGATGGAACACAGCTCAGTATCAAATATATAAAAGAAGCAAGACGTGCTCTTATTTATCTTTTATTAGTATTTTTTCTGGCATGCCCCTCTGAAACTTGGAGCAGCTTGGAAGGGAAAAGTACAAATGGAATGAAGTGGCCACTTTAAATTATAATAAGCAAGGAGGTGAGGGAAAGGATATTACAAAGCATCCTGCTCTAGAAGCCAAGCAAAGGAAAATCTTTCTTCCAGTGTCGATGAGAAATAGAAACAGATCTAAAAATATTAATGGCAAAAAGAAGTAAGTGAACTCAAGACTCATAAGGATCGCCTGCTTTCCCTGTCGTAGTAAGAGAGTGATTTTTCTGTGCTAGAAGATGCAGCATGTGAGGCAGAGAGATGCAGAAAGAGAATCTCATTAACATGAGCTCTCCACTCCCCATGCACTTTGAAACTGCCTGCTGTCAGGCTGCTGAGAAGCCAACATATGCAGGCTTCTAGGGGTGCCTGCTGCAAAAGGCTGCGTGTAATTATTTCTGGATAGGATCCTATGTATGATTCCACGATAATACTAACTTATAGTCTGTCTCTATTTGAACTGATATTTCCTATATGCCTAGTTTAAACTTCTAACAGTAAGGTATCATATTGGGAGCACACAGGTATTTTCTCTTAAGCGGCGTAGTAAACGTTGATGTCTGGACCCTGGTGGATTTACTGTGCTGATTGGAGAAAAAAAAAAATAGCCAACATTTGTTTGTACCTTTTTTTGATATGTTGTTTATAGCCGGTACATAATAGCTTGTGTCAATTATGGCCAGTTGGTTTTATCTGGAGTATCTTTACATTTCTAATGGGTATGTTTTATACCAAAACTCACCAGATAATTTTAGTTTCAAGATGACATATAAAGTGTCTGTGTGGTGCCTTCTTAGTGTGCTGCAGGAGATCCCAACTCTTCTTCTTTATTATTATTATTTGTTGAAAAATGTTTTAAAAAATGCATTACCCTAATAAAAGTCAATGAACTATATTTACTAGACAGTTTTATTAAGTGAAGAGGATGCTATAAGATTTCAGTAGATTTCTTTTTCATTTTGTAAATGGTTATAATTTCTGATTTTATTTTAGAAAACTCTTTAGCCTGGAGATTTAATTTAATCATTTTTGCATTAAAAAGCGATAGAAAAGAGATTACACAGGTAGACTATGCTGTAAGCAAACATTTATAATTTCTAAACTGCTTTACTTTTGTTACTGTGTTAATGATTTAGTGGAAAAATGACCTTACTTTTGCACAAAGAATTAATTAAAGTAAACAAAGCTGCTATCATTGACTTTTTCATGTAAAACTAATGATAAACTTTTCTAACGAGGAACATTTCTGCTGTAACTGTGCATTTAAAAATACCACTGTGGATAAAGGAGGGGTTGATTTTTATTTTCAGTTTTGTGATTAGCTTATTTCAAACACTCTTAATTCTTCTGATCATTTAAAGGAATGTTGAATTTTAGATTATTCTATTTAACCTAGGTTCTACAACTAATGGCAAAGTCTTTTTATTATTCTAATTTATTTAATAATCAGTAATTTGTTGTAAGTGATATTAAGGTTTTTTTAAATTAATCACTTCTTTTTCCTTTTTAATCTTGTCATGGCTCCACAGTGGAATCTTAGTCCTAACCCTCCCATTTGCATGCTAAACCTTTTATTTAGTTTAATCTTTCCATTATTTTGAGCTCAGGTTTTTGACCACAAGACTTCCTGACATGATTATGCTTTTTTTTTTCTTTCTGTGCTGTTTGTGTTTCCTTTCAGTCTGTTGTTTGAAAGCATAGGACAAGTCCAACCAGGGCAGAGTGGTCATGTTAAGGAAGCTGAGAGTTAGACAATGACAATGTATAAATGAGTTGTCTAGATCCTTGCAAATTCACCAGATCATTGCACAGCATGTGAATTTTCTTTGGATACAAGAACATTATTATTAACTATGACATAACGTGTGTAATCTTTATAATGGCTACTTTGTGAATTAGATTGATTTTTTAAAATAAATTTACTTTATTTTTATTTATTTTTGGCTGCGTTGGGTCTTCGTTGCTGCACGCAGGCTTTCTCTAGCTGTGGCAAGCGGGGGCTACTCTTTGTTGCGGTGCACGTGCTTCTCATTGTGGTGGCTTCTCTTGTTGCAGAGCATGGGCTATAGGCGAGCCGCGAGCTTCAGTAGTTGTGGCTCGTGGGCTCTAGAGCGCAGGCTCAGTAGTTGTGGCGCACGGGCTTAGTTGCTCCGTGGCATGTGGGATCTTCCCGGACCAGGGATCGATCCTGTGTTGCCTGCATTGGCAGGCAGATTCTTAACCACTGTACCACCAGGGAAGTCCCTAGATTGATTTCTAGGGAAATAGATGGAGGCAGTTAACATCTGCCGTCTTCTTAGGAAGTTAAGCAGCTGTCTGTTTATAGAATTGTAAAATGAACTTAAAGTGGTCTCACAAGGTTGTCTAAGGCCATCTTTCTTTCACTTGGCCAATCTTGTCTTGCTTCCTTTGCAGGTCAAAGACAATATCCCAGTTTATCTCCAAGTGCACAAAGGGAATTGTGTCATGGGATGGGGATTTGAAAAAAATTTTTATGAGCATTTTAATATTAGATGCTAATTACTTTGACTATGCCATTAAAAGGAATGAAAGATTTATCTTTTGATAATTTTCTGGTACCTAGTGAAAATCCTTAGGCACTCAAGTGTTTTACCCCATAGTGCATTAACACATTTATATTCCAGATAAACGTCTCAGAAATGACTGTTTTTAGGCCCACTTTAGGAAGGGCATATTTTGCATATAAAATATTATGATACAGTGACAGAATATTATAGCATTTAGTGAATGATTTCGTGAATACTCTCCCAAGTGTTTTCAGGATGCCAAGTGTATCTAAATTACATTATGTACATTTGGCTTACTTATACAAAATGTATTTATTTATAGAAAAAGTAGTTTTTTGAGATGATTCTTTAACATATGTGAATAACTCCCATTGATTTTTTTCCAAGGAATAAGATGTCTTTGAGTTGGTATGAATATGAGAGTTTTTGACAATGGTAAGCTTTGTTGCTTAACACTTTCTTCGTGGATTTATAAATAATGACTTATATTCTAAAGATGTGCACAGTGCAGAGGAAACGCATGAGGCTGTAGACGTATATTTATTACATATATAGATACCAAATTGCTCTGACACTGATTAGGGCTTAAATAATGGCATACCTAACCAAAGGCAAGCAAAACATTGGTTTAGTCATTAAAGTAAAACTTACTTCTTTGCAGGTTCAAAGTTCATGTTTAAAGCAGTCTAGGTTAGATAGATAAAACATAAGCAAGTAGACCTATACACAGTGCCTGGTCTTTTGTCGTACTGAGTGCATTGAACTCCCACTGAGAGTCTAGGATCTGGAGGCTTGTGGAACTAGGGAGAGTTGACATATTTAATAGAACAAACCCTTGTCTTAGAGCTTTTTATTTTCCATAGGTGTATACAAGACTCTGTACCTATTCTGCTCCCATTGTTCTTTTCTATTTGGAGGTTTTTAGGGAAGAATGAACCCACCTTGTGCTGATATCAGGAGCCCTTCAGGAATTAGATTAATTGCTTAGTTTAAAGCTCTATGTTTTAGAAAAATAAAGGGAAGAAACAGGCTCCAGTGGAATGATGGCTTTAGAATCTTTTAGGAGTACCCTGGGGAATAGTTCTGAACACTTGGATATAAATGTGGGAGCTGACTAAATGCAAGATTATAGCTATTCCATGACTCAAGAATCCAATGCATTGTATCATGTACAAGATACGGTGAGATTCTGGGCACTTCCTGTGAGCATTGAAATAAAAGTAGCAATCATCGTAAACAACCGAACAAGTATGCTGAGCATTGTTAACTACTAGCTGTGTTACCTTGAGCAATTTACCTAGCCTATCTATGCCTCAATTTCCTCATCTGTAAATGAGATAAAAATAGTCTGGCACAGGATGAACCCCCAGTAAGGTGTGATTATTTCTATTGCCACCATCTCATTAGGCTCTGAGAATAGAAGCACTTTTAATTTCAATTCCACCTTCCACTCTAATAAATTTTGTAGTTGTACTTGGTGGTTTGTAATACTGTTCAATGTGGAGGGCCTTTTTTGCATTCATCTAATTGACCAATCTTGACTGCAAATCCTCCATGTGCTAGTGTAGGGATGCT
The DNA here is from genome assembly GCF_949987535.1 of Balaenoptera acutorostrata. NCBI lineage: Eukaryota > Metazoa > Chordata > Mammalia > Artiodactyla > Balaenopteridae > Balaenoptera > Balaenoptera acutorostrata. The sequence continues at coordinate 18,601,303 of NC_080071.1, read as the reverse complement.
GAGAATACAAAGAAGAAAATCCATAGTCATTGCTCTCAAGTCTATTAGAGTCATATAAGAAGGATATACATGAAAACCAACACTTTTGGCACAGTATGTTAATAACTCTACACAGGGACCTCTACGCCATGTGTTGGGATGGAGTACCCAAGTATCCTTGGGAGCATCTCTTGCAGGGAAAATAGGAGTTTACTTCTAAGACAAAAGGGAATGTAAGATTAAAGGCTTAGAGGTATGAAAAGGCTAGGGTTTTCTGAGAAATGCTGGCATATAAAATCTAAGGGAGAAGATATTGGCAGGTGAGGTTAAACTGATAATCAGAACCTGGATTCTGCAAGGCCATACAAAGCAATTTATATTTTATATTTTGACCAGTTGGCAATTAATGAAACTTCAACTGGGAAGTGAAATCATCTGATTAAATTTTTATAAAGATCACTCTAGCTAGACATGGAGGATGGATTGAGGGTGAGAAGTTGCTTTAAGAAAAAACGAATGTGGAACCTAGAAAATAGGTACAGATGAACCGGTTTGCAGGGCAGAGATAGAGACACAGATGTAGAGAACAGACTTATGGACACCAAGGGGGGAAAGTGGCAGGGAAGTGGTGGTGGTGGTGTGATGAATTGGGAGATTGAGACTGACATATATACACTAATACGTATAAAATGGATAACTAATAAGAACCTGCTGTATAAAAAAATAAATAAAATAAAATTCAAAAAAAAAAAGAAAGAAATAGCGAATGTTCTAGATGTCTAGAGAAAAGATGGGTCCCTAAATAAAGGCAGTGGCAATGGGCATACAGGGAAAGAGACTGCGTCCAGTCTATCTTGGTCTCTGAGGTGCAGGGGTGCTTCAGCCTCACCCCCCTGTTCTAGGATTCTCTCAGTGGTGTCTTGATCTTGAACAGATGTTAGCTATTCTTGTGAGGGGGGGGGGGAGCAAAGTCAGGAAGGATCTAGATTGCCATCTTGGTGATATCACTCTCCTCATTCGTTTGACACTGGTTACTTATGGGGAGGTGAACAGGACTGGGGGAGGGTGAAGAAAACTTTTCCATTTTATTATACAGTCTTCCACATTGGTAGTTTTTTCCCCCAGGGACCATGTACTCATGGATGAATTTTATAAATTAAAAAAATTACTAAATTTTTCTCACCGTCAAATAAAATTAACCTAGGGGCACCACTCCTCATTGTAATCCTGTGGGCTTGGAATATTTTCTGTCACTGCAGTTTATACCTTGATAGTTGTGACTATCTTAACTTGAGAAGTAATTTTATAATAATGCAACAAGCTGTACTTTATTTCTGATTGTTTTATACTTTATTAATTGAAGACATATTTGTCACTTACCATTTCCTAACATTTTCTGCTTTTCTTGAAGAATGCATAGAGTATAGAGTACAAAGAAAATAATCTATCAAGATTGGCTCAACAGCCTTTGGCTGTGAGAATCTCGAGGAATGACTGATAATTAGTTTTCATTAGTGAGAAGAGAGAAGCAAAGAAGCATAAATCAGCTACCACATATGTGAGTCAACCTAGGATCAAGAGTTCCATTTTTTTCCATGTGAATGACTTCATTTTTAAAAAAAAATTTTATTCTACTGTAGAAGGATAAATAGTATATGAATACTTCAAATTTGTAACATACTCGAAACTGTATAAAAAGGAGAAAATTTACTCATTTAAAGAGGGGAAATATTTAAATTAAAAATATATACTGCTGCAAAGAATATGTTTGTTCAATAATGTGTCATGGAAAACATACTTGTTCTTCATAACTTACATGTATCAAGAAGACAAGAATTTTAATGGATCTTGGTGTTCTTTATTGTTGTTTTAAACATATTAGTTTCAGGTGCACAGCCTAATTATTTGATATGTACATATATTACAAAATAAATACATATTGGTATTCTTTCCTCTCATCACAGATTGCTTGTGGATAACACCTGGTTCTTTGACAATATCCTAATGTTGCCTGGTTTCTTTAAGAAAAGACCTATTCAGCATTCTCATATCACCTCTCAGCTTCACACTCTAAGTTCAGAGTCAGGTTTGTCATTTATCGTGTTGCTGAAAAATCTTATGCAAATGTAACCCCAAAATCACAAGTGATGATGTTTTCTGTTTTTAAAGGCAGCTTCTGGGTGTCCAGGTCACGTTTCAAAACATCAGATTGCATGGTCCACTCAAAGGTTATGAATTTTTCTGTGGGCAGATGTTTGTGGAATACGACTTCTTTTTTATTTTTGCCATGATTATCCCTTTGAATTTTCTATAAAGGTAAGCAGAAAATCAGGGTTGTGGACTGTTGAGAGGAGAAAAGACATTGTTATTCCAAAGATATTTTATTTATACATCAAGAAATGTCTACTTTATACCATTCTTCCTTTTCAAGTGGAATAATGTAAATGCTCAGTCTTTTTGAAAGAAAAGGAAAATACACATGCTCTGAGAAAAAATTTGTTATTTGTTATTAAGTTATGATCTTTTATGCTAAGGGAAGGGTATATAAATGTTGATGCACATGACAATATAACTCATATTAAAAATGAGCATTTGGGTTTTTTTAACATCTTTATTGGAGATGTTACATTGTTGTGTTAGTTGTTATACAGCAACAACTTTGTTATACAGCAACAACATTGTTGTGTTACTTTGTTATACAGCAACAACTAACACAACAATTACATTGTTGTGTTAGTTGTTGCTGTATAACAAAGTGAATCAGCTATATGCATACGTATATCCCCATATCCCCTCCCTCTTGAGCCTCCCTCCCACCCTCCCTATCCCACCCCTCTAGATAGCCACAGAGCACCACTGATCTCCCTGTGCTATGCAACTGCTTCCCACTAGCTATCTATTTTACATTTGGTAGTGCATATATGTCAATGCTACTCTCTCACTTTGTCCCAGCTTACCCTGCCCCCTCCCCCTGTCCCAAGTCCATTCTCTACGTCTGCATCTTTATTCCTCTCCTGCCCCTAGGTTCTTCAGAACCATTTTTGTTTTGTTTTGTTTTAGATTCCATATGTATGTGTTAGTATATGGTATTTGTTTTTCTCTTTCTGACTTACTTCACTCTGTATGACAGACTATAGGTCCATCCACCTCACTATCAATAACTCAATTTTGTTTCTTTTAATGGCTGAGTAATATTCCATTGTATATATGTGCCACATCTTCTTTATCCATTCATCTGTCGATGGACACTTAGGTTGCTTCCATGTCCTGGCTATTGTAAATAGTGCTGCAATGAACATTGTGGTACATGACTCTTTCTGAATTATGGTTTTCTCAGGGTATATGCCCAGTAGTGGGATTGCTGGGTCACATGGTAGTTCTATTTTTAGTTTTTTAAGGAACCTCCATACTGTTCTCCATAGTGGCTGTATCAATTTACATTCCCACCAACAGGGCAAGAGGGTTCCCTTTTCTCCACACCCTCTCCAGCATTTATTGTTTGTAGATTTTTTGTTGATGGCCATTCTGACAGCTGTGAAGTGATACCTCACTGTAGTTTTGATTTGCATTTCTCTAATGATTAGTGATGTTGAGCATCCTTTCATGTGTTTGTTGGCAATCTGTATATCTTCTTTGGATAACTATCTATTTAGGTCTTCTGCCCATTTTTGGATTGGGTTGTTTGATTTCTTGATATAGAGCTGCATGAACTGCTTGTATATTTTGGAGAGTAATCCTTTGTCAGCTGCTTCATTTGCAAATATTTTCTCCCATTCTGAGGGTTGTCTTTTCGTCTTGTTTATGGTTTCCTTTGCTGTGCAAAAGCTTTTAAGTTTCATTAGGTTCCATTTGTTTATATCTGTTTTCATTTCCATTTCTCTAGGAGGTGGGTCAAAAAGGATCTTGCTGTGATTTATGTCATAGAGTGTTCTGCTTATGTTTTCCTCTAAGAGTTTTATAGTGTTTGGCCTTACATTTAGGTCTTTAATCCATTTGGAGTTTATTTTTGTGTATGGTGTTAGGGAGTGTTCTAATTTCATTCTTTTACATGTAGCTGTCCAGTTTTCCCAGCACCACTTATTGAAGAGGCAGTCTTTTCTCCACTGTATATCCTTGCCTCCTTTATCAAAGAAAAGGTGACCATATGTGTGTGGGTTTATCTCTGGGCTTCCTATCCTGTTCCATTGATCTATATTTCTGTTTTTGGGCCAGTACCATACTGTCTTGATTACTGTATCTTTGTAGTATAGTCTGAAGTCAGGGAGCGTGGTTCCTCCAGCTCCATTTTTCTTTCTCAAGATTGCTTTGGCTATTTGGGGTCTTTTTTGTTTCCATACAGATTGTGAAATATTTTGTTCTAGTTCTGTGAAAAATGCCATTGGTAGTTTGATAGGGATTGCACCGAATCTGTAGACTGCTTTGGGTAGTATAGTCATTTCACAATGTTGATTATTCCAGTCCAAGAACATGGTATATCTCTCCATCTGTTTGTATCATCTTTAATTTCTTTAATCAGTGTCTTGTAGTTTTCTGCATACAGGTCTTTTGTCTCCTTAGGTAAATTTATTCCTAGGTATGTTATTCTTTTTGTTGCAATGGTAAATGGGAGTGTTTCTTTAATTTCTCTTTCAGATTTTTCATCATTAGTGTATAGGAATGCAAGAGATTTCTGTGCATTATTTTTGTATGCTGCTACTTTACCAAATTCATTGATAAGCTCTAGTAGTTTTCTGGTAACATCTTTAAGATTCTCTATGAATAATATCATGTTATCTGCAAACAGTGACAGTTTTACTTCTTTTCTGATTTCGATTTCTTTTATTTCTTTTTTTAAAAAAAGAGATAACATACATATTTTATTTTATTTATTTATTTATTTATTTATGGCTGTGTTGGGTCTTCGTTTGTGTGCGAGGGCTTTCTCTAGTTGTGGCAAGCAGCGGCCACTCTTCATCGTGGTGCACGGGCCTCTCATTATCGCGGCCTCTCTTGTTGCGGAGCACAGGCTCCAGACGCGCAGGCTCAGTAATTGTGGCTCACGGACCCAGTTGCTCCGTGGCATGTGGGATCTTCCCAGACCAGAGCTCGAACCTGTGTCCCCTGCATTGGCAGGCAGATTCTCAACCACTGCGCCACCAGGGAAGCCCTGTATTCTTTTTTATTGATCCCCACGTGGCAATGAGTTTTTACCTAAAATTATTTTTTTATTTATAGTTTAACTAGAGTCTTGAAGTTTTTCTTTTTGATCCTTGTGAAAATTTCCTGGTTAGCCAATTCATAAAATGCAGCTCACTTAGAGCTAAAGGGACATTGTGAGGCAGAGAATGAAAGGATATGGATCTGGAGGCAAAAGCAGGAGCTGGACCACCCAGAACCTTCTAAGTGGTGTTAACATTATCCTGAGGGCATGGGTTGCCAGTGACCCAAATTACAAAGAGACATTATCATTCTTATTGGAAAATGATGGCTTCTGTAAAGAAAACTTTATTCTGGAGTCAAAATGCCTAAAGAAGAAATTCACATTGAAAATAAGGTTTCATTAATTAATTAAACAAATAATTATTAGGTTTCTGTTATGTACCAGATAGCACGGGGGATATAAAAATGAAAGACACAGATGCTTAGTCTAACAGAGCATTCACAAGAATCAACAGATACACTACATAGTGAGCAGTGCTGGAATGGAAGTATGCACATTGTGTTACGGGAACACAAGAAGAAGCATGTTTACTTCACTTTGTTAGGAAATGAAAAAAAATCTATGTACTATATATATATATATTTTCTATACAAGTAAATTATAGAAGTTATTTAAAAATACTTTTAGAGTTTGTGTGTATGTATGAAATCTTCACAAGGTGTATAAGACTTTTCTTGTTTAGAAAAAATATTACACACGTGAACTTGAGATGAGCTTGATGTTCGTTGTTCTGAGTTGGCCTAAAACATTTTAGGCCTTAATATAATTTGATGTATAGAATTACTATATTGCAAATCCCCCCACAGAAGAAATTACTGACACAAATATAAATTTATTGTTTTGCACAGTCTATTCTGCTGCTCAAGACTCTTAGTTTTAATTCATTTAAAATGCATTGAGCTCCTAGTATGTATCAGGCAATATGCTAGAGCTTGGAATTAAAATGAAAAAGAAAGACATAGTCCTGGTTCCTCCAGAAAATACAATGTAGTGGGGAATATAGAGAACTAAACAGTCAGTCCCACACTGTTGTGTTTTTCTAGTTGGTGAATGTTTTCTTCCTTTTCACTGGTAGCTGTCACTTCTCAGTACTGAGTTGTTTCAAAATCTGATTTGAGATGATACTAATTAATAGTTGTGGATGAGTAACAGTGTTTTTCTTGTTCGGGAGCAACCTGCTTTGTTTATTATTCCCAAAAAGATAACATCATAAATATGGGATTGGTTTACATATATAATGTCTTATTTATTCCGTTGGCTTGTTTAAACCTTTTGGGAACAAGCCAGTTACAAATAAATGAATCATTATTTACGACTGTCATTGATGGAGTGTTTACTATGTGTCCTTTACATGGAGTAACTCATTTAACCATCAGAACAACCCTGTTAATAGGATCTTATATTCCCCATTTTACAGAAAAGGGAACAGAAGTACTGAGAGGTTAAGTAACTTGCCCAAAGTCACACAGCCAACAAATTGGAGCCAGAATTTAAATGGTGGTAGCTGGGCCCCAGAACCATTGCTCTTAATCAATACACTATACTGACTCCAGAACGAATATATACATAAATATTCCGTTGTATGTAAGGGAAATTTTAAATACCAGAGGTCTAAACGATAAAGCTTCGATTGTCATTGATCACGATAGAATCTGATTGTCACAAAAAGACCATTACCCCAACAGATCTGCTGTAGAGCATGACAATTCTACCAGAAGAATTACTCCTTTGGTATGAGACAGATATTCTACAGGGTCCCTCTAAAGCACATAGTTATCTTGCTATGAAAACAGTAATCTTGTGGAATGCACCATCACATGACCATGGATTACATTGCTAAATAATTCAGCTATCTCTTAAATAAGTTTGAGGGCCTAAGGAGACAGCACCTGGGACAAGTAAATTTTTAAGAAGATAAACCTGGGGAGTAGGGGCAAGATGGCGGAAGAGTAAGACGCGGAGATCACCTTCCTTCCCACAGATACAGTAGAAATATATCTACATGTGGAACTGCTCCTACAGAACACCCACTGAACGCTGGCAGAAGACGTCAGACCTCCCAAAAGGCAAGAAAACCCCCAAGTACTTGCGTAGGGTAAAAGAAAAAAGAAATAACAGAGACAAAAGAATAGGGACGGGACCTGCACCAGTGGGAGGGAGCCGTGAAGGAGGAAAGGTTTCCACACACTAGGAAGGCCCTTCGCAGGTGGAGACTGCGGGTGGCAGAGGGGGGAAGCTTCGGAGCCATGGAGGAGAGCACAGCCACAGGGGCGCAGAGGGAAAAACGGAGAGATTCCTGCACGGAGGCTCGGCGCCGAGCAGCGCTCACCAGCCCAAGAGGCTTGTCTGCTCACCCGCCGGGGCGGGCGGGGCTGGGAGCTGAGGCTCAGGCTTCGGTCGGATCGCAGGGAGAGGACTGGGGCTGGCGGCGTGAACACAGCCTGAAGGGGTTAGCGCACCACAGCTAGCCGGGAGGGAGACCGGGAAAAAGTCTTCAGCTGCCGAAGAGGCAAGAGACTTTCTTGCCTCTTTGTTTCGCGGTGCGCAAGGAGAGGGGATTCAGAGCACCGCCTAAACGAACTCCAGAGACGGGCGTGAGCCATGGCTATCAGAGCGGATCCCAGAGACGGGCATGAGACGCTAAGGCTGCTGCTGCCGCCACCAAGAAGCCTGTGTGCGAGCACAGGTCACTCTTTGCACTGCCCCTCCCGGGAGCCGGTGCAGCCCGCCACTGCCAGGGTCCCGGGATCCAGGAACAACTTCCACGGGAGAACGCACTGCGCGCCTCAGGCTGGTGCAACGTCACGACGGCCTCTGCCGCCGCAGGCTCGCCCCGCCTCCTCCGTACCGCTCCCTCCCTCCCCTCCCTCCCCGCGGCCTGGGTGAGCCAGAGCCCCTGAAGCAGCTGCTCCTTTAACCCCGTCCTGTCTGGGCGGGGAACGGACGCCCTCAGGCGATCTACATGCAGAGGCGGGTCCAAATCCAAAGCTGAACCCCGGGAGCTGTGTGAACAAAGAAGAGAAAGGGAAATCTCTCCCAGCAGCCTCAGAAGCAGCGGATTAAGCTCCACAAACAACTTGATGTGCCTGAACCTGTTGAATACCTGAATAGACAACGAATCATCCCAAATTCAAGAGGTGGATTTTGGGAGCAGGATATATTAATTTTTCCCCTTTTCCTTTTTTTCTGTGTGGATGAAAGGCTCTTGGTGCTCCAGCCAGGCATCAGGGCTGTGCCTTTGAGGTGGGAGAGCCAACTTCAGGACACTGGTCCACAAGAGACCTCCCAGCTCCACGTAATACCAAACGGCGAAAATCTCTCAGAGATCTCCATCTCAACATCAAGACCCAGCTTCACTCAACGACCAGCAAGCTACAGTGCTGGACACCCTATGCCAAACAACTAGCAAGAAAGGAACACAGCCCCATCCATTAGCAGGGAGGCTGCCTAAAATCATAATAAGGCCACAGACACCCCAAAACACACCACCAGATGTGGACGTGCCCACCAGAAAGACAAGATCCAACCTCATCCACCAGAACACAGGCACTAGTCCCCTCCACCAGGAAGCCTACACAACCCACTGAACCAACCTTAGCCACTGGGGACAGATACCAAAAACAACGGGAACTACGAACCTACAGCTTGTGAAAAGGAGACCCCAAACACAGTAAGATAAGCAACATGAGAAGACAAAAAAACACTCAGCAAGTGAAGGAGCAGGGTCAAAACACACCAGACCTAACAAATGAAGAAGAAATAGGCAGTCTACCTGAAAAAGAATTCAGAATAATGATAGTAAAGATGATCCAAAATCTTGGAAATAGAATAGACAAAATGCAAGAAACATTTAACAAGGATGTAGAAGAACTAAAGAGGAACCAAGCAACGATGAAAAACACAATAAATGAAATTAAAAATACTCTAGACGGGATCAATAGCAGAATAACTGAGGCAGAAGAACGGATAAGTGACCTGGAAGATAAAATAGTGGAAATAACTACTGCAGAGCAGAATAAAGAAAAAAGAATGAAAAGAACTGAGGACAGTCTCAGAGACCTCTGGGACAACATTAAATGCACCAACATTCAAATTATAGGGGTCCCAGAAGAAGAAGAGAAAAAGAAAGGGACTGAGATAATATTTGAAGAGATTATAGTTGAAAACTTCCCTAATATGGGAAAGGAAATAGCTAATCAAGTCCTGGAAGCACAGAGAGTCCCATACAGGATAAATCCAAGAAGAAACACGCCAAGACACATATTAATCAAACTATCAAAAATTAAATATAAAGAAAACATAATAAAAGCAGCAAGGGAAAAACAACAAATAACACACAAGGGAATCCCCATAAGGTTAACAGCTGATCTTTCAGCAGAAACTCTGCAAGCCAGAAGGGAGTGGCAGGATATACTTAAAGTGATGAAGGAGAAAAACCTACAACCAAGGTTACTCTACCCAGCAAGGATCTCATTCAGATTTGATGGAGAAATTAAAACCTTTACAGACAAGCAAAAGCTGAGAGAGTTCAGCACCACCAAACCAGCTTTACAACAAATGCTAAAGGAACTTCTCTGGGCAAGAAACACAAGAGAAGGAAAACACCTACAATAACAAACCCAGAACATTTAAGAAAATGGGAATAGGAACATACATATCGATAATTACCTTGAATGTAAATGGATTAAATGCTCCCACGAAAAGACACAGACTGGCTGAATGGATACAAAAACAAGACCCATATATATGCTGTCTACAAGAGACCCACTTCAGACCTAGAGACACATACAGACTGAAAGTGAGGGGATGGAAAAAGATATTCCACGCAAATGGAAATCAAAAGAAACCTGGAGTAGCAATTCTCATATCAGACAAAATAGACTTTAAAATAAAGACTATTACAAGAGACAAAAAAGGACACTATATAATGATCAAGGGATTGATCCAAGAGGAAGGTATAACAATTGTAAATATTTATGCACCCAACATAGGAGCACCTCAATACATAAGGCAAATACTAACAGCCATAAAAGGGGAAATCGACAGTAACACAATCATAGTAGGGGACTTTAACACCCCACTTTCACCAATGGACAGATCATCCAAAATGAAAATAAATAAGGAAACACAAGCTTTAAATGATACATTAAACAAGATGGACTTAATTGATATTTATAGGACATTCCACCCAAAAACAACAGAATACACATTTTTCTCAAGTGCTCATGGAACATTCTCCAGGATAGATCATATCTTGGGTCACAAATCAAGCCTTGGTAAATTTAAGAAAATTGAAATCGTATCAAGTATCTTTTCCGACCACAACGCTATGAGACTAGATATCAATTACAGGAAAAGATCTGTAAAAAATACAAACACATGGAGGCTACACAATACATTACTTAATAACGAAGTGATCACTGAAGAAATCAAAGGGGAAGTCAAAAAATACCTAGAAACAAATGACAATGGAGACACGATGACCCAAAACCTATGGGATGCAGCAAAAGCAGTTCTAAGAGGGAAGTTTATAGCAATACAAGCCTACCTCAAGAAACAGGAAACATCTCGAATAAACAACGTAATCTTGCACCTAAAGCAATTAGAGAAAGAAGAGCAAAAAACCCCAAAGCTAGCAGAAGGAAAGAAATCATAAAGATCAGATCAGAAATAAATGAAAAAGAAATGAAAGAAACAATAGCAAAAATCAATGAAACTAAAAGCTGGTTCTTCAAGAAGATAAACAAAATTGATAAACCATTAGCCAGACTCATCAAGAGAAAAAGGGAGAAGACTCAAATCAATAGAATTAGAAATGAAAAAGGAGAAGTAACCACTGACACTGCAGAAATACAAACGATCATGAGAGATTACTACAAGCAACTCTATGCCAATAAAATGGACAACTTGGAAGAAATGGACAGATTCTTAGAAATGCACAACCTACCGAGACTGAACCAGGAAGAAATAGAAAATATGAACAGACCAATCACAAGCACTGAAATTGAAACTGTGATTAAAAATCTTCCAACAAACAAAAGCCCAGGACCAGATGGCTTCACAGGTGAATTCTATCAAACATTTAGAGAAGAGCTAACACCTATCCTTCTCAAACTCTTCCAAAATATTGCAGAGGGAGGAACACTCCCAAACTCATTCTACGAGGCCACCATCACCCTGATACCAAAACCAGACAAAGATGTCACAAAGAAAGAAAACTACAGGCCAATATCACTGATGAATACAGATGCAAAAATCCTCAACAAAATACTAGCAAACAGAATCCAACAGCACATTAAAAGGATTATACACCATGATCCAATGGGGTTTATTCCAGGAATGCAAGGATTCTTCAATATACGCAAATCAATCAACGTGATACACCATATTAACAAATTGAAGGAGAAAAACCATATGATCATCTCAATAGATGCAGAGAAAGCTTTCGACAAAATTCAACACCCATTTATGATAAAAGCCCTGCAGAAAGTAGGCATAGAGGGAACTTTCCTCAACATAATAAAGGCCATATATGACAAACCCACAGCCAACATTGTCCTCAATGTTGAAAAACTGAAACCATTTCCACTAAGATCAGGAACAAGACAAGGTTGCCCACTCTCACCACTATTATTCAACATAGTTTTGGAAGTGTTAGCCACAGCAATCAGAGAAGAAAAGGAAATAAAAGGAATCCAAATCGGAAAAGAAGAAGTAAAGCTGTCACTGTTTGCAGATGACATGATACTATACATAGAGAATCCTAAAACTGCCACCAGAAAACCACTAGAGCTAATCAATGAATTTGGTAAAGTAGCAGGATACAAAATTAATGCACAGAAATCTCTTGCATTCCTATATACTAATGATGAAAAATCTGAAAGTGAAATTAAGAAAACACTCCCGTTTACCATTGTAACAAAAAGAATAAAATATCTAGGAATAAACCTACCTAAGGAGACAAAAGACCTGTATGCAGAAAATTATAGGACACTGATGAAAGAAATTAAAGATGATACAAATAGATGGAGAGATATACCATGTTCTTGGATTGGAAGAATCAACATTGTGAAAATGACTCTACTACCCAAAGCAATCTACAGATTCAATGCAATCCCTATCAAACTACCACAGGCATTCTTCACAGAACTAGAACAAAAAATTTCACAATTTGTATGGAGACACAAAAGACCCCGAATAGCCAAAGCAATCTTGAGAACGAAAAATGGACCTGGAGGAATCAGGCCCCCTGACTTCAGACTATATTACAAAGCTACAGTAATCAAGACAGTTTGGTACTGGCACAAAAACAGAAATATAGATCAATGGAACAGGATAGAAAGCCCAGAGATAAACCCACGCACATATGGTCACCTTATCTTTGATAAAGGAGGCAAGCATATACAGTGGAGAAAAGACAGTCTCTTCAATAAGTGGTGCTGGGAAAATTGGACAGGTACATGTAAAAGTATGAAATTAGAACACTCCCTGACACCATACACAAAAATAAACTCAAAATGAATTAAAGACCTAAGTGTAAAGCCAGACACTATCAAAATCTTAGAGGAAAACATAGGCAGAACACTCCATGACATAAATCACAGCAAGATCCTTTTTGACCCAGCTCCTAGACAAATGGAAATAAAAACACAAATAAACAAATGGGACCTAATGAAACTGAAAAGCTTTTGCACAGCAAAGGAAACCATAAACAAGATGAAAAGACAACCCTCAGAATGGGAGAAAATATTTGCAGATGAAGCAACTGACAAAGGATTAATCTCCAAGATTTACAAGCAGCTCATGCAGCTCAATAACAAAAAAACAAACAACCCAATCCAAAAATGGGCAGAAGACCTAAATAGACATTTCTCCAAAGAAGATATACATATGGCCAACAGACACGTGAAAGAATGCTCAACATCCTTAATCATTAGAGAAATGCAAACCAAAACTACAATGAGGTATCATCTCACACCAGTCAGAATGGCCATCATCAAAAAATCTAGAAACAATAAATGCTGGAGAGGGTGTGGAGAAAAGGGAATACTCTTGCACTGTTGGTGGGAATGTAAATTGATACAGCCACTATGGAGAACAGTATGGAAGTTCCTTAAAAAACTAAAAATAGAACTACCATACAACCCAGCAATCCCACTACTGGGCATATACCCTGAGAAAACCATAATTCAAAAAGAGTCATGTACCAAAATGTTCATTGCAGCTCTATTTACAATAGCCAGGACATGGAAGCAACCTAATTGTCCACTGACAGATGAATGGATAAAGAAGATGTGGCACATATATACAATGGAATATTACTCAGCCATAAAAAGAAATGAAATGGAGGTATTTGTAATGAGGTAGATGGAGTTAGAGTCTGTCATACAGAGTGAAGTAAGTCAGAAAGAGAAAAACAAATACAGTATGCTAACACATATATATGGAATCTAAGGAAAAAAAAAAAAAGGTCATGAAGAACATAGTGGCAAGATGGGAATAAAGACACAGACCTACTAAAGAAAGGACTTGAGGTTATGGGGAGGAGGAGGGGTAAGATGTGACAGGGTGAGAGAGTGTCATGGACATATATACACTACCAAATGTAAAATAGATAGCTAGTGGGAAGCAGCCGCATAGCACAGGGAGATCAGCTTGGTGCTTTGTGACCACCTAGAGGGGTGGGATAGGGAGGGTGGGAGGGAGGGAGATGCAAGAGGGAAGAGATATGGGAACATATGTATATGTATAACTGATTCACTTTGTTTTAAAGCAGAAACTAACACACCATTGTAAAGCAATTATACTTCAATAAAGATGTTAAAAAAAAAAATAAAGTGCTTCAGGCAATGCTCAAAAAAAAAAAAAAAGAAACCTGGAACCTTATCTACTTCTTATGGAGGCTAATACTGGGGCTGAAATGCATGGGCAGCCTAGTAGAGCTCAGCACAAGAGTGGTGAGTCCTTTGAGGAGGAGATTGGTGCTGGTGACATCCTCAGCCCTCTGGGAAATCTGCTCTAGTCTATTCCGGGAAAATGGTCTTCCTATATATTCTTATTTGCAAACATGATTCAGCCTACTATTTTATCTTGGAAATAAATACATTTTGTACTCATCTAGCTCAGATTATGTTTAAGAACTTGAAGAATCATTGAAACCCTTCTGATCACTGATTTAAATGTAATAACTTTGTTCTAGTATTTATCAGCTGGGGTATCCTGAAGCGTCATAAGTGGGCTGCCTAATTTTGATCAAATATTTTCTATGATGTTACAGTGCTTTTACAGTGCTATTGGTCAGAGCTGTTGTTTTTTTTTTTTAAACAAGACTTTGTTTTCTCAGAGCAGCTTTAGGTTCATAGCAAAATTGAGAGGAATGTACAGAGATTTCCCATATGCCTCCTATTTCTACACATGCATAGCCCCTCCTATTATCAACATCTCCCACTAGAGTGATACGTTTGTTAAAATTGATAAACCTACATTGACATCATAATCATCCAGAGTTCGCAGTTTATATTATGCTTCACTCTTGGTGTTGTACATTCTATGGATTTGGACAAATGTTTAATGACATGTATACATCATTATGGCATCTATTTTTACTGCCTTAAAAAACCTGTTTTTTGCCTATTCATCTCTCTCCCTTCACCTCAACCCCTGGCAACCACTGATCTTTTTATTGTCTCCATAGTTTTTCCTTTTCCAGAATGTCATATAGTTGGAATTATAAAGTATGTATAGCCTTCTCAGATTGGCTTCTTTACTTAGTAATGTGCACGTAAGTTTCCTTCATGTTTTTTTCATGGCTTGATTGTGTATTTCTTTTTAACACTGAATAATATTCCATTACCTTGATATACCCTGGTTTCCTAATCCATTCACCAACTAAAGGACATCTTGGTCGCTTCCAAGTTTTGGCAATTATGAATAAAGCTGCTATAAACATCTGTGTGCAGGTTTTTGTGTGGACATAAGTTTTCAGCTCTTTTGGGAACCTACGAAGGTCTGCAATTGCTGTATTATATAGTAAGAATATGTTTAGTTTCATAAGAAACCATCAAACTGTCTTCCAAAGTGGCTATATTAACAGTTTCACATTCCCACCAGCAAGAATGAGAGTCCGTGTTTCTCCACATCCTTGCCAACAATTGATGTTGTTAGTGTTCTAGATTTTGGCCATTCTGATAGGTGCGTAGTGGAATCTCATTGTTATTTTAATTTGTGTTTTCCTGACGATATATTATGTAGAGCATTTTTCATATGTTTATTTGCCATCTGTATATCTTCTTTGGTGAGAAGTCTGTTCAAGCTTTTGGCTCATTTATTAATTGGGTTGTTTGTTTTCTTACTGTTGAGTTTTAAGAGTTCTTTCTATCAGAGCTCATTTTAGGATTCAGTGCAAAGTAGGGTTTAATATTAAGTTAACAAGAAGAGGCATAATACAATGCGAAACAGGGACTAAAGAAATGTTTGTGTTTATAGAAGCATCATGAGTATAGACGAGGTGAGTTGCTGCTACTCAAAAATGCTTGAAGTCATTCATGGACAGCCATGTTGTAAGGAAGCCCAACTTAGCCATGCAGAAAGGATGTGTGGAAAGGAGTGATGTAGGCTAGCTCTCAGTCGCTTCAGTGACCCCAGCTCAGGTACCAGACACGTCAGTGAAGGGACTATCTTAAACATTTCAGCCTCAGCAGATGCTAAGTTAAGAATATCTGAGGCCCCAGAGATACGGCACCAGCTGAACTTCCCATCATCTATAACTACTTGAACAACCTTAGCTGAGATCTTAGATATTGTGGCGCAATGACAAACCACCCCTGCTGTGCCTTGCTCAGCCTTTCTGATGCTCAGAATCAGAAGCATAATAAAATGATTGTTAAGTGGTTTGCTGCTGAACAATAGATAGTGAGGACAGGCTCCTTATATCCCCCCTATAAACGGGATTAGGCTTACAGCTTGGGTTGGGCATGAGACTTCACTTTAGCTGGAACAACCTGAACTGCTGCGTCAAGTACACAATTGTTTGTAATTTGTCTTCAGGAGTTTCCTTTGAAAGTGCACATCATTGATGGTTAACTAACCTTTAATAACAAACACTCTCGTTGGCGTCTTCTGACTGAGTAGGATCCTATAGGAATAGGACATAACAAAACACTTTTCCACCTGCACCCTAGGGCTAGTTCTGATGCAGCACTCTGCGGTTCCATTAGGTTGGTGTTCTTAGGTCTCTCTCTCTTTCTCTCTCTTGTTCTCACTCTCTCTTACTGGGATAACATGAAAAAACAGGAAAAGTAACAGTTACGTTGTCGGCATGGTGTATCATGATTAAGACTTGTGGATTGAATAGAACCTATGATGACTTTGACCTGAGTGGACTTTAGAATATTTATGTTTTAAGCGTGGATGATGAACCATGGAACCCAACCCAGTTGCTATTTGTACTGAAGAGTGGAAGCAGTGAAGAAAGAAACGCATTCTGTACCTAAAAGAGAAAAACAACAAATGGCAAAGTATACACTGTACGTTCAAATAATTTGCTCGGGCTTCCCTGGTGGCGCAGTGGTTGAGAGTCTGCCTGCCAATGCAGGGGACACGGGTTCGAGCCCCGATCTGGGAAGATCCCACATGCCACGGAGCAACTGGGCCCGTGAGCCACAATTACTGAGCCTGCGCGTCTGGAGCCTGTGCTCCGCAACAAGAGAGGCCGCGATAGTGAGAGGCCCGCGCACCGCGATGAAGAGTGGTCCCCACTCGCCGCAACTGGAGATAAGCCCTCGCACAGAAACGAAGACTCAACACAGTCATAAATAAATAAATAAAAGAACGTGAATTTCTTTAAAAAAAAAATAAATAAATAATTTGCTGTGCCTTGAGTGAGGGAATTTTAACCTCTCTAGATCTCTGTTTTGGGTTCCATAAATTGAAAGTGTTGGATTAGAGGGCCTTTAAAATTATTCCATTTCTAAAATGTTTGACTCTAAGTATAAAATAGAAGAAAAGGTAAAGTCAGTGATCATGACATGTTGTGGGAGGTCAGTAAATATTTGCTGAGTGATTAATATGAGACATGTATCAGATTTACCTAGTAGGGTCTAAGCCAGTGAAACCTTAGCACTGTTAAGAATGTTATGATTTCCCAACTTTAACACATATTTCTAGTCAGAAGTAGGCAAAACTGATATAGCACATACATTTCTTTGTAATGTCACAAGTTTTCTTCTCTTCCAGGAATTCCAACCATATTCCAGGAATATTCTGGTACTATCCCAAAAGGATTTTCTTTCTAAACTGGACATCAGGTGTTTGGAAATCAGCCTAAAATCAACAAACAACCCCATGCTTCCATGCCACTGACTTTTTAAAAAAAATAGAATTTCTTATTTTATTTCTAGATTCATATGCAGCTGTAAGAAATAACATCAAGGTAGCCTGTGTATCTTTCACTCAGTTTCCCCCAGTGATAACATCTTGCATAACTATGGTATAATATCACATCTGTGAAATTGACATGGATCTAGTCCACTGACCTTATTCAGATTTCACCAGTTTTACATGAACTCATTTGTGTATATGTGTGCGTGTGTGTGCATATGTATTTTGTTCTATGCTATGTTACCACGTGTAGATTTGTGGAACTGCAGTCAAGATACAGAATAGTTACCTCACCACAAGGATGCCTTGTGCTGTCTTTTAATAGAAATCTGCCCCTCTCCCCAACCTCTGTCCCTAACTCTTGACAACCACTAATCTGTTATTCATCTCTATACTTTTATCATTTCAAAAATGTTATATAAAATGAAATCATGCATTATCTAACCTTTTGAGATTAGCTTTTTTCACTCAGTACAATTCCAAGCCCCTAACTTTTTTTAAAAAGTGTTTTGGCTGTGTTGGGTCTTCGTTTCTGTGCAAGGGCTTTCTCTAGTTGTGGCAAGCAGGGGCCACTCTTCATCGCGGTGCGCGGGCCTCTCACTATCGCGGCCTCTCTTGTTGCGGAGCACAGGCTCCAGATGCGCAGGCTCACGGGCCTAGTTGCTCCGCGGCATGCGGGATCCTCCCAGACCAGGGCTCGAACCCGTGTCCCCTGCATTGGCAAGCAGATTCTCAACCACTGCGCCACCAGGGAAGCCCAAAGCCCCTAACTTTTAAACTCAGAAAAATGAAGGTGTAATAATGAACTAAGATATGAAGAAATGGATATTTTTGAATAAGAATTCCTATGTGTTGTCTGTTTCTCTGACAACTCCCCACTTTGCCAAATTACCTTCTTCCTCCACTGTCTACACCAATTCACATCATGTCAGCAACCTTTTAACCTCAGTGAAAAGCTTTTACCTGAGAAGGTGGAATCAGGAAAAGGGAATTGAGCCTGATCTACCATCTACCAAATATGTCATTTCTGACAATAAGCTCAAACGAAGGGGTTACATTTAAAGACCCCAAAGGTCTTTTCACCTTGGAAATTTTACAATTAGAATTATGAAGATCCCATAAAACAAATGTTTGTTGACCATTTAGGCCTCTAGAATTGAGAAGGCAGGGGAAAAAAGCTATAAATGGTACAGAATCAGAACTGGAAAGTAACTAGTACAGGTGGAAAAACTAACGAAATATTGATATCGTCACACAAAATAAAAATAGGTATTATTATTCTTGTTTGACAAATGATTAAAAGAGAGCTAGAGAGCTTAAATAATTTGCTTAAAATCACACAGTTGGAGGCAGGATTAGAACCCAAATCTACTTCCAAAGAAGTTTCTTTCTTTCTCAAAAAAATAAAACCAAACCAGTGCTATAGGCAGAGATAATAAAGTGTAAGCATCAGGGGAAGGGACAGTTTCATGTGGTAGTGAAGTCTGAGTTGACTATATATTGATTGAAGTTCAGTGGCCAATCTAGCCAGTTTGTAGGATACGAGAATGCATATTTATATTTTAGAGACAGCAAGAAGCACGTGTTTGCCTAGGGAACTGATTCTCAAAGTGCGGTCCCCAGACCAGCTGCTTTAGCCTCACCTAAGAACTTGTTAGAAATAAGAATTTTCTGGCCCCAGACCTACTGAATTAGAAACTTTGGGGATGGAGTCCAGAAATCTGTTTCAACAAACCCTATACGTAGCTCTGATGCACAGTAAAGTCTGAGAACCATTAGTGCCCAAGTGGAAAACTTATATTGAGTAGTATATGAAAGTGAAGATTTGAAGACTTTCAGTGGCCAACAGTGGTGATCCCATGTTTGAGGGATTTTCTTAGGAACTGCCCTTCTTCCTCTGCCCCTTGATTCTGATCCACTTACAGTGATGTCCACTGACTTAAACTCTAAATTTTAGTATTTTTGGCCTTGATTCCTGCCTCTGGAATCTACTATTCTCTGAATTTGAGTACATTCTATTTTACTCAAAATTACTTCTAGTAGAGAAAGCTCATACCAGCCCTGGGAGGTTTGGGGGGAATAAGAGAATCTAATGTGGTATGAATTTTGGTGAAATGAAAGGTTTTCCAAACTGGGAAGTTTAAGCTATTATTTTTAGTTATTGGATATCCATAAAAGACTTTCAGCAGAGGAATGACATGAGAAAATTGTATTTTTAGAAAAGTAATTTGGAAGAAATTTGTAGAATAGATTGGGTGGAAGTGCTTTATGAAGCTCATGCAGTAAACTAGGCATGAAGTAGCCAGAGCATTGGTGTTAGAAGGGAATGATAGGGAAAGGAATATAATGTGAGAAATATTTAGAGAGAAAATCCAATGTAACTTGGGGGCTAATTTGCAATAGAGAAAAAATAAGAGGGAGGAAAGAACAACTAACAAATTAAGACACTTGATAAATGGAAAATAATGCTATTGACAGAAATGTGAAACAATTTCAATTCAGGTATCTTGTTTTGGAGAGTTAATCATAGAATTTGAATGTATTCAGTGTGAAATAATGGTGAAACACCCAAGTGTTACTTCTCCTTAAATAAATTGATAAATGGATGTTTTTCCAAGGATCAAATGATAGAGTTAGATTGTCTTAGGGAAAACTGTGATTTTTCTGCCTTGAATTTTATTTATCCCAACATAACTAAATATATCTGTGTGACTTTGAAGGAAAGTTATTCCAGACAGACCATCCAAGAAACTGTAGTAAGTTAACAAGACAAAAGCAACTCTGAAAAAGCATGGCCCTAGCATAGTGGTTTCTTGGTAAGAGGGCTAGTAATGGTGGTGGTCATAATAAGGCTTTGATGGTACAAGGGAGTGGGCATGGATATTAGACAGGATGGTGGTGGTTTATTAAATGAAGACTGGATCTATATGGGATATTCTTCTTTATTTCAATAGTCTGCTGCTCAATCAGTCTTGCTGATCTTGCATGCTTAGAATAATGCACAACAGCAGTGGAGATATGAAAACAGATGGCATATGACTGTGGTCTTGTAAAACAATCAGAGTTTCCGTGCTTGCTTAGAAGTTGATGATAACTTAAAGAAGCCACCTACTTTGAGATGGAAAAATGTTCCCAGTTTCCATTTTCTTATCTTGTCAAATCATGATAGAATTTAGAGTTTGGAAAATAACATTATGGACATTATTTAACTACATGGAAAGTATGTGAAAGGGAACATAGTTTTTCTTTAGCAGATATACTGTGCCCTACTACACTCTTTACCTGACAAGTCATATTTTTCTTTTTTAATTCCTTGCAGTTTATAAGCTTTAAAACAATATATGAAATAGAGCCTGGGGATCCCAAAACACTGAAGCCAGGGTTCATAAAGCATTTATAAGAAAATGCTGATACAGCTCTTGAGGCCATCCCTGTTAAACCCCTGTTACTATAGATGTCTGAGGAGCATTTGAATATGCCTATTAGCAATGTAAGTCTATTTCATTTTTGGGTCAAACAGCCAAAAGAATATTTCTTTTTTTTCTTTTCTTCTTCTGATTGCCCTACCTGGGCTGTAACTAGCTGAACATTTACAACTCTGAATGATATAATGCAATTAAGACTCTCTATAACTCTCTCTATTCTAATTTGCATATCCCATTATATAGAGTGACATCATTAGAAGACATGTGTTGAAGCTTTCGATTATGATATGTGAATGTATTATGGGATGAATATGCTTTGCCGAACCAAGATTGTACAGATTCACAGGCATACTTAGGCTAGCAGGTGCTTCTTGAGCAAGTAATTTCTATGAGCAAGTGCCAATCATATTTTTTATTTTGCTTTCCTTCTTTATGAACACAAGGACAAAAGTCCAAAATAAGGTATAAATACTGTAAAATAGAAGTTTTAGAAGACAGGAATTATTCAAACACAATTAGCTGGGCTCCTTAAACTGTTTGTCCCTCCAGATCTGCCCTTCCATTTGGGTTTGGCCAATAGGAGGCACCAGCAGTAGAGAGAGCTTGAGGTTTTTATTTTCCTGGCTTCTTCCATGGTGGACCAAGATTTAGCAGTGACTGCATTTGGAGGAGGATTTGCATGAAATGAATGAAGCTTAAGCTTCAGAACCACTCACAAATGCAAGGCTCTTTCCAAGGTCCAGAGAGGGGCTCCAATAATATTTGTACAATCATATGTTTTTGTTAAAAGAAAAAAAAATTCTGACATGAAAAAGTATATTTGAAAAGAAATTTTAGAATATTTCAATAATACATCACAAGTTTAAAAAATGTAAGCAAGAAATCTGAGATTCCTGATTCATCACTAAACACACTTGTTAAAAAAACAGAGATAAATTAAACAATTAATGAAATATGAAATGAAAATGATAAATTGAGTGATTAAATCAGTAGAAGGTATTCTGATAATGAGAAATAGAACAAAATTTTTTCAGATCTTACTAAAAGCTGTAATTTACTTAGAGTAAGAAATCAATTATGAATAGAAAGAATGAATAGGCTCTTGAATTGTTTGTTAATCTAATTAACAAAGAGGAATGAATCATACAGACACATTGGAGAAAGATATAAATTTGTTGATGCTTTGACATGAATTACTGACATTGATAAAGATAATAGAAAACTCACAATAAGACACTACAACGAGGACAGTTGGGACAAACTGGTTAATGACTATTGTCAACTCAAACAGTATTTAATACTAGTCGCTACACAAGAAAACTTGAGATGACCTGAAATCTTATAGCTTATATATGACAGACACTTGATGGAAGGTTTCCAAAATTTGAATACAAAACAAAAAAATTACATAACATTAACAATAGGAATTGTGAAGCTATACATTGTAATAGTTGATTATAAATTAACAATGATGAAAAATAAATTTCAATCCATCATGTTAGAGAAAATACTTATTTTTTCCCTATTAAAAATTGATCTTAAAAATTATATGAAGAAGCAATCAGAATATGCAACCAAAAGAAGTCAGATAAAAGATGTTTCAAAACTGTTTCTGTTAGTTAATAAATAAAATAATTACTTTCTAGATTTTGTTATGTTTGTGTTATTTATTCGATTTCAAAAATTTGAGATTTTTTATTTTAAAATATCCACATTCGTGCCTAATTTTATATTTGGAATTTTGCTTAATTTTTTCTTAAAGAGGGTACTTTAAATTATATAAACTTAAGCCCTATAAAACCTGAATCATGGTGCCTCTCCACACTATAGCTCTAACTGAAATCTGGTGACAGCTCTCTCACCTTGACTCTTTGGGCCTAAGGGCAGTAACCCTTTCCTGATTTTATGATTCCCTGAGGAATTCATCATCTTTTGCTGGTTTCTTAAACCACGGTTTCTCAACCTTGGCACATTGATGTTTTGGCTGGATAATTCTTTGTTATGGGGGCTGTCTTGTGCAGTGTAAAATGCTTAGTACCACCCTTTGCCTCTACATACTAGATTCCAGTAGCACTTCTCAAGTTGTGACAAGCAAAAATGTCTCCACATTGCCAAATATCTCCTGAGGGGGAAAATTATCATTCCCAGTTGAGAACCACTCTCTTAAAACCTTATAAATGGTCCCTTTGATTAAAATCCCTTTGATTACCCCTTTCAGCCTGCCATTTTTATCTAAGACAATTATCAAAATGAGAGGAAGAGATATGAAATTCTGCAAGAGGTTAAAAATATGTACTGTATCATTTTTTTTCATTAAAAAAAACTATGCATTATATTTCTGTAGGTGAAGTAATAGGCTGAAGCAAATTATTTCTAAATGCTAAGTAGCTTAAAAGGAAGAAAAATATGCAAACATATAACAAATATAAAAAGGAAAAAAGGAATATACATTCCAGAGAGGAAAAAAAAAGCATAATATCAATGTGGTGAAGAAAAAAAACTGAAAATAATTGAACCTGCTCAGAAGATTCAAGTAAATAAAACAGAGAGCATTATAGAAGAAACAAAAGAGAGGTAGATTTAGATAGTACTTTCAGTGATGACAAAGTGAAGGGGGTTGGCAAATCCTCTTCCTTCAAATCCAGCTGTTGTTTTTTTGCTATTGAGTTGCAGGAGTTCCTTATATACGGTTGACCCTTGAACAATGTGGGGGTTGGGGACTCCAACCCTCTGCACAGTCAAGTATCAGTGCACAACTTATAGTTGGCCCTCTGTATCTGTAGTTTCCTATCCATGCAGTCAACCAACCATTGATTGTGTAGTACTGTAGTATTTACTATTGAAAAAAACCTGTGTATGACTGAACTATCACAATTCAAACCTGTGTTGATCAAGGGTTAACTGTATTTTGGAAATTGTTATCAGATATATGGTTTGCAAATATTTTTTCCCATTTCGTAGGTTACCTTTTCACTCTGTTGATTGTTTTCTTTGCTACACAGAAGCTTTTTGGACGGATGCATTCCTACTTGTCTTATTTTTATTTATTTATCTTTTTTTTGCTTTTACTACCTGTGCTTTTGGTGTCATATCCATGACATCATTGCCAAGACCAATGCCATGAAGTTTCCCCTATGTTTTCTTCTAGAAAGAAGTTTTACAGTTTCAGGTCTTTTAAGTCTTCAATCTATTTTGAGTTGATTTTTGTGTATGGTGTAAGATAAGGGTCCAGTTTCATTCTTTTGCATTTGGATATCCAGTTTTCCCAGCACCATTTGTTGAAGAGACTTTTCTTTCCCTATTGTGAATTCTTGATGTTGTTGTTGAAGATCTGTTGACCTTATATGTGTGGATTTATTTCTGGACTCTCTCTTCTATTCCATTGGTCTATATGTCTGTTTTTATGCCAGTACCATACTGTTATAATTACTGTAGCTTTGTAATGTATTTTGAAATCAGGAAGTATAATGCTTCCAGCTTTTTCTTCTTTCTCAAGACTGTTTTGGTTATTTCAGGTCCGTTATGATTCCATAAAAATTTTAGAGTTTTTTCCTATTTCTGTAAAAAATACCATTGGGCTCTTGATAGAGATTGCATTGAACATGTTGATCACTTTGGGCCATATGGATATTTTAACAATATTAAGTCTTTCAATCCATGAACGTGGATGTCTTTCCACTTATTGTGTCTGTTTTAATTTCTGTCATCAATGTTTTGTAGTTTTCAGTGTACAAGTCTTTTATCAATACTTCCTTAGTTAAATTTATGCCTAAGTATTTTATTCTTTTTGATGTAATTGTAAATGAGACTGTTTTCTTAATTCTTTTTCCAGATAGTTCCTGATTAGTGTATAGAAATGTAACTGATTTTTGTATGTTGATTTTGTATACTGCAACTTTACTAAATCTGTTTATTAGTTCCAACAGTTTTTTCTTGGTGGAGTCTTTAGGGTTTTCTATACATATGATCAAAACCACAATGAGATATCATCTCACACCTGTTAGGATGGCTACTATCAAGAAACTAAAAACAACAAGTGTTGGCAAGGATGTTAAGAAGTTGGAACCCTTGTACACTTTTGGTTGGAATGCAAAATAATGCAGTCTCTATGGAACAAAAGTTTGGAAGTTCCTCAAAAAATTAAAAATAGAACTACCATGTGATTCAGCAATTCCACTTCTGGGTATTTATCTAAAAGAATTGAAATCAGGATCTTGAAGAGATATTAGCACTCCCATGTTCATTGTGGCACTATTCACAATAGTCATGATGTTGAAAAAATCTAAATGTCCATCATTGGATAAATAAATAAAGCAAACGTGGTATATACATACAATGAAATGTTATTCAGCCTCATAAAAGCAGGAAATCCTGCCACATGTGACAACATGGATAAACTTTGAGGACATTATTCTAAGTGAAATAAACTTGTTACAGAAAGACAAATACTGCATGATTCCACTTATAAGAGGTATCTAAAACAGTCAAATTTATAGAAGCAGAGAATATAATTATAGTTCCCAGGGGCTGGTGGGGTGGGGGTGGGGGGATGAGGAACTGCTAATCAATGGTATAAAGCTTCAGTTATGCAAGAGAATAAGTTCTAGAGAACATGGTGCCTATAGTTAACAACACTGTATTGTACACTTAAAAATCATGTTGTGTTCTTCCCACAGTTAAAAAAAACCTTTAAAACTGGATAAAATTCTCAGAAACAATCTCTAGAAATTAACCAAAGGCAAGTAGTGAATTGAGAAATGTTTGTTTACAAAAAACTGCTGAAAGTTAGGTAAAAACAGTGGGAGTTTTTGGTGTTCTTGCCTGGGGCTGTTTCCTTCTCAGCCATCCTTCCCCACTATTCCTCAGCCTGGTTAGTACAGTAATAAAACCAGGGCAGGGCTAGCTGTGAAAAACATCAGATTCACTGCCAGAGAGGAGTGGCTCTACTTGGAGCAGAGAGCAAAAAAACCCCAAGCTCATTGGTGTTGTCAATAAAAATAGGAAACCTGGAAGAAAATGAATGGAGAAAACCTACAGTTCCCCTAGGCTAGGTGATAGCCCTGTTTAGGGCAAGAAACAGACCAGCTGACAAGCACAATATTTAATAGGGAGATACTGGAAGTGAGATAGTAACTCTTGGGCTAGATAAGCTCTACACCTTGCTGGCTGACTGGGAGGCTGTTCACATAAGCAGGAAAGACCAAAGAGAGACTTATAAAAAGTAAAAGCCAGGAAAGACTTAAAAGAAGCTCTCAATACACACAGCTCCATCAGCAGAGGGTAGGAAGCCTTATTAGCTCAAGATGTTTGGACATATTCTCTGATCAAGCATTGGTTGGCTGCTATGCAATCAGGATGACTCCTGGGAAACTACGCTAAAAATAAAAATAAAAAATATTGAGCAGAGACATCAGTTCCCACTCTGCAAGGAGAAGAAAGTTTCCACAGATTAAGTCCAAGCAAGTCATTAAAAAGAAAAACAAAGCAAAACAAAACAAAAAACAGCAGCAAAAACCCTCAAGAGGGGAACAGAATCCAGAGTTGCTAAACCTTACCTAAGATATCCAGTTTTCAACAAAAATTTATGGAACATTCATAGAAACAGAAAAGTATTTTCCTGAATATTTTTCCTTTACTCAGGAAAAAATAAACAGCCAATACAAACTGACTCTGGGCGCAGATGTTGGATTTAGCAGAAAAGATTCAAAGCTGCTATTATGAATAGAATTAAAGCAACTGTGTAATTATTTTTAAAGACTTCAAGGAAAATAAGGTGATGATGACTCA
This sequence comes from Balaenoptera acutorostrata, assembly GCF_949987535.1. Lineage (NCBI taxonomy): Eukaryota > Metazoa > Chordata > Mammalia > Artiodactyla > Balaenopteridae > Balaenoptera > Balaenoptera acutorostrata. The sequence goes on along the minus strand of NC_080071.1, from coordinate 18,574,534 downwards.
ATAAATACAGAATATCAATGAAGAATAGAAGCTATAAAAGAGAACAAAGTGGAAATTCTATAGTTGGAATGTACAATGACCAAACTGAAGATTTCGCTGGTTAGGCTAAACAGCAGATTTGAGATGGCAGAAAAATTAGTGACTTTGAATATATAGCAAAAGAAATTAAACAATCTGAAGAACAGAAAGAAAAAAACTTGAGAAAAATGAACTGAACTTCAGAGATCCATGAGATAATATTTAAATGTACTAACACACATGTAATGGAGTGTCAGGAAATAGAAAAATAAAGTAGAAAAAAGATTTGAAGAAATAATGGTTGAAAAAATTTCAAATTTAATGAAAAACATTAATCTACGGATTCAAGGATCTCAGTGAATCTCAAGTAGAATGCACAAATATATAAACATCTGGATACATCGTTGTCAACCTGATGAATGTGGGAAGAGAAAAATGCTTATCATATATAGAGGAACTACAACATGTTTAATAAGTGACTTCTCTTCAGAAACAATGGTGGCCAGAAGGACATGGATTGGCATATGCAAAGTGCAAAAGACATGAAAGACCTTGTCAACCAAGAAAGTTATATTCAACAAAACTATTCTTCATACGTGAAGAAGAAATAAAGATGATCCTAAGTGAAGACTAAGAGAATTTGTTCCTAGATCTGCCCTACAAGAAATACTAAAGGAAATACTTCTTTAGGATGAAAGGAAATGACACTAGATGGTAACTTGAACCTATAGAAAGAAATGAAAAGCACCATGAATAGTAGATATGTTGGCAAATATAAAAGTCTGTATAAATATATATTTTTCTTTTTCTTTTCTTAATTTCTTTAAAAGATATGATTTTTAAAACAATAATTATAACACTATTGTCTATTTTATAATATGCATAGGTGAAATATATGCATTTAATAACACAAAAGAAGAGGGAATAAATGGAATGATATTGGAGCAAAATTGCTCTATTTTACTGGAATTAAGGCAATATTAACATGAAGCAGATTGTCAACAGTTCAGATGCATACTGTGATCTACAGAGCAACCATTATTTAAGAAAATAATTAAAATATGTATTTAAAAATATTATAACAGTATGCTAAAAATATATTTTTTTCATTGTTGACCTATTTTATTTTATTTTTTTTAAACATCTTTATTGGAGTATAATTGCTTTACAATGGTGTGTTAGTTTCTGCTTTATAACAAAGTGAATCAGTATACATATACATGTAACCCCATATCTCTTCCCTCTTGCGTCTCCCTCCCTCCCACCCTCCCTATCCCACCCCTCTAGGTTGTCACAAAGCACGGAGCTGATCTCCCTGTGCTATGCGGCTGCTTCCCACTAGCTATCTATTTTACATTTGGTAGTGTATATGTGTCCATGCCACTCTCTCACTTTATCCCAGCTTACCCTTCCCCCTCCCCGTATCCTCAAGTCCATTCTTTAGTAGGTCTGTGTCTTTATTCCCGTCTTGCCCCTAGGTTCTTCATGACCATTATTTTTTTGGTGGAAAAACAGTATGCTAAAAATATTGATTTAACACAAAAAAAAGCAGTGAAAAAAAAGAGCAGAGGAATGAAAATGGCATATATAGAAACTAATAGCAAAATGGCAGATGTAAATTTAACCATATCAATAGTTACATTAAATATAAGGTTGGTTTAAGATAAAAAGGAGTAAACCACTGATACATGCTACATTGTGAATGTACCTAAAAAACATGCTCAGTGAAAGAAGTCTGACACAAAAGACCACAACTTGTTTGATTCTACTTAAATACACTTTTCAGAAAAGGCAAACCTATAGGGACAGAAAGTAGGTTAGTGGTTGCCTGGGTTTGAGTGTGGGAGCAGGGTTGACAATAAGTAGGCATGAAGGATCTTTTTAGCATAGTAGAAATGTCCTTAAACCGAATTGTGATGATAATTGCACAGTTCTATACTTTCACTAAAAATAACTGAATTGTACCATTATAGTAGTCTATAAATAAAGCTTCAGCAGAGTGACTTAAAGGAGAGGTAAGTCATCGTGTTGGTAGACAATTGATGCTTTCTTGTACAAACAAAATGGAAATGATGTTTCAATTTAGCCACAGAACTCTAGCTGTCTTAAGAAATCATCAATATATTTTAATTCATTGTCTTTGAATTTTTTTGTTAATATTAGCAAGTTATGCTTCGTAGGCAAAAAAGTTAGTGGTAAGTAATTATCCTTCAAAATTCTGAGTGAGTGTAACCCTGGAAGTGTTGGAGTGAATTGACCTTTAGGTTGGAAAGGAATACAGACATTCTCCTTGTCATTTCACCATTTTGTGCTTTATGGTTAGGTTTGCCTAATTTTATTACGTCCATTTCATTTTTGATTTTCTAAGTTCAATGACCTGGCTCAACTCTCCCTTGGTTCAATCCTTCCGTACAGCTTGACCTGGTAATGATTGTTAAACCAATTTTGTTAACATAGATAACAATACATAATTATATATTTTGTTAACAGTATATATATGTATGTATATACATATCACACTGGCTTGCATTTATTACTACATTGAGTTCTGTGTATCTGGTCTAGTTAACACTAATGGGACTTAGACATTAGCTTGACTTAGTTTGGTTTGGTTTGGATTTGCCCAAACATGTTCTGTGGCCATACATCAAGTGTCTAACATTCATTTGCAGTTGTCAGCCATGCCCCTTTCAATCAGGTTAGATAATGTGACTTGGGAAGCAGATTTCTTATTAGAATACTGTCTGATCAATCTAATAAACTGTAACTCAGTTCAGTTTAGCTTATTCATCCCCAGGGCGCAGTGTGACTTTCTCCAACTTTTTGAGGTAAGACTTCGATCCCACGGCACTTAATGGGTCCCAGATGAACTTACCCAACAGTTCTCCTACTAGTTACACTAGGTGCTGCCAATATGTAACCTCTGGTTTAGTCTCCTAAAGTTACCTAATTACTCATTTACTCAAACATCAGGTGCATCGTTCCAGAAATTCCAACCATAGAGCTAATGCAGAAGCTACTGAAATTAATTATAACCGTTGAGAGGAATACTCGAAGTCATCTGAAAATTTTAATAGGAAAAACATACTAGAGTTGGCTAGTGAAGGTTTCCTCTTTGGTATGATCATTAATGTGTGTGAACACAATGAGCTATTAAATATGTTGTAACAAAATGATATAATTATATCTTAACACAAAAATTTTTAGAAAGTTAAAACCAAAGAAATTTGGATATGAGTTTTCATTACTGTGTTTCTGAAACACTTTTCTAGACTCATGTTAGCTTTTAAAACGGAAGTATTTATGTTCCTTTTTGGCAAAATTGTTTTCTACTATCTCTATTCTCCCATTCCACCTCTACATTTGGGCTCGTCAAATTTTTTTTTTTCTATTTTGGAAGTTTGAAGAGACATAGGGCAGTAAAAAGAATGTGGATTTTCAAGTCAAACAATCCCAGGTTAAACTTTTACTTACAGCAACCAGTGTTGTCCCATTAGGCAAGTCAGTAATATCTCTGGGCTTCAGTGTCCCTGTCTCAGGATGTGGGTTGTAAATCTATCTCAGAGGGCACTGTGAGAAGTGAAAGTAATGTCCATAAAATGCCCGACACAAGTAAGTACATGACAAATATTGGCTGATGCCCTTTCTTTTCTTTTAGTTTCCTTTTTCTTTGCTATTACAACCTTTGCATGTCTACATAAAATAAACTTATTGGTAGTCATAACGCCCCTTTTCTTCCTTAAAAAGCCCCTCCCTGTTTTGCAGAGAAATAGGCTATAGTCATTCTTTTATTTATTCAATGACTATTTATGTGCCCCCATTATGTGCTGGGCAGTATTCCATATGTTGGGTATATAGTTATGAACAAAATTAAAGTCCTTGCCCTCATGGAACGTACATATTAGTAGTTATGAGTAATCACATGTGTTTAGCTCTTTTAAAAAAACCTGAGTTGATATAAAATTGATTAGTATTTCCACACCTTTGAAAGTGCTACCATAAATTGCCAATGAATCTGGCATGAATGATTTGACTTTAGAAAACAGTGGCTGTCCTCATGTGAAGTCTGGTACCAGAGGTTTTAGACAGTTTGAAGATACTTTAAAAAAAATAAAATAAAGGAATAAACGAATACTTGTCACAAATCTTACGTCTTTTTCTCCTTAAAACAACCATTAAAGGCAGGTCTTATTTTTCTTCTATTTAGCATAAGGAACCAAAGAGGAAAAGATGGAAAATCTTGCCTAAGTTATATAGCCAGAAGGTAGTGGTTCTGTTTGTCTTCAAAATCCATCTTCTTGATACTATGTCAAGATAATGTAGCAGTATTAGCTAAGCAGACTAGCACCTGTTCCTAACAAAGGTGAATAGGATGGCCCCTGCTTTTGATACCCACAGCCTTCTCAATCTGTACCCTGTTCTTTCTTCCTGCCATTTTTAAGTGGCTTAACCAGGGCTATCATCAGACACAGATTCTCCATAGAGCAGAGGTGGGATAGATGATTTCAAGAGTTACTTCAGTCTTGTGATTTATGATTTTTATGGGTTAGTAGCTTAATGTTTTATTCCATTTATTTGCATTTTTAATGAGAGGGTAATGTTTAACCCAAATGAATGAATCTCTAAAGAGAGAATTTCAAGCATGATGGCACATGGGGACAAGGGAAATACTTTACGGATGGAGCAGGAACGACTTTCTGGGCCCTGGTCTAGCCCTACAAAGTAGACAGTTACCCACTCCGTAGGCTCTGGTCCTGGATGTGAATTACCTAGGACTTCAGAGACATTAGCGTTTGGATAAACTTTGACGTTCTTGTATATAGGAAAGATAAAAGATATGTTGTCTATCTTACATCCTACTCCACTGTGACAGTTTGAAAACACCCCTCAGGAGACAAGAATCAGTGACTCATAGAGTATGGGCACTGAAAAGATTTTGCTGAACTGGGTGGGTTTTACCATTAATAAATTAAATCATCCTTCTAAAATCATCTCCTAAATGAAGTATTTCTCCTATATAGATTCAATTCTCTTAAAAAGTGTATCAAAAGACAAAATCACCAGTACCATATCTCTGTTTCATCACAATTACATAAACTCTTGAATGAAAACAATGACAATTTCAATGGCAAAAACTGATTTTAAAAGGGTACATTGAATACAGTCACAGATATATTCTAATACCTGTTCAGCCTAGAAAAACTAATTATAGCAACACACAGAAAATGTCACTTATATCCTAAGATCTCCAAATAAAAAATCTTTGCACCAAAAACTGTCTCTTTCCTATTATTTGGTCAGCACAGAAGAGAAATCGACTTCCATAAAGAGCCAATATCTCCAGCTTTCCCTCTTTCCTAATTATACAGAAAGTTACTCTGAAGTCAGACTACTTTTATGCATTAATTAACCTGATTCCCCCATGCAAATATTTAACAAACATCCAGGAAACAAATATTCAGACATTGATTGAATTAAACAAATATTCAGCCATTGATTGAATTAAACTGAACCCATAATCCAGATTCCACATGCTGTTTATTTTTTTCCTCACCTGAAGTGGATGGATGGGTGTGGGTTTTCTTACACTCCCGGGGTTTTGAGCATCATTTGATCTAATTGATTTCTCTACAAACTGACAGTCTGATAGACAAGGAACATAATTATTTCTTAGTCAGAGAAATGGGCTACAATCTGGAACACAAGGGCTGATCTTTTTCAAGTGAAATCTATTTCTTTCGTTAAAATCATGTTTAATCTTTAGAAAATTATAATATGACAAGGGGAGTTACAAAGAAAACTCAAGATGTATATAATACCCAAACACAATTTTGCTTATGTTAATAGAAAAGTTTGAACACCATGTCACATCTCGACCAACAATTAATAATCATGGTTACCTTGTAAACAGGTAGATGGTTTGCCCCAACTTGATAATAAGTTACATCAAAGGAAAAGGAGGAAAGGGCAAGGTAATAAATTTTTTTAAAAATTCTGTGATAAACCTTAAAAAATAGACTCTCTAAAGATTTGTTTTTTATTATTATTACCCTTCCTTTCTTCTCCCTTAGCTCTCTCCTATCTTTTATTCAGAACTCACTTATTGAGCATGTGCTACATTGCAGGCTATGTACTAGATACTAGTTAAGCTAGTCTTTACCTTTTAAGAAATAGTTATTGTACATAGCATTTTGAGAGGGGGAAGAAGGGAGGAGGGGCAAGAGGAGGGCTGAGAGCAATGAGTGAGGTGGAGAGAAAGGATAGAGATGAAGGCAAAGACAAGGGCAAGTTGTTAATGTTAATTTACATTGTATTGAATTTTATTTCCCTTTGAGTTGGTTGTTTTATTCACTGACCAAGTATTTATTGAGCAAACACTCCGTTTTAGGCACTGTCCTAAGTCCTGGGGATGCAAAGTAAAGAAAGACTTGCCTATTCACGTTTTTAAGGAAGGTACAGCCTAGTGGGGAAGAGTGGGGTCAGTGAAATACGCTGGCCAGGAGCTGGGGAAGTGTGTAACACAGAGCCACGCACAGAGAACTGTGCCGGCCCAGGGAGAAAGCCTCCAAGGCAGATGAGAAAACGATCCTGAATTTACGATGAGAAGACCCAAAGCAAAACAAAACAAAACAAAACACTTTTATTTGTCAAGTTGGCCTAGATCAAAAGGGAAGGATTTAATGAGGAAAACTGAATGACATGGCTACACTTGTTAAGTCTCATCAGCCTGCAAATCCCATGATTAAATTAAAATGTAGAGAAGTGGACTTCCCTAGTGGTGCAGTGGTTAGGAATCCACCTGCCAATGCAGGGGACATGGGTTCGATCCCTTGTCCGGGAAGATCCCACATGCCGCCGAGCAGCTAAGCCCGTGCCCCACAACTACTGGGCTTGTGCTCTAGAGCCCGCGAGCCACAACTACTGAGCCCACGTGCACAACTACTGAAGCCCATGCACCTAGAGGCCGTGGTCTGCAACGAGAGAAGCCACCGCAATGAGAAGCCCACGCACCGCAACGAAGAGTAGCCCCCTCTCGTTGCAACTAGAGAAAAGCCCGCGTGACAACGGAGACCCAACGTGGCCAAAAATAAATAAATAAATAAATTTATAAAAAAAAATAGAGAGGAGTAAATTTACAACTTGCTATGCCATGTTTTAATGCTTACAGACTGCCAGCTCACTTTACAGATATACATCCCACAAGATGATACTGTGCTGTAAGTGTAATTTATAGGCTTATAAGTATTGTTCAGTTTCTTTGACAAGTCCCAAATTATTTTATCATAATGGCAAAAGATCAATAGTTCAATGACTATTTTTAACACATTGAACAAACTGCCTGATATATTGTCTATTTGCTAGAGTTATTATTATTTTATTCTAGTGAAGTGGTTTTTTGTTTAATTGACAGTTCCTAACAAAAATATCAGCTCTGCCAGTCATACCATTATGTGGTGGTAACTTTGCTGCAAAGTTGAGGTTGCAATGTCTTTCCTCTTTGAGAGCACAGGGGAAAGGGCAAACAATGCACTTTACGTAATTTTCTTTGGTAGGCTGGGGCACTAAGTGAACTGCTGTATCCCACTGTGTGAGCTGTGCATAAGATGGGAGTATATTTAATGGCTGTCAAAAAAAAAATCCTTCAGTTTCATTGTTGCTTTAGACAAACCTTCAAAGTAGCCCTGGCATGAATCAATTAACCACTACCTTGAAGTAATTTTATAACCAAGAAAGCAAATATTATAAAAATAGAATTTGCATATATTATAATGTATAATTTTATCAAAATAATGTTAATAGTAAAACAAAATACAGTAAATTAGTTACTAGAACTGTTCGACAACGGTACATAATAAGAGTAAAATAGTATAGATTCTTTTTATAACTCTGCAAATTCATATCTACTTACTATAGCATTTGACTTAAGGTACCATTCATCCTGCTAGGAGAGAAGGCACTCTTAAGTAAGATATTAATTCATGAGCAGAGATATGCTAGAGATTGTTGAATAGATAACATAATGAAAATCCTGGAACTACTTCTAGCTTTGCCCTTTCAGCTTCATTATTATAAGAGAAGAGTGGTACTGATTCTTCCTAGCAAATTTAATAATAATTAGGTAATTGAATCTCCAACTTAGAGCAGTTTTTCCTTCTTTGGTATCAGATATTCAAAGCTTCTCTGAAGCCTCAGTATAAGGAGTTTCCTAGGAATGAGTTTTATCACAGTTAAGTCCTTCATAGTAAACCCACTTTCATTAGATAGTGAGAACTATCAGAATACTGGCTTTACCACTCTCTACATGCTGTCTGTTAATATGAGACAAATCTATATTTATTTATTAACGAATTCAAATTTAGACTAGGACATTTATTTTATTATAAAATTTTATTATAAATAGCTTTTATTTTCTAACATATTTATTTTATTTTTTGTCATCTAATTATAGCCATCTAATCACCCTGCAGTTTTTGACTGGTGTCGATTCGGTGACACACTACAAATCCATTTTCTTCAAGACTCACAGGTAATTTTGTCATAAATCTATGTGTACTTTCCTAATTTCTAGGCTAGTGAAGCTAGAAACATTTGATGTTAATTCATTCAAAGTGACATGACAAGAAAAACGTCAGGTAATAAATTCCCAATTTACAAAAATAGCATATATAGCATCTTAACCAACAATAAATTTATCATACCATGTCTGTAAAAAAAAATCCCATTCAATGGAGGAATAGGGAACACAGAAAAGCTGGTATATAAATGTTGTAAAACTACTTACAAATTGTTGATAAGTGATAATTACTGTGGCATTTTTGTTGTTTTCTGGATGAGATGTCATCAAATAGATTCAGAAATGTCTGTTCTTTTCTTAATCAATATACCACATTCAAATACCATAGTAAAGAAAGATCTGTGGTAATTACTTATAGCCCGTAAGAAGCCCATTTTATTTTGAGTTATTTCACTTACATCTACATGTAATCAGCTTGAGTCTGATCACTGTTTTAGTCTGTGCAGAGTGATTATGTCAGGAGCCACTATACTCTTGGCAAGATGAAGGCTCACCTGGTTTTTGACTGAATCTGTGAGCTGGCTCTTGTCTAACAGGGTCATCGCACATTTCCATCTTTGCTAACAGTGTTCTTCCTCACATTGTCCTACTGGTCAACTCATGCTTTTTTGATAGAAAACTTAATTGTTAGTCTCAGGGAAGGTTTCCCTCCTTCCCTCAGTTTCTGCTTCCCCGTAGGGTTTGTTTTTGTTTCCAGTTTTATTGAAATATAATTGACATATAACACTGTACCAGTTTAAAGTGTACAACATGACGATTTGATATATGTATATATTGCAAAATGATTACCACAGTAATTTCATCACCTCACATAGTTACAAATTTTTAATTTTCTTGTGAAGATAACTAAGACTTGATACGGTTAATCGGACCTCGTGTAAGACCTGTGAATGGTTGTATTTGCCTCACTGTATTTTGGTCCCGGCATCTTCCTGACTAGACTGCCTCCCCTACCAGACCGAACACTTTGAAGACAAGAACTCTGTCTTAATTATCTGTTTTTCCCCAATGCTAGTTATCTGTTTTTCCCCAATGCCTAGAACAATTTCTGGCATGGTACAAGATAGATATTAATACATATTTATTGTATCAAAAAACAATGTAAATTGCCATCTTTATAAAAAAAGATTGTTGTAATTCCTAGAAGTGATAAGGAAATTTGGATCAGTAGGCATGATATGATTAAACATTTTGAAGGAGTCATGACAACAAACGGGTTAGATAGATGTGGCTCTACAACCCTCTGTTTAAATCTTTAAGATTTAAAAAAAAAAAGGATTATTTTATTTTTAAAAAATTCTCACTGGTTTAGAGCCTGTGTGACTTTTCTTCTCATATCAACTCTTTTCCTGTTTTTTGTTATTTGTGAATAAGAAGGAAACATCCTACCTAGGTGCATGGATAAGTGATGAAATCAATATAGCAAAATGTTAACAATTGTAGAATTGTAGTGGGTATTTGGGTGTTCGCTGTGCAATCTGTCTGACTTATTTGTATGTTCTAAACTTTTCATAATAAAATGTTGGGAATACCAAGAAAAAATGAAAACAGGTATCAATCCATAAGGGGTGTGGGGTACAGGTATCAGGAATTCTTTAATAAAATCAACTTTACTTAAAAAAAAAAAAAAAGCCACATCCTGTAGGAATACACTGAAAACTCCATCAAGCTTCCAAACACGAAGAGTATTGCCAAGTTATGCACATCTTAAGATTTTTCTCTTATAAAGCCAAGAAATGTGAAACTTATTAGCAGTTCTCATGTGTGGTTTTATGAGGAAAAGGAAAATGCAGCAGTTAGTTTTCCTATGGCAATGAGGCTTCAGTTCTGAGTCCTTTCCCAGCTTTGCAACCAGCGAGCCATGGCTGCGGATTCCTCACTCATCCAGACAGCTGGCGGAGCCTCCTAGGACCAAACAGTTGCTTTGACAAAAATCTTTGTTGGATCTGCCTTACTCTTTTCTTCTCTGTTAATTCTCACTTGTGTTAAAAAAAAACCCCATGCTTATGTACTGATAACTTGGTAGATTTTTCATAGAGCATGCTTTCCTTTCATATACATATAACCCATCTCCTTTTCATTTTCTTGTGCTTGACCTATGAATCAACCTGCATTTTGCAGGCCCTTATCATATTTAGAAAAAAAGTCTGAAAACCAGTGCATCATCTCCAGAGCAGGAGCTCCAGCTCTCTGATTGATGGCACTGCAACGGGGACACAAATCAGACACATTAGGCACCTAAAGCTGTATCTATGGTGTCAGTGGATTAATAGTATCGTACCTTAGAACTTGGTTTTGGATCATTAGAGGCTGTGTTCATTGGAGGCTGAATTTAGGCCACAGCAAAAAAGTTCTGACACCAGAAAGCTTCCCACTCATAAGCTGAATCACTTTGGATTAAATGAGATTTAATTCCCGGATCTGTAAAGAGAACTCCACCAAAATCCATGTATCCAATTGTTTATGGAGAAAGAGTTGTAAGAAGCAGGGATAAGAGGAGCAGGTTTCATTCTAGTTACATAAAGTTTAATTAAGGGTGGTAGTTCTTTCTCTCTTTCTCTTTCACGGTTGTTAGGGGTTCAGGAAAAGGTTTTGTTTTTTTTTTCCTCTGAGAAAAACTTTTAAAGTTAACATAAAGTAAAATAGACCATTTTTTTGGTGTATAGCTTCATGAGTTTTAACACATACATTGTTACCTGTAACCATCACCATATTTAGGATGAAGAATAATTCCCTTACCCCGAAACATTCTCTCATACTATCCCTTTATAGATCCTTTCTGCCCCAACTTCTAAGCTCTGGCAACCACTGACCTGTGTTGTGGCCGTACAGTTTCATATTTTTGAGAATACACTAGTCCACTAGCAAATTATAATATGATGTAAGTCTTGTGCATGGACCAGTCTGATTAGCAAATTTCAGGGGTGGGGAACTAACGAGGGAGGTGGTTCAAGGGAGAGGAGTTGGAAGAATTACTTCCTCATCAGTTGATATACCTTTCTGGGTGCCTGTCTTCAATCTCATTTTCTCTCCATATTTATACAGAAGAGCTAGGAAGAGTAACTAACATCTTTTTTCCGTGGTCCTCCAGCAAAGGTTCTGGTAAGGACGTATTAAGTTTATATAATGGAGGGGAGAATAGAATTCTTTTTTCTTAAATGTTGAGTAGACACAGTCCACTGACAAATGTAACCTGGCATTTTGATAATCATCTTAGATGGTATTAAGGCAGGTACCGCTTGCAGCTCTTAAGTATGGTAAGAGTGTCTTCCTACTTATAGAGGGAGCTGCCTTGTGACTCAAATTCTCAAGACTCCTGATCCTGGGTGTGCATCATGCCAGGGATGTGAAGAGCTGTGCTGACTGGGCTATGGCCCCCTTTCCATCACGCTTAGGCTAATTTATGTAACACAATCTAATGGCCTCAGCAACTGCAGCCAGCAATGGCCCAATTGATAGAAATAATTGGAGTTAGGCTTCATTAATAGAAGTAGAGCATCCAGAAAAGGGGGGAGGCAGACAAACTTGTTCCATTTGTGCTGTCAAATACCTAGAGTATTGTGCCCAGTTTGGGGGCCGTATCTTACAGGGAACATTTAACATACTGAAGAAATATAATGAGTTGAATAAATGAGAAACAGGTTAAGGAATTACATGTGATTGGCTTGAAAATGGAAGACTCAGAGCTGTATAATTTTTGTCTTCAAATATCTCATGCAGAATAAGGTTTAGATTTATTCTGTATTACCCACAGAACAGTGATTCTTAAGTTTTATGAGTCATAGGCACTTTTATGAATCTGATGAATACTTTGGACATTTGATGCAGAAAAATGCACAGATATCATATAATATTATATATATATATATATATATATATATACACTTAAGGAAGTTTTAGGAACAATATGTATTCATTTTTAGGAAAGCCTTAGATGTGCCTTCCTCCAAGAGGGTAGATATAGAAAGACCAGAGTAGCAGCTTTTAACTTATTAACAGTAGAACTTGCCAGTGATTTGAGCTCTCTGGAGCTGAAATCGGCTGTTTCAGGAGTTAACAAGCTCTCTGTTACTGGGCAAGTTTAAGCATGAGCTGGGGGCACTTTGATGGTTATGTTGAAGAGGGATCTTATAAATATGGTGGAGTTTTGGCTAGATGAACTCTGGTTCCTTTAAAACCTTGAGAATCATTAGATTCTATGAGTTTTATAGTAAAAGCCTCATATAACATGAATGTTCTATAAGGCATATCGTAATCCTGTTCACAGACCCTGGCATTCGTGTACGGCTTTATAGAGTATTTGATTTATTTTAGGACTTCTGCTTGATTTCCTCTTGGTCTGCCCCATAATTTTCATTATCTCCATTTGGAGTTCTTTTTGGGTTTGACTCTATGGACCAGTACCCAAATTCATTGCAGTAATAAAGCTTTAAAAATGAGATATAAAATCATGTGTTAGTTATCAAATTTCCTTAGCTCATTAGCTCCTAGAGAATAGAAACTGGAGGTTGATCTTGTAGAGAGACCTGCTCCATAGGATTGCCAAGTTTACTCTTGAGTCACTGCCATACTTTGCACAATCATATTTCAAGGAGCCTTTAAGCCAATAGCTCTAATGGGTTTACAGTGTTTTGCTGGGGGCAGGGAAGGAGGGAAGGAAGAAGGAGGAGAGAGAGAGAGAGAGAGAGAGAGAGAGAGAGAGAAACTGGCTCATTTTTAGACAAAAACCTCTTAATTCCGACCTACTATATTGCTGAACTAAAAGAACAGATTTAGTTTCTATTTTTCAATCCTTGGGATTTTTTCTGACCCCAGAAGCAAAAGTGTTGCTTAATGATAATTATGTTGCTTGGGGCTTCCAGATCAAACTGGGATAGAACAATATCTTTCTTGTCCAGACAAGGCACAGGGAAAGAATGAATAAGATCATCTCCCAAAGGGTAGAAACCTCATGAAAAATAGAAACTGAGAGATATATTGCTGTGGAAGCATTTGTTGTTACATAATTAACAAGGCCTCAGATATGTGACAAGTAGGTTTCATTTATATTTTAAAAACACTGATAAACTATATTGCCTATCTTTTCATTCCCAAGAACTGAAGGTTACTTGAGAGATTTCTAAGAGTAGATTCTCCCACAGGAAAGCAACATGCTTCTCAAAATGCTGGCTATTTCTGGGGATTATCATAAGGGGTATTAGAGTCAGGAGATCAATGTGTGGAATTTTGGATGTTGCAACCAGAGGAATAGCTAGAGAATGTCCAGAAAAGGGCACCTGAACTGAATCAAGAGAATGTGAGTGCTGCCATCTGAGGACAATCTAAAAATATTTGCTCTCATCTGTCTGGCAATATGCAGGCTAAAATGAAAAATGATTGATGTCTGTCAAATTATGAGAGTTATGTATAATTGGAACCAGACTTAAATGCAAATGAACGAACATATGTGAATGGGATTTAAATAGATCCTGGCACATAGTAGGTGTTCAATAAATGTTAATTCCCTGCTTGTGAAAGCTTATTTGGAAGTTTAAAAGAGGAAATTTTTAACACAAATAAAAAGAAATATAATTTGCAGCAGGTAGTAAACATATGAAATTTGGTATTGAAAGAGGTGGTTTTGGTGGAAATGCAGAACTAGCTTCAAAATAGACTTGGATAAATCGAGAGATTATAGATACATAGTGATTAGTTAAGGGAAATGTGTCTTTGTAGGCTGACGGGACAATCTCTAACTTCAAAAAATAAGCTTGTTGTTTTTCTCATTATAAAAGACACATTTGTTAAATAATTTTCAGAAAAATAGATGGACAAAACCCCAAAACCACTTATGATATCACCATAGTAATAGCACTCAAAATTTTACATGTATAGTTACAATATTTTCCGTGTCAGTGAAGATACTTAATCAGCTGTACATTAATGTTTGATAAATTCGATCTCAATGAAGTGAACATCTTTCATATTAAAATGTGTAAACACAATTTTATGTGATTAATGTTCCAAAGTAAAAGCAATATCATACAAATTATGTAATCAATTGCCTATAGCTGGACTTTGATAATTTCTCCAAGTTTTTGCTATTAGAACCAATATCTGTTTATCTGTCCTTGTGTATTTCTGAAAATATGTTATTAGGTTGAATTCCTAGAAGTGAAATTACTTGGTCAAAGAGCATGAAAAATTTTGAAGCTTTTAATAGATATTTGCCAAATGTCCTCTAGAAATATTATAATAGCAATATGTCCTCTCATCGTGGTTTATAAAGTACTTATTTCCTCAAACCTTCTCCAAATCTGGGTTATTAAAAAACAATTTACCGAATTTATTTTAAAAATATATTATACTTTTAATATACTTTGATTACTAGTGAGATTAAATATGAAATATTTTCAAATGTTTATTTTTGGGGGGAGACATGCTGCTGTTCTAAATACTTTCTCCAGTGTTGCATTGATGTGTGCTCATTAATTTGAAAGACTTTTCAGTGTTGCAGTGTAGTTGACCTTTTTTCTTTTCTTTGTCTGAGAATTCTCCTTCATTTGAGTTCTGCCCAGTTTCCTACTACAGAAGCCAACAAGATACGATACTCTATTACCCAACGTCCTTTGCAGTTATGTGTTCATGTGTTCCTGTGCTTCTATCTGGACTTAAAATTGGGAGCTAGTGATGCAAAAAAGCAGGGAAAGATGAGGATTTATTTTAGTAATGTGGCAGCTCAAGTAGTGTCAGCTGCAACACCTAATGTCCCATGCTGAACTTCATTGGTGGCAGTGTCTGCAGCAGCTGGAATCTGTGATACGACTTTGGTTGTGATTTTGGCTGCCTAGCCCGCATTTATTCACTTTCAAACATCATTATTGTAAAATCCAGGTTTATTATGGTGTTTACATACAAAGTCAAATATATTGTTTGATGAGTTTTGACAAATGTATACAGTTTTATAACAACCACCATAATCAAGATATAGACTATATGCTTATTTATTGGCTACTTAACATGTGCCAGGCATGGCATGTTTCATTTATGTTCTTTTATTTGTCGCATCAAAACTTTATGTTGTTGGTTTTATTATCATTCCCATTTCACCAATGAGAAAACAGATATTAAGTACCTTTGCCAAAATAACGAATCTAACTGGTGGTTAAGTCAGGATGTAAACCTAGGCAGTCATTTCTCCTGCTCTGCACTGCTTCCACACATCAAAGGATTGTTCAGTTGTTAAAATATTCATTACTTAGATGTTCATTGAGACGTACAATTCTTGCACATTATTCTTATTTCAAATCCTTAATATTCAGAAACAGAACCTAAAAACAAAATAAAATTCAACCATACATAACTTTATTTTGGCATTTGTTACTGGGTTCTCTAGAAATGATCATTTGGCATCCAAGGTATTTGTATGTTGTTCATGTCAGAAGTCAATAGATAAGTCAACATGAATTAGTTGAATTCATCTATGTACACAGTAGATGACTGAGTGAAGAAGGTGGTATAAGTGGAGTAAAATGTATGGTCTTAGTCCTCAATTTTGTTGATGGGAAAAAATATAGAGAAATTAATGGGTTAGGGTGCAATAAAAGATTCTTTATGATCGAGGGTTAACTATATGAGAGAGTTAAAAGGATAAATGGAAGCGTTATCAAGGAAAGTTCTGTGGGGGAAGAATGGGTTTGAACAGATATTGAACAAGGTATAGATTTGGGATAGCTGAGAGGAGGAGGGAGTTATTTCTATGAAAAGGTGAGGGAAGTGAGAATGAACGAGGCACATGTAGAAGACAGACACTGAAAGTTGAGTAAGTAGGATGAAATAAGGTAGGATGAAATAAGATTGCATAAACATATGTTATAAAGGAATTAGTATACCAATAAGAGAAGTTTGGGCTTGATTCAGTAGGCAGTGAAGCACCAGTGTACACTCTTGAGCCAGAACAATAATTTAGGAATCATGATCTTTGTTCTCATAAAACTAAATTAAGATGTTGAACTCTGGAGATGCCTTAAACACTGGTGTTCCCCATGGATTTATCCAAGAACTTCTTCTTTTCCCTTTTAACAGCCTCTTCTTTGGTAATCTTTGTCACCTCTCTGTGTAATCCTTCCTTTTAAGAAGAGGGAAATAACTTGTAATAACTGTTAATGGAGTATAATCTAAAAATACTGAATCACTATGCTGTATACCTTGTAAATCAACTATACTTCAATAAGAAAGAAAGCAAACTATATAATTCTCTTTATTTAAAAATTTTGGCTGATATATTAAAATTTTGGTTGTCACCATTATGCCCTGGAGAAAGTATGGCCCTGTAGTCAACTCCCTGATCTGAAAAAATGAGAATACCACTTGCCTATATATCTTATCAGACTGTTTTCAAGTTGAAATGAAGTATTGAATATGAAGTTGAGTGAGTCCACTGTGGAGGAACTCAGTAAATGTTGAGTTTCTTCCCCATCTCTTATGTCTACTAGTGATTGATAGTAGAAAACAAAACAAATGAGGAAACAGCAAGCAAATATCAATGAGAAATCATAGAAACAGTTGGTAATTTATATGTTTATTGTGTATATCATTTGTTTTCTGAATATGTACATGAGGTCACCTCATTTTTATTTTTTAATCATATGCCATTTAATAGATTTCTTGATGTTCTGGGGACTTCCCTAGTGGCGCAGGGGTTAAGAATCTGCCTGCCAATGCAGGGGACACAGGTTTGAGCCCTGGTCCGGGAAGATCCCACATGCTGCAGAGCAACTAAGCCTATGCACCACAACTACTGAGCCTGCGCTCTAGAGCCCACGAGCCACAACTATTGAGCCCGTGTGCCACAACTACTGAAGCCCATGCACCTAGAGCCCGTGCTCCGCAACAAGAGAAGCCACTGCAATGAGAAGCCCGTGCACCACAATGAAGAGTAGCCCCCACTCGCTGCAACTAGAGAAAGCCCATGCACAGCAACAAAGACCCAATGCAGCCAAAAAATAAATAAATAAAAAAAATTTATTAAAAAAAAAGATTTCTTGAAGTTCTCTAAATATACATTTCTTGCAAGTTCAAGAAGGAAAGATGAGCAGGTATCAGACTGTGTATCTGACTTTCCTACACGATAACCTCCTCCTCCTACCTTGAGAAGGAAGAAAAATACACTTCATACTGAATGCTTTGTTTTAAAACTACATTGTTTGGAGTACATTAACTAAAAATAACATTGTATTGGGCAGTGAAACTTGGCCACAATTATATTTTGTTAAGTGTTGCTAAACTTTTATTGAAGTAGGCCAATAGTGATTAATTTCTCTGCTTTTCTGAGTGGGTCTTAAGGAGAAGCAAGCTAATGAGAGCACAGTCTCTGCTTCTGATGCTACAGCCTTGGGGTAGATGTATGAGGGAAGATTGGATTCTACTTTGCTGGATGAGTGGGAGTTTCTAGGATGGAGGCATTATATGAAGATACAGCTCTTGTGAGGAGCAGGGGGATATGTCTGTCTGTTGAGATGTTACTCATAGACGGCAATCTAATAAAACCATTACATGCATCGGTAGCCACATATCCCCAGAAAGAGAAGACCTGACTCTGCAGGGCCCTGGGCCCTGGTGGTAGAATAGGACGCAACACGACACCTTGTTCATTATCTCCATTCCTTTTATTGTTAAATAGTGTTGTGTTGAGTTGAGCTTAGTTATTTGGTACTTCTGGGGGAGATAAGGAGGAATTTTAATAAGCACTCTCCCTTGCCCAAATTTCTCTTTCTAACTTGAAGCCTTCTATAAACAATGATTGCCATAATTTCTTCTAGTAAGTTGTTTCTGTTTGGAATAAACATACCAGTATCATGTGCTCACAAAGCTCATTGTATACTCCACTATATGAACAGGTTTAGTAGCTGTCTTAAATGAGGGAGGATGTGGGTATGGGAGATGCAGATAACGAGCAGAGGGTTGTATCAAAAACCACATGTTCAAACTGCACGTGTCCCAGGTTAAGAATTAAGAAACATAGAACCCCCCTTTCAGTAAAAGAAAAATTCCTGCCCTTGAGGAACATGTAAATAATTACAAAGATTAAGTAAGCAAAATTTTAAAGTGATTATTTTGAAGACTATGTAGAGATTGTCAGTGCAGTGATGAAGAAATAAAAACATGGGAGTTTCCAAAATAGAGCAATAGAGAATGGATTGGGAATAACATGGTGATGAAGTCTTGAGCTCCAGTGCTTGGAACACTGCTAAACTACTAAAACTAGCACAGCTGTGGGATCTCTGACATAGCTATCAGCCTTTCCTTGTCTTGGCTTCCTCATCTGTGAAATGGAGATACTAATAATAGTAACTTGCCTCATAGGATTGTTGTATGGATTAAATGAGTTACCACAAATGTTAGATGTATTTATTATCTTTTATAGCTATTATTTCATTTGCTGGAATGCTATTGGTATAGTTCACCTTTTCTTCTCTGAAATAATCTTAGCAATCAGAAACTTTTATTTGAAAATAAATATTCACTTAAATCATATTAGAAAACATATATTTTAATAAAAATGCATATTTAAAAAAGAAGCAGTAAGATAAAGAGTATAAATGATTTGTTATTTTGAAACAATCAGTTGGTTAAATTTACCCTAAGGGAGGGGTGTTTTAGCTTCTGTATTTAATGAAAGCAGGTTAAAATGCATAGGCTGATAAAAGGAATTTACAGCTCTGGGATTTTTTTTCCCCAAAATATAATTACCTGGGGTTGGGGATGGGACATTGTGCAAGGATGTCTTTACTTAAGTTTGCTTTTCTCAAGAATTATGCACCAAGAAGGTATGAGGCTGAGAGGCATCTAGTTATATATCAGGTTTAAATGTTGATTAATCATAAAAAAGCATATTTTATAAGGGGGAAAATGCATTCAACTTTTTCCCTGAGTAAAGTATGCAGAAAACCTGCTTAAATGGGGCATATAATTTTTAATGACTCAGGCCTTTAGTCCTTGGAAATGAACCAAGTATGATAAATAAGATGGAAGCTGGTGAATATTGAGTTTGTCGTCATCACATCATCAAATTAGAAATCACCTGAGGATGTATATGAAGGATAATATCTTGAAAAGATTAGTCTTTAGTCTAGCTGACTTTGAAGAGTGTGGAATAAGTTGAAGAAAGTTGATTATAGTCAGTTAATCCAAAAATCTCTTCCTGATATTTGAGAGATACTGACATGATAATCAAAAATAGTGTAAAACTTTCATTTCAATAAAAATCTATCAGGGTTCAGTTTCTCATGTAAATTATTTTTGGGTCCGTTTCCTTTGACTCATATAGTATTTACAAGAAATTGTGTTCCCACCTTGCATCTTTCTTTTGCTAACTTTTGACCTTTGATTTTTCAAATACCTTACAGTCCACCTTATAGGTTGCTCTTACTTCTTATTTCACAGGCTGTCCTTAGGAGGAAATGTTCACTAGTTAGCCCAGGAAAAAAGCAAGATTTGTCCATCATTAAAAAATAAGTGAATGCATTCATTCTTTTATTTAATCAGATATAATAATTTTAAACTATATTAAACCTGCCCCTGAAGATCACAAAGAAGACAGAATTTGGAAAATTAAAGAATTAGGTAAATTAGAAAAGCTTAAGATGAACAGATAACTAGTGAAGAAAAAAATTAAATATACTCTATACACAATTGATTTTAATATAACACCAATGGATCATCAATGCAAAAAAACCTATACCCATGGAGTTCAGTCTACTTTTGCTTTAAAGATCACCCAGTGTCTTAGGACTCTCTCAAATTAAGTAACATAGACAGATCAACAAGCAAAGGAAATTTAAAAATATAGAAAAAAATGGAAAATGGTGACTGACCAGGCTGATATTATGAACTATTCCTGATTGATAGTAATCAGAACAGCAATTTTCAGTTTCGGTGTTGAGACAGCATCATTAACTAATCACTGAAAGAGTCACTGAAACTCTCAACATACTATACAGTTATTAAAATTATGAAAAGTTAGGCATAATATTAAGAACAAAAGATAAGGGATCAAAACTATCAATACAAAAAGAATCACAGAGCTAGGGACTAAAGGTATTATAGTAACTATCAAATATAGAACCATAAAGGTCAAGAAAATGGACATTTGACAAATCTAAATTAGATCTGTTGAGATGAGAGATGAGAATTGAGAGTTATATGTCAAAAACTAAAGAAAATTTTAATATTTATGAAAAGGCTCAGAATTCATAATGTAGAAGAAACATCAGTTCGTCTTGATAAAATAAAGTTGAAGAATGTGGATATATGTTGATTAAGTGAATTTCACAAAAATTCCTTCATCTTAAGAACATTCTCAAGAATATTTCACTATTTTTAGTAGAGAAAAGCAAAGGAAAGGGGAATCTTTATTGCAACTGCCAGCCAGTTATGTACTGTCAATAATATTCTGGGCGAAACATTGACCACATTTATAAAGTATAAAATTAGTCCATATAGATTTTCTGATTTACATAAGAACACAATCACAACCACACACACAAATAAAATGCAAATACATATACATATACACATATGTATATTCTTGTATATACGTATATGCATGCTAATATTATTTTCCCTAGCATAAAATCAAAATTCTGGGCCTTAAAATGATAATTATTGATATAAAGAAATAAGAAAATTTATCAGCTGTGTATAATACTGTCTAACTTCTTGTTCTAACTTAAGAATTGACTTCACAGATGCAGTTTCATTTTCCATGAAATAGGTATAAAAACCTTTACCTTATATTGTTGTGTATGGATTCAGTAAGGAAATATATGGAAAGCACTTAACACAATACCAGGCATATAGTAAATGTTTCATAAAAGTAAATATTATTAAAAGAAATCATTAAGAGAATTGGGGAATTGAATGCTTATAGTACTACTAGAAGTGCTTTTATTAGTGATACTGAACGATAAACATACTAAAGACTCTAAAAAGGTAGACCTAAATATGAAAAATTCCTATTTTTAATTTGATAAATTAGCTCTATCCAAATAAATGTAACTGTTAGCTAACATTTCCATTTTTTATGGCCAACGTCTTGGGTTAGTTGATAGATACTTGTTTTGGCCTTTCTATATAGTGCTTACTACTCTACTGAAAGGAAGTAGGAAGTCTATTGTATACCTTTCAATTGCATGTTGTACAACATATCCTTTTCTCAAAGTATATGAACTGATTTCAAAGGTCAATTATTAAATGTCCTAATATTTGTGGCAGACAAGTGTGGACCCAGAATCATTGGAAGTTCTATATACATCAAAGATAGATAAAGACATGATGAAGTTAAAACTTTTGTTTTCTAGAAAACCACATTCTTTAGGTCTATCTAGGAAATCAGCTGAATATGCATGAAACTGTGCTATCATCTGGTTTACATTTTCCCATCTGGTACAAAGAATTGTGTCTGTCCAATCTCTTGCTAAAGCAAATACACTATAATTTGTTATTATCCATATCTACGAGTTTAGTAATTATATTAAATGGAAATTTGGCTAGTTGGATATTTATTCATTTATTTATTTCTTCAATTGTATTCTATGGATTGACAATAAATTATTATCAGTGAATCCACGTTGGCATTTGATGACGACCATTTTCTAAGTGCTTGCAAGATATCAGTTCTATAAGCATTCCATAATTTTGCTAGTCTACAAATTTCAGAATTCAACATTCAGCACTTAAACTCCAATAATGTTTTCTTTATTTTGTTTTCAATTGTATGAGCATAATATTCCATCCCATGAGTAAGCAACTACGAAAACTAAGCATAAAAATGTGGCCAGAATTTGGCATAAATTATGAGTCTACAAATAAAAATTAATTTTTCTTTTAATTAATAAAACCTAGTGTTTGGCATTTTCTCTTCTAAATTCTTCAGAATCTAGAGTATATTTTTAGAATTGGGTTTGCATCCCAATTTCAAAACAACTTCTCTGAATTCCAGTTACTTCCTCAGTAAGTATGGATATAGTAATACTTGTATTCTAGGATTGTTGTGAATAGAAGATTCACAACAAAATAAGGTGTTTGTGAAGCATCTAATATAAGATCTGGAACACTGTAGAGATTCAATAAACCAGAGAAAAAATTGTTGTTATTCTATCAGTCCAATTTCAAGCACCCACAAGAGTGGTCTTTCAGCTCTCTGTTCAGCTTCTCTACTTGTTTTTGTCTCTAGTGGTGGTGCAGGTTCAGGGCCAGGAGAAACTCTGGGCTAAGAGACTGTAATTGTCTAAGGAATGGGAGTAGGGTGAGAATTTGGAGTAGGATACAAATTGATGGGATTGTCGCCACTGAGCAGGCCAGGGAAGTGGGGTAGAAACCCTTGCCGAGGTGAAGGAGGCAGAGTAAGATCTGAGAATCCTGGGGTCCACATATAAGAGAGGAGGTGTTATTATTGAAACAGGAAGGGGTAGGTTGGTATCTTTGCTCAAAGTCCAGGTATACCATTTGTAACTGAGTGAGAACAGTAATGTCAACTGAGTACTTGTAACATCCAACCATTTACAGTGCATTGATCTTGAGCAGCTTCAGGCTGAATTTGTCTCCCAGGACAAAAGGAGGTTAGACCCCCAGGGAAGGAGAGACTAACTACACATCTTTCCAGACTTACAATGGCATTAGTCTTTATAAACCCATCGTAAGCTGAAAATACCATTCAATCAAAAATATATTTAATACACCAAACCTACTGAACATCATAGCTTAGCCTAGCCTACCCTAAAAGTGCTCAGAACACTTACATTAGCATATGGTTGGGTAAAATCATCTAACACAAAGCCTATTTTATAATAAAGTGCTGAATATCTCATGTAACTTACTGAATACTGAAAGTGGAAAAGAATGGTTGTATGGGTACAGAATGCTTGTAAGTGTATCCATTGTTTATCCTTGTGATTGCATGGCTGGCTGGGAGCTGTGGCCACTGCCCAGCATCATGAGAGTGTCGTACTAGGTATCAGTAGCCCAAGAAAAGATTAAAATTCACAATTCAAAGTTCAGCTTCTACTGAACGCATATTGCTTTGGCACCATCGTGGTCAAAAAATCGTAAAGTCTAGCCATCCATCGTAAGTCGGGACTGTCTTTATATCTTTTCCAATTCAGAAGTGAACACCCCTGCCCCAAGCAGCTCCCACTCAGGGACACTGAAATCTCTCAAACGCTGGCTTATGGAGTCTTGAACTTCTTTACACTGGAAGCAAACTGTTAGCAATCAAGGTTTTAAAATGCAAATAAACAGAAATAAATAACCAATTTGTTTCTATTTCAATATATAGGATATGGATAAGAACGCCAAAAGGTATCTGGAACCCTGTCCCAACTGTGATTTCTCTCTCCACTATGGGTAGATTTTCTAAAAATATCAGGTTTATTGAGGTATAATTTACATATAATAAAATTCTCCATAGGTTTGATTTTGTTGAGACGCAAGACAACTCTTCTTCAACTCTCTTACTAGACATGTGTGCAAAGGCCATTCAGGCTGCACCACAAATTGCTGATGAAATTCAGCTTCCCATACCACAGCGGTCTATGTTGGAATGGAAAGAGCATTGTATCAGTGGCCCAGGTGGAATCCTGAGACCAGCTAACTCCATTATAGTCCTGTCATTTTTGCCACCACCAGAAAATGTAGTCTCTCATGCCTCCCAATCCCAGTACTGTTTGCTCTGGGCCTCCTAACCTCCGTTTCGGCTCTCTCTCCAAACTCTCCTTCCAACTGCAGCTTGCATTCCTTTTTAAATGACTCCCCTGTCTTTAATGCTGATGTAGTCATTAATGGAGTTGCAATGTGCACATTTTGCCTGCTGACGGGTTTGGAGAGTCACTTAGTTATGTGTCCAGTATTACAAGCATGCATACAATCTCCCCATGACCCCTCTCCTTCCACACACTCTAGAATGTTCTTCCCTGATAGTGTGTAAGCTCCATGGGGGCACAGATTTTTGTTTTGTTCACTAATGTGGACCAAGTAACCAGAACAGTGCCCCTCCTAGAGTAGGTATTCCATCACAATTAGTTAAATGAATGAAGTCTTTGGGTATTCTTCAAAAAATATATGGTTATATGCTAGTATAAAAATAAATTATTAAAAAATTCTCTTTCCCTCATGGAGTTAACATTCTAATGTGTGAGTGTTAGAAAAGGCAAAACACCAGATGCCAGGAACGTAAACGTTGTACTACGGGGAAAATAAATCAAGCTAAGGAAATAGAGAGTGACTGGTAGGGTTTTGGTTATTTTAGGTAGAGTGGGCAGGACAGTCCTCTTTGGGGAGGCAAATTTGGACTGAGTATTGAGTGATGTGAAGATTTTGGACATGAAGAGATTTGGGAGTAGGCAAGGGTAACAGAAAGTATAAAGGTCATGAGATAGGAGCATGTTTTGTGCATCTGAAGGAAAGAGGAAGGTGGGAAATGTTATCAGGGAGATGAGCAAGGGCTGTATTGTGCACGTCTTATAGGTTATGCTAAGGATTTTGAATTTTATTTAAAAGTGATGGAAGCCATGGCAGAGTTTGGAACAGGAAAATCACACAATCTCATTTACGGGATTAAAAGATCACTGAATAAAAGGCTACTTGGTGAAGAGACCAGCAAGGAGACTATTGCAGCATCAAGTGAGGGATGATGGTGGCTTGAACTGGAATGGTGGCAGTGGAGGGGAACTCAGGTTCTGGATATATTATGAAGGTAGAGTTTTGAAGGTGGATTCCATGCGGGTAAGGGAAAGAGAGGAATTAAGGAGGGGCCCTAGGTTTCTCAACTGAGCTGGGAAATCCTTTTTATTGTAAGTGTTTCCTCAGGGAAGAGAGTGAACTGATGCATTTTAGGAAAATATTTATTCTGTCTCCCTGCAAACTCAAAAGAAAATGGTTATTTAAAAAAACCAGTCTACCTTTTTTTCTTTTAGTATTTTTTATTTTGAAAAATGTCAAGAAGGTGAAAAAATAGTACAATGGACAACTATATACCCTTCGCCTACATCCATTAATTGTTTATATTTTATTGTATTTGTTATCTCTCTCTCCATATATATACACACGAACACATACAATTTTCCCTCTGATGCATTTGAAAGTATATTGCAGACATCATGAAACTGCACCCCTAATATTTCAACATATATTTACTGAGAACAAGGAAATTTTCCTACGCAAGCACCAGACCAGAGACATTTAACATTGATACAATGCTGTTAATCTAATATGCAACCCATATTGAAATTTTCTGTTGTACGAATAGTGTTTTTTCTTTTACCCTGAGTCAACCAAGTATCATTCGTTGCCTGAAGTTATGTTTCTTTAGTTTCCCTTAATCTGGAGAAAGAGTTGGCAAATTTTTTATTAAAGGCTCAGATAGCAAATATTTTAGGCTTTATGGGCCACACATAGTCTCTGTTGCAACTGCTTAGCTCTGCTATTACAGAGCAAAAAGAGCCATAGACGACCTGTTGAGTGTGGCTGTGTGCCAATAAAACTTTATTTATGGACTATGAAATTTGAATTTCATATACATTTCATGGTTCATGAAATATTATTCTTCTTTTGATTTTTCCCCAACAATTAAAAAATATAACCATGGTCTGCTTGTGGGCTGTAAAAAAACAAGCTGCATTTATCCATTGGCCTATAGTTTGCTAATCGCTGATCTAGAACAAACTTCTCACCTTTTTATTGTCTTTAATGACATTGACATTTTGAAAAGTCCAGGCCTGTTGTCATGTTGAATGTCAAAATCAGATTACTCAGATTGTTTCTTCATTATTAAATACAGGTTAGTCATTTTTGCAAGAACGTATACAGGTTGTGTATACGTTCTTGCAAACGTGTGTGGTGTTGTGTCTTTCTCAGTGCCTCACAGGTCAAGAGGTATACGTGATATCAGTTTATGCTATTATTTGTGATGCTTCCTTCTTTTCTCTAATTCAGTTTTGTGAGCATAAAATGCGACATTCTTATTGATCTGACCATGTCCATATACAGAGAACCTATAAACATTGGAATTCATAATGAGAAACCAATGGTGTACCCAATAGAAACACAATTATATTGGGAGATGATCAACCACCACGAACCTTGTGCATTGCTGATGGCATACTGTTAGTAAGAGACAAACATTTTCAAATGAATGAAGAGTTTTATGATATTATTACTTTTACTTTGTTTTATTAAAAAGTTTTTAAAAATCATATACAGAAAATTGGGCCAGTCACATGCCTCTATTCATGGTATACTGTTATCTTCTATCCATGTGAGGCCCCTCTTATTTTATTTCTCCTTTTTATTTTCAATCTTCCTCTCCCTGCCCACCACCCCTCCATAGAAACCCACTCTACTGCACTTGGGTATATTTGTATCTGAAGCATATAGCATGTTGCCTTGTATTTGTATGTTTTAAATTTACATAAGTGACAGTGTATTACAATCTCATTTTTTTCTGACTTTCTTATTCCACGCTATGTAAAGATTGACGCATATTGTTCTATGTGTCCTGCTCTGAGCATGATATTCCATAGTGCACATCTACCATGCTTTATTTACTTATTTCCCTAGCAAATTGCAGCTGCGTTGCTTCCAACTTCCTTTTACCACAAACACTGCTGTGATCAACACAATCATACATCAATCCTTCTATATCTCTGCCCCTGTTTCTCTGGGACATGTACTTAGGAGGGCTGTGGGTCACAGAGTATGCACATCCTGCAGTGCTCTGAACACTGCCAGACAATAGGGCCCCATCGCTCCTCATGCCTGTCAGTGACCCACAAGGTTCCTACTTCTCCATATTCTCACTAACATTTCTAATTTTTTGCCAAAGTGGTGGGTATAAAGGGATGCCTCATGTTTTAAATTTGCATCTGTATGAGAGTTAGTGTAGCTGTTCATCTCTTCATATATTTATTTTTCTATTGGGTACTCTGGGGTTTCTCATCTTGTACTTGTTGATGCAAGAGTCTTTTCTTTCTTCTAAATATAAACTGATAGTCTTTTTTGATGTGTTTATATTACAAAGTGGGAATTAAAGAGAGAGAAAGAGCGTGGGAGAGAACAAATATGGCAGAATGTTAACAGTTAATGAATCCTTTAAGAGTTTATATAGATTTCATCATGTTATTCTTTCTACTATATGTTTGAAAATGCCTATACTAAAAATTTGGGGCTTTCTTTGCGTCAATAGAGCTCTATGATGTTATGCTATGCTATGCTATGACACTTGTGGATGTTTACTTGTGGATCTGAAATATAGAAAGCATTTATACATTAATTCAGCTATTGAAGAAATAGATATTGATAAACCGCCATGAGACAGGTGCTCTTCTGAGTAGTGGCGATACGGTGGTGAATGAGACAAGTCCTTAACTGTAAGGAAATGACTCCTAAGTAAAGGAGGATGGACCATACATAAGAAAACGAGTAAAGGAAAAAGATAATTTCATGTAATAACACATGCTCTGAAAAAAATAAAACAGGTTGTATGATAGTGACTAGGGAGGTCTGATGTACTTTAAATGTGAAATCAGTGGATTGAGTGAATAAGAATTTTTAGATTAAAGATAGAATGGGGTGATAGGAGATCATGGACTTTGGAATCAGACAAATCTGGGTTCAAACTCTGGTCTCTTCACTAGATAAGGACTCAGACAGACTTGGATTTAGATCCTATTTCATTCTGTGCCAAATAATAGATTCTTAATAAATACTCTCTTGCTCACGTTTTATTAATCACTGAAGAAAACAGAGGACCACCAGTAGGCAGGCATGCAATCGAGAGAGCAAAGAAAAGAGAGTGAGTAGTGAACAATAAATCAGAAAAAAAGAGGAGGAAGAGAGGAATCAGGGTGAAACAGAAAGATGGAGGGACAGAGGGAGAACAGAAGTGTAGGGGCTGGGGCTTAGTGAGGGGATCAGTGGGAATTATTAGATAAAATGGAGTTTTCTTAAATGAAGGATGATTCAGAATTGGTGCCATAGTTAAACACAGACTGAGCAGACAGATCCTTCCTTTTGGGGCCGTTTGAGTTCATGAGACAATATTAACATTACCTCTTTTCCCTTTCTGGCTTTTTAAGGAATCTGATGGACCTTGCATAATGCCAGGCTAACGTTAATGTAAAACCTCAGAGGTGTGCAGGGGTAGATCTGAATGAAGTTGGGCCAATCAGGGGAGAATAGGCCATGGTTATTAGTGAGCTTGAGAAAAGGGCCAGAGCTATTATTTAGAGAAACGTCTGGCAACCTTTTCATTCTATACCTTGATTTCTTTTTTAACATCTTTACTAGAGTATAATTGCTTTACATTGTTGTGTTAGTTTCTGCTGTATAACAAAGTGAATCAGCTATATGTATACATATATCCCAAATCCCCTCCCTCTTGCATCTATACCTTGATTTTAAGAGGTTTTCAAATTTAGTTCTTATATTCACAACAGGTTGGACATTGGCAGCTGTTTCTTAGACCAGATGCAGTTTTCATTAAAAGACATTTTGATTGAAAATGGTTCTCCTCAAGAGTAGCAAAAGAAGGGGAGGGGGGAAAAAGAATTATCTTGGCATTATGCTGTAGATTTTTTTAAAAAAATTATATTAATATTCTAATTCATCATGATATGAATTAGAAAATTAATATCCTATAGCTCCACGGCTATATTATAGGAACTCAGGCATGGCAAGAAAGTCAAGAGGGGCTTAGGAGGATCCAGAATTAGTTCATATCAATAGGCATACACAGATATAGGAAATCAGAAACTAAGAGGGTAAATCAAAATTAGGTAATGAATACCAGAGCTCAGGGATTTCTGATATCTTTTTTAACTCTTGTCTTAGGACAAGGAAAGTAGTTGGCTAAAATTTTAATGAGAAGTTAGAGAAACCAGAAGTTCCACAGAGTTCAATCTATACAGCAGAGCACTTGGCACATAGTAATAAATTAATGTGCTGAATAAATTAATGAACAGATCAGAGGTACCAGAATTAACAGAGTTGACCCTCTCCCACAGTGAGATGCAAATATTTTTTGGCCCATCTAGAATCCATTTCTGCTTGTCCTGGACACAGCATCCCAGTTTTCTCTGGGGAAACACTCCCCCTCCCCGAACCCTCATTCTTTACTCATTTTTTTTTTAATGGCATTTCAACACTAGCTTTTATTTTTATTTATTTATTTATTTATTTATTTATTTATTTATTTATTTATTTATTTATTTATTTATTTTTGGCTGTGTTGGGTCTTCATTTCTGTGCGAGGGCTTTCTCTAGTTGCGGCAAGTGGGGGCCACTCTTCATCGCGGTGCGCGGAACTTTCACCGTCGCGGCCTCTCTTGTTGCGGGGCACAGGCTCCAGACGCGCAGGCTCAGTAGTTGTGGCTCACGGGCCTAGTTGCTCCGCGGCATGTGGGATCTTCCCAGACCAGGGCTCAAACCCGTGTCCCCTGCATTGGCAGGCGGATTCTCAACCACTGCGCCACCAGGGAAGCCCCTACTCATGTGTTTCTGCTGACCTACTTCCTGTGCAATTTGTAAGTGCAGTTTACAATCATGGTTTCAGTGACTGGTTCAGAGAAAGGTACATGGCCCAAATCTTCCTATCAGGGCTAACCTAGGGACTTTTGCTGAAATGACTGGGAAAGAGTTACATTCTATCCTGTGGGGTTGCTGGGAGAAGGCTGAAGCTGAAGCTGCCAGCAGACCTGTGGACACCTGAAAAGAAGAAGCTGCCTGAGCATTGAACCAACACTGATAAAGCAGAGGAAAAGAACTTGAACCCATTCTAATATCATCTGAAAGTGTGCATCCTATTGTGCCTATTCTATTGAGCCAATGAATTCTTGGTTTCTTTAAACCAACTCAAATCTTCTGATATTTTAAACAAAATCAGTTAAGTAATTTCCATACAATTACTATTGGGAGAAAATTACACCTCTTAGCTGTGAGCGATCAGAAGCAGAGGGAATCTCAACAATCTCAACAAATATCCAGAATGTTGTTTTATTCTGTGCTAGACAGTAGCTAAAATATAATATGATAATTCATATTTTAGAAGATGGATAGGGATTTCCCTGGTGCCACGGTGGTTAGGAATCTGCCTGCCAGTGCAGGGGACACGGGTTCCATCCCTGGTCCGGGAAGATCTCACATGCGGCGGAGCAACCAAGTCCGTGCACCACAACTACTGAGCCTGCGCTCTAGAGCCTGTGAGCCACAGCTACTGAGCCCGTGTGCCACAACTACTGAAGCCTGCTTGCCTAGAGCCCATGCTCCGCAATAAGAGAAGCCACCGCAATGAGAAGCCCACGCACCACAACAAAGAGTAGCCCCCCACTTGCAGCAACTAGAGAAAGCCCGCGCACAGCAACGAAGACCCAACACAGCCAAAAATAAATAAATATATAAATTTATTTATTAAAAAAAAAAGAAGATGGATAATCTGGGCTTATACTTAAATCTCTAAGGGTTTGCTATTTTATGTTTCTAATATGCTCAATACTGAGTGAAAAGTAGAGATGTGAAAGTCTTCTCATGACCTTTTCATGTACAGGGAAAATAAAAATTTCAGCTGATGAATACTCTATTCACGGAGTATATGCTATACAAATTAATGATTCCAATTTAGTTTTGGGAATACAGTGTAGAATAAGTATGAATCTTAAATAATATCTACTTACAATAATTGTGTGATTTATACTGTACAATGTCCGTACAACTCTAAGTACCCACATACTTAAAGCTAATTTGTTAAGATGCTTGAAGGTAGGGCAGTGTTTTATCAAGTGCTAACTTGTTGGTCAGCCATTTAATAATATGGTCCAGAATATAAAAATAAGTGAAATGAAGACCTTAATTAGCCAAACCAAACACTGGAAAATTCATGCAATAACTCTCATATTTAGTTTATACCAGTCTAAAATATTTCATCCAAGAATATATGGTATGAATGTTACAGTTTGCATATAGAAGAACTGGCAGGAAACTGCCGCCTGTTTGGACATTGTGGTAGGAAGAATAATGACTCCCTAAAGACATCCATGTCCAAATCCCCAGAAGCTGTGAGTCTGTTATCTTAAATGGCAAAAAGGACTTTGCCGCTGTGATTAAGGTTTAGGACCTTGAGATGGCAAGATTGTTCTGGATTATCTGGGTGGGTCTAACCTAATCACATAATTCTTTAAAAGTGGAGAAACTTTCCTGACTGTGGCCAGAGGGAGATGTGACTAAGGAAGAATAGTCAGAGAGATACAATGTTGCTGGCTGTGAAGATGGAGGAGGGGGCCCGAAAGCCAAGAAATTTGGGTGGTTTCTAGAAGCTGAAAAAGGCAAGGAAAGAGATCTGCCCAGACTCTCTAAAAAGGAATGTAGCCCTGTTGACACCTTGACTTTAGCCCAATGAGACGTACGTTAGACTCCTAATCTACAGAACTGTAAGATAATCCATTTGTATTGTTTTACATCATTAAGTTTGTGGCCGTTTGTTTCAGTGCAATAGGAAAATAATATAGCCGTTAATGCTTTCTGTCAGGCCAGCACTGCATTCGACCATACACTCTGCAGTCTCACAGCAGCCCAAACTATGTAGTAGAAATGTTTGCCTCTTTATACATACATGTATAGATGAGGTCGTAGTTCCTCTGCTGATATATTTCCATAAGCAACAAACAAATTAAAAAAAACCATGAGAATAAGAAGCAGAATAAACCTAAGACCGCTATCTGGTTTTAAGTGACCAATTTGCTTGATTTTTCAGGAGTCCCAAAGCAATCTGGGTCCATGTTTCTTTGTGTAATTGGCCAAAGTGTCTTACCTGTAGTGCGAAGAATTAATCAGTGGTAGAACCCATGTTGCAGAATTTAAATAAGAGAAGTGGCTCCTTTAAAATGCAATTGGGAAATACTCATTACCAGAGATCAGACTGCCTAGACAACAGGATAAGTACGTTAGATATGCTAAGAAGTAGATTGCATTGAAGTATGTTTTAATGGCAATGGAAACTGAGGAAATAATAGAATCTTGAAAAGATCTTAGAAGTCATTGCATCCAGTGATTCTCAAACCTGGCCATAAACAACTTTGGGGAGCTTTTTAAAAATAGAGATTCCTTGATTTCATCTCAAGTTTATCAAATCAGATTTTTTAATGGTGTTCTTGGTATTCTATATTTTAAAAAGAGCTCCTCAGGTGATTCTGATGTGAATGACATGTATTTTGGGTTCACTGACTAAGTCTAATCATCTACTCAAAACATTAATTCACCTTACAGTACTACATCAAATAACATTGGGATATGAAGGTAAGCAAGTTAGAATTTATTATCCTGCCAATGTTTACAAGCCTAGTGATTTAGGGGTATAGAAAGAATTCAGAATCCAGTGAAGGAGACAGATTGCAATGCAGTGCAAAGTGTTAACTTAGAAGTAAGTAAGGGATTAGAGCCAGGAGAAATAGGATATAATGCAGCCTAATAAATGGAATAGCGAGGAGAATTAACAAATTTCTCTTTTTAAACTCTTCTAATCACAAGAGACACACCCTCCTTATGGCAACCGTTCTAATCTTGGGCAACTGCAAATTTGAAAATATTTCTTTTGCCTTAGCCCAAAATATCTCCATATAACTCTTTTTTTAAAAAAATTTTATTTATTTATTTATTTATTTACGGCTGTGTTGGGTTTTCGTTTCTGTGTGAGGGCCCCCTCCAGTTGTGGCAAGCGGGGGCCACTCTTCATCGCGGTGCGCGGGCCTCTCACTATCGCGGCCTCTCTTGTTGCGGAGCACAGGCTCCAGACGCGCAGGCTCAGTAGTTGTGGCTCACGGGCCTAGTCGCTCCGCGGCATGTGGGATCCTCCCAAACCAGGGCTTGAACCCGTGTCCCCTGCATTAGCAGGCAGATTCCCAACCACTGCGCCACCAGGGAAGCCCCTCCATATAACTCTTCACCAAGGTTTTTCATCCTGTTCATTATAGCCACATGAAGTGAGATGAATAAATGAGATGCCATAAGTGGCTCAGTGCCAGGCTCAGACATATTTGGGAAATCTTCTCAGGTCCATCCAGTACTAGATTAGGCATGACTCTTGTGTGCTCTCATAGCACTAAATCAATCTTACTGCAATTACTTCTTTACTTGTGTTTCTTTTGTAAGACGGTAAATGTCTTCGTGGGTAGAAACTGTATCTATTCTTTCAGAATATTTAGCAATTGGTATAAGTCCTGCCACATAGTGGGTCCTCAATAAATATTTGCTAAATGAATGGACAAGTTGGTGTGTTTTACCAAATCTTTTAGGTTTCATCCTCTTTCTTTTCCTTTCTATGTTTCTCTTCCTCTTCACATCTAGCCAGTATTTAAAATAGTTAAATATTTTTCTCTCACCCAGAGTTAACAACTTTGGTTCATTCAGCTGCTCCTCATAATATTTTTCAGATTCTTCCCCGCCCTTGCGTTCTTCTCTGAACATCTTTTGATGGTCAATTTCCCTATGAGAGTGTGAAGAATTGATTGTGAGGCTTTAGTTGCAGTATAAGCAGCACAGAGTGTAATAGGCTCATCACCCACCTGGTTTTAGTCACTGCACTTCTGTCTGTGCAGCCTGAAGAGGTGCTGTCTGCTTACCTGCCTTACACACAGGTTGCCTCAAACTGAGCAGGCAGCCAATGAAAACAAGTCAGCTTTCTTTACATTAACTTTTTGAAAGCCATTCCTTCCCCAGCCTGTTTCGTGCCTTTTTTTTTTCTTTTTTAACTTCATAAGTTGTAACGTCATAGAATTTAAATCTGAAATTTAAAAGACTTTATTAAATTTCACTTTGATGTAGTCTGTCGATATGTGTTTTAAATTTTCTTTGTAAAATATCTTCATTGGGCCTTCCAGTTCCAGCAAATTTTCATATTTGTTGAATATACCAACTTATCTATATGAAGTTTAATAATAAAGTGTTGTTGGGTAGAACAGAGACAAGATCAGAAATGCTATGAAATACTACTATAAACTGCCATTTAGAGAGACTGAAATCGATTAATGTTAAAGTAGCTGATGAAGTAATTAATGAGTCAGTCTTCATTCTTCAGTGTATTTGTTAGAAAAGATATAAATCTATCTATAAAATTTTCTCTTTTGCATATCTATATTATTCACAAGCATATAGTGGGAGACTGTAAAATATCTTTTTTAAAACTTAGTCTGTTTGTGACATTCCTCTGAGGTATTAATAAAATATTAGACCAAGAATGTGGTCTGAAGCAAAAACGTTGCTGAAGAGTGGAGGGACTTTACAGAGGCATCTAGCTTATTGAAAGAGAATGGTGGTGATTGATTTGAGTAATTTTAGCACTGCGACCTTGGAGCTAATATAATCCAAACCCAGTAAGAGACAGATAATCAAACAGGTTTGGAGCAGTTGGGTGACTTTGTAAGGTCTTGTACTTAGAGGAATACGGGATCTCCAACACATTTGCCAAACATCTTATCCAGTGATGTTTCTACCATATCACACCATCACTCCATTGTTCTTTATTTCTCAGCTAAATGGCTGATTAATTTTCTCTTTCTTTTTCATTTATGAATATTTCGCTGCCCTGAGGCTAAAGCTGTGAGAAGCAGGTGAAATTCTTCCTTGCTAGGCCATCACTTTACCTTCAAGCTATGTTAAATCATGGCACAAATGAACTGGTTGAAAAAAGTAGCAGGACAGGAATAAAGACGCAGACGTAGAGAATGGACTTGAGGACACGGCGAGGGGAAAGGGTAAGCTGGGACAAAGTGAGAAAGTGGCATGGACATATATACACTACCAAATGTAAAATAGATAGCTAGTGGGAAGCAGCCGCATAGCACAGGGAGATCAGCTTGGTGCTTTGTGTCCACCTAGAGAGGTGGGATAGGGAGGGTAGGTGGGGATGTATGTATATGTACAGCTGATTCACTTTGTTATACAGTACAGCAGAAACTAACACACCATTGTAAAGCCATTATACTCCAATAAAGATGTTAAAAAAAAAAGAAAAAATTCTCCCTTCTTTTTCCAGTTTATTCTATACTGAGTTCTCTAGAGATGAAGAAATAAGATTAGATGTCTCATTTTCTAGAGTTATAAATTCCATGCCTGTTTGAATATAAGAAAAAATGGTTGTGAAAGTTAACAGCTTCCATGTCCTAGCTTTTCTTTGGCAGGTAATAATTATCTGGATTTAAGACTATTAAAAGTTAGGGGTAAATTTTGAATTCCAGGAGGTTACAAGTCTGGGCTGTTTTCTTCTTTGAAGTTTTCCATGTAATCTAAGTGGCTAAGGACTGTTCAACCATCACATTATCATATCATTGAGCAGTGTAATATAATAATTATAATAATAACAATAATACTCATCTCTGCTTTATAGTAAGGAAAGATCATATAGCTAGTAAGTATATCTGGCTATATAATCTGTGCACTATCAAACTATCCTAATGCTCCTGATTTCAGGAATTGAGCAGTCTTACTAAAGGATTTCTGTCTACTTGCAGAGGGAGATAGAAAGAGATGCTGGAGATGGGATACTAGACATAAATGCTTATTTAGTCATTGATGCCTATCCCAGGGCCTTTTATATTTCATTCAACATCCTCAACCCCTATGTCCATTTGGCCATTTGGGGTACCTGTTTTTTAACTGCATCACAGCTTTCACATTCTTTCAGCTTCCTAACATTCGTTTCTTTTCTAAACCTTCAGGTTTCCTTCTTTTCTCTCACCATCTTCTTTGTTTCTACTATAGAATTTTACCTGTCTTATTTAGTCCTATAAGAATGGAAGCTGGCCAATTATTTCACTAATCTTGAAAACATGTTATCAGGATTGTATTATAACAAGAGAATTTCAGTTATGTTATTTCAGCTCAAATCTTTCCTTGGCTTACTTTCCCAGGTTTGGTTGATATTTCCTCTTGTTACCCACCAATTCTTTCACCAAAGATGAGTATCCTGTAAGCTAAGTAGATAAAAATTTTCCTACTAATTCGGAGAAGAGTCAATGAACTGTCATTGATACCTACTGAAAGCCTCTCTTCTGAAACATTTTAATCACTGTAATCTAGTAACTTTTTATTCTTTTTCTATTTGTTTAAATGCTTTGTTATAAAAAATTTAAACATACGCAAAATTAGAGAGACTAATTTAATGAATCCTATGTGCCCATAGGATTTAAATAATTGTCAACATTTTACTAATTTTGTTTCTTAAAGACATACTGGATTTTTGGAATCAAGGAGAAAATAATGGTTAATTGTATGGTATGCAAATTATTTTCCTATCGTTCTTACAATGTTGTCTCTCTTATTTTGCATATGCTCAGTTTTCAAAGGTATTTAGCTGGACTCTGAACTTAAAAAGTACTTTATACTGTCATTTATATGACATTTCCAATATATTGTGATTTCCATAAAATTGGATGAAACTGTTTAATGAGTTTTCCAAGACCATAGGAAAACTTCTAACTTCAGAAATTAAAAATTCCAACTTTTGGTACAAAGCAAAGAGTGCTCACCTTTGTGTGCTTACTCTTTCTGGCTACGTCATCTTCATTTAGGCTTAAGTCCAAGAGTGGTGGCTTTGTAGATTTATCTGTTATGAATTACCAAGTACTTGTTGTAGAAGAAGAATTTAATCAATTAATGAATTATGAAGAATATTATTTAAACTTTCATTCAAAAGATACACTAAAGAAAGGAAGTGGAATCCCAACATTTACGTAACAATAAATGGAGGGCTCTAATGTAAAGCAGGAAACAGCAATTCAGAATTAACTCATTTGCTGTTGGTTAATAAGAGGATTTAAGTGTCGTAGTTACTGTGTTGTACATTATATTTTTCTAAGGATCCTTACAATAAGAACAAATGGAATGCTTTTGGTATGCTTCTAAGGTCTCTATTCAATAGTCATGCAAGAATGAGACTACAATTTTGTAATTACAGCTGGCCTTGAGTAAGCAGCTCATTGCACGATGATATGATGAAGTCCTGCTTTCTTCCACTACCGGTCTGACCCAATATCTGAAAAATTCGTAATTAATAACATATTGAGGTTATGACATTGAATGCTTAAATAATATAGTAGCATTCTATGTGAAACCTAATCTAGTAAACCATAACCACTATTATCATACTGGTACCACTTAAGCAATCAGATCAGCTAGCCACCCAGCTAAATGACACAGGAAGAAACAAGCGAGCTTTAATGGAGGAAAGGGAGAGAAACAGGTACAGAGAAGAAGATAACTTAAAGAAGCTTTGAAAAACACAAAAGGCTCATTGCTTGGGGGCAAGAAGCTTTGAGCCAAGGATTGGGAGAGCATTCTTTTTTTTAAAAAATAAATTTATTTATTTATTTATTTTATTTTTAGCTGTGTTGGGTCTTCATTTCTGTGCGAGGGCTTTCTCTAGTTGCAGTGAGCGGGGGCCACTCTTCATCGTGGTGCGCAGGCCTCTCACTATCGCGGCCTGGGAGAGCATTCTTAAAGGAGGTAACAAATGGCCAAGCAGTAGCTCTACCTTTACATAGCTCTTGTCCAGATTATTGTAGTTACAGATAAGAGATAGTGAGAATATTCCACTATAGTAAACATTTACTTTATCTATTTTTTAAGTAAAACTTAGTTTTCCTTCTATACTATGCTAAGACATCATGGCTTTAAAGCTTAGCTTGTTCTGAGGAAATCCATGAATAACAGAACATATTGAGATTTATTCTCACAAATCTAAATTAGTAACAAGGGGCGAGGTACAGAACTTATTCTACATATTAATCAGAATTACAACTTCAGTATTGTTTGGATCAGAGAACTCAGGTTCATGATTGAATAAGGGAGGTATCACAAGGTTTGGTTAAGAAAATATCCTTGAGTTGCAATCTCTTGTTTATAAACCAAGTACCACACTATATTTCTCAGACAGCCTGGGATTATAATATGTGAAGACTAAAAATGCAATTAAAAACTCAAGTGTATTACATTTAAAAATTTTGTATGTATTATTGGTAGATTTTAAGATCCCTTTTGGCCTGGATTAGATTGGAATACAAATTAAAAATCATGAAGTTCACAGCCAACATTTGTGAACTTTCATCTGTATTTTGCATTAGGGGCCTTGTAAGACGTGGTATCTTATTTTAAAAATATTTAAATAAATTTGCTAATAATTCCTTTCTATTTTGTACATGAGACATGCCATGAAGTTTATGCAATTTTGGGGGCATAAAAAAATTATAAAGACTTAGAGCTCTTCCAAACAAGGGAGCTAAGGAAATATTAAACATAATTTGATTTATTTAAAAATATTTCTTCATTAATTTAATAAACTTTTTGAGTGCCTAATCTATGCAAATCTCTATACTAGCTGTTAAGGGAGTATACAGTTGAGTAAGACTTGGTATTTGCAAGAAAGATGTAGTATTTTCTTTAGTGTAGTTATTCTGAGAATAATTATTTTTAGGTAAAAGGTAGTGGTGGAACAAGTCGAGTCACAGAAGACCCAAACTGGATAGACTAGCTTTCAGAAGTGTTGGACAACAGTTCAGGTATTAGGATGGAGATGGAGGTCATAGGGAAGTACAAGTGTCCTGGGATACTGAGTCATCAGGAGAGAATGGCCATCATCAGGATTAATTCCATCTGATCTAGAGAATTGCTGAGGGCATTTTTATATTGTACCCAGCTAGAACCAGATTTAGAATTTCAAGTGGTTGTCTGTATGAAGATGAGTATAAATGCTGTGAAGTACTATGGCTAGACAAATATAAGAGAAAGGGAGAGGAGAATCTAGCCAGATTGTTAAAGCCAGGGAATAACAAATGTTAAGAAACTGTTGTAGGCAGAATAATGGTTTCCCAAAGATGTCCAAGTCCTAATCCCTGGAATCGGTGAATGTGTTACTTGACATGGCAAAAGGGAATTAAAGTTGCTGATACGTTGCTAATCAGATGATTTTGAGATGGGGAGATTGTCCTGAATAATCTGGGTAGACCCAATGTATCACAAATGTCCTTAGAAGTGGAAGAGGAAAATAAGGTGAGATAGCCAAAGGAATGGCAGCATGAGAAGGACTTGAACTGTTGTTGCTGAAAGTGTCAATGGACACTTAGGCTGAAGTGTCCATTGACACTTCAAGCTGAAGGCTTGAAGACGGAGGAAGGGGGTTGTAAGCCTAGTATAATGGGTAGCTCATAGAAGCTGGAAAAGGCTTCCGAAGGAACAGATTCTTCCCTAGAGCGTCCGGAAAGAAGGTAGTCTGGCCAGCACCTTAATTTTAGCTTGGTGTGACATTTCAGCACTATAAGATAATAAATTTCAATTATTTTAAGTGACTAAGTTAGTGGTGATTTGGTATAGCAGCAATGGGATACCTAAACCGTAAAAGTCAGATTCTCGGAGTTCTCTTTTCCTTCAATCTAAAAAGAGGATTATAATACCTGCCTCTAAAACAGCAACTCCAAAATCCTCTTTCAAAACTTATATGCCCAATAGTGGGATTGCTGGGTCGTATGGTAGTTCTATTTTTAGTTTTTTAAGAAACCTCCATACTGTTCTCCATAGTGGCTGTATCAATTTACATTCCCACCAACAGTGCAAGAGGGTTCCCTTTCCTCCACACCCTCTCCAGCATTTATTGTTTCTAGATTTTTTGATGATGGCCATTCTGACTGGTGTGAGGTGATACTTCATTGTAGTTTTGATCTGTATTTCTCTAATGATTAGTGATGTTGAGCATCCTTTCACGTGTTTGTTGGCAATCCGTATATCTTCTTTGGAGAAATGTCTATTTAGGGCAAATACCCTGAGAAAACCATAATTCAAAAAGGGTCATGTACTACAATGTTCATTACAGCTCTGTTTACAATAGCCAGGACATGGAAGCAGCCTAAGTGTCCATCGACAGATGAATGGATAAAGAAGATGTGGCACATATATACAATGGAATATTACTCAGCCATAAAAAAACGAAATTGAGTTATTTGTATTGAGGTGGATGGACGTAGAGACTGTCATACAGATGAATTAAGTCAGAAAGAGAAAAACAAATACTGTATTCTAACACATATATGTGGAATCTAAAAAAAAAAAAAGTGGTTCTGAAGAACCTAGGGGCAGGACAGGAATAAAGATGTAGACATAGAGAATGGACTTGAGGACATGGGAAGGGGGAAGGGTAAGCCGGGATGAAGTGAGAGAGTGGCATGGACATATATACATTACCAAATGTAAAATAGATAACTAGTGGGAAGCAGCCGCATAGCACAGGAGATCAGCTCGGTGCTTTGTGACCACCTAGAGGGGTGGGATAGGGAGGGTGGGAGGGAGAAGTAAGAGGGAGGAGATATGGGGATATATGTATATGTATAGCTGATTCACTTTGTTATAAAGCAGAAACTAACACAACATTGTAAAGCAATTATACTCCAATAAAGATGTTAAAAAAAAACTTATATGATACAATGTAGTGTAGTGAAGTGTATAGCACAGGGCTAGGCAAATATGAAACGTTCAGTTAGCACAGTTACTTTTACGAAGCTTTTTAGGTACTTTGGAAAGAGGCTCGGAATCACTTTCTTCAATATCTCTCTGTAATTCTTGGAGATAATTTTTACCTATGCACTGCTGAGGTGTCCTGCTGGACTGGACAATCAAGCCACAGTTTACAAATCATTTCAGATAGCATTTAACAGTGTTCCGCATCAGAAGCAAATGTCTAAGGTGCAGAGTTGTGAAATAGAACAGAAGTTGACAGCTTAGACTGAAAACTGGCTAAGGGCAGAAGTTAAGGGTAGAAGTAAATGGAAAAATTTCAAGCAGGACAAAGAATACCTTGGGGATGAAGACTGAAAACAATCACTGAGACACATAGTGTTCATTTTATGTCCAGCACTGTTTAAAAAACTTTATATCCATTACCTCATATGATGCTCAAGACAATCTTTTGAAGTAGGTATTCAACTGTCTTCATTTTATACATGAGGTTACTGAGGCAATTAACTTGCCTACATCACACACCTAGTAAGAGGTAAAGCTGGGATTTGAACCCAAGCGGTCTGAATCCATGCTCTTTATTTTTGGACTCAGACAAAATTGCAATATTTGAATCGTATTTCCCAATTTTATACCCTGTAGGGCTCTTAATCTAGATAAAATTTTAATAATTTAAAATAAGCACAAAAATTTGGAAGAAATATTGGATTGTTTGGCCAAAATTAACTTGTAGACATTTGTTCTATATGTGATTTCCTTCCCTTTGTATATTTGGGAGAAATTTTGAAGTTGTGAATCCCGTCCCCTAATGTGAAAATCAGAATTCAAATTCTCAGGCACTCTCATAGCTGGAGACCTAGTTGTGCAAATCAGATGCATGCCCATGAGGCTTTGATTTGGAGAAAACAGACATTGCATGGAGCTTCTGTTTTTCTGGTGTCTGGTACTGGTTGTAAGATCAGTTTCCTAACACAGAAGTGACATCAGTGCTAGAAGCAGTAATGACAGCTGTAAATCAAATTCTAGGCATGGTACTTGGTAGTGGTGGCGGCAGAAGTGGTATTGGTGACAGTTTCTCACCAGTTCTCTGGCATGATTTTGGCCCTTTATTATTCCTGGAAGTTTAGACTCAAGTCTCTTTTTCCAGCCCTCTCAACAATTCTGTGAACTACCTTATACTCAATAAATTCTTTTTCTGCTTTGGTTAGCCAAAGAGGATTCTGTTGCTTGCAGCTAAGAACCCTGACCAGCAGAAGAGCCAAATAAGAAAATAATACAAAATTATCTTTTAAAAGGGGAGTAAAATAAGTTTTAGGAGAATTAAAGGATTAATATAAATGATTAAAGAATAAAAAGAATTGAAAATATGTTAATGTATCTATCAAATCACCAACTGTGAGATGATTTCCTAAGTGTTAATTATATAAATCTGATTAAAAAGTGATAGTTATGCTACATTTAAATGTATTATCTGTGAAAATAAAAAGGTAAAAAATAAACATCCAATGGAGGGAATTTTCATAGCAAGTGAAACAGCTGTATGCAATTTCATAGAAATATGATACAGTTTCTGCTGCCTTACCTAGTTTCTCAGAGCAATGAGAGTGAAAAGAATTAGTTGATATTATTTGGGTACCTATTACTTGCCTACCAATATAGAGGTCATTTATCTTCATGTCAACTACATCAAAATGAATTAGTTTGATACAAAGTGCACATAAACATAATGTAAGGCATTTATTTAGAGTTTCTGGTACTTTTTAAAGGCATAAAACACTTGGGATATTCTTATGACCATAAGGTTTGAGATTATTTTAAAATAATTAATTAGAATATTTTGCGTGAATCTTCAAAAGAGGAGGCATCACACTATTAATTTGTGAGCAGCAAAACCCTGAGGGCAGTTGAACCTTCTAAAGTTGACTTCTAAAGTCAACTCTTTGTAATTAGAAATATACATTTAAAAAAGCATAATGTAAAACAAGAAGTGTTAGCTTGTAAATTAGGCTCAGTCCATGCAGGCAGAGAAAAGCAGAATTCAATAATTAGAAATACTAGCTAAATTTGATGACTAATTTTAATCATTTGAAGCAGTAACTCCTTTTCATTTGAATTAGTATATTTCAAGCTACTCAGTTATCTGGATAACTATAATCATTCTCAGTTTCACTTCACATTATAAAATAAAAAATAGAAAGGAGTTATTTTTACATCCAACAATTATTATTTGTATATTTGTGGTGCTTTTCTTTCTTTCATTTTTGGCTGCGTTGGGTCTTTGTTGCTGTGCGCGGCCTTTCTCTAGTTGCGGCGAGCGGGGGCTGCTCTTCGTTGCGGCGCGGGCTTCTCATTGCGGTGGCTTCTCTAGTTGCGGAGCACTGGACTCTAGACGCACGGGCTTCCGTAGCTGTGGCTCGCGGGCTCTAGAGCGCAGGCTCAGTAGTTGTGGCGCACAGGCTTAGTTGCGCCACAGCGTGTGGGATCTTCCTGGACCAGAGCTCAAACCCATGTCCCCCACATTGGCAGGCAGATTCTTAACCACTGCACCACCAGGGAAGCCCGATTTGTGGTGCTTTATACATGTCTTTTATGGGAAAATTAAAAAGTGTTGGAGTTAGTTCTAACTTCCTGGCTCAGCCAGTTAATAGCTGTGCAACCTAGGAAGACATTGGCTTAACTCTTTTGAATTTGAATTTCTAATCT
Source organism: Balaenoptera acutorostrata (assembly GCF_949987535.1). Taxonomy (NCBI): domain Eukaryota; kingdom Metazoa; phylum Chordata; class Mammalia; order Artiodactyla; family Balaenopteridae; genus Balaenoptera; species Balaenoptera acutorostrata. The sequence goes on along the minus strand of NC_080071.1, from coordinate 18,530,718 downwards.
GTAAAATGGCTATAATAATACCTCAAAGTATTAGTATGAGGATTAAACAAGGTACAATTTGTAAATATTTGACAGGTTGGATACCATCAATAGATGTTTTCTTCTTAGAAGAAATCATCAAAAATATTACAAATGTAATAATATTTATTAACTTAATAGAAGTCAAGCATACCAAAATGTGTCTAATAGCTAACTTGACATTTTAGAATGTTTAACACAAGCTATGAAACATACCTTTGTGGTTCTTTTGGAGGATGATATTACTGTACCTTGCTTTTCAATTCTGCTCACAAATGGAAAGATCAATAGCATGCTAAATCCTGAGCAGCAAGCAAACCAGTTTTCACAGATTATTTAGAATTATTTTTATTTGTCTTTCTCATTATGTCTGATCTGAGCTAATATTAAAATGAGTCTGCTTTTTATCCATACATATCACTAAGCAGCAAGAAACAAACACTGGGGAAGAAGCTGAGTATCTTGGAGAAGCAAACTGAAAACAAACACTGTGAATAATCCATATTATGAAAATTGATTACATAGGTAAGTACAATCAGAATACTTTCTCCTGGATTTACATCCATAAAGTTTTATTAGTCAGAGTTTGCTCATGGGCAGACATCCTTCAAAGAACATTAATGAACAAACTTCTATATTGTACAAATACTGAGAGAAACAGTTATAAAATAGTTTGCCATGTGAGAAAAAAATGGGTGGTGTGTTCTATAAATGTCTGTTCTGGTCTTGTTGGTTTACAGTGCTGTCCAAGTCTATTTCCTTGTTCACTTTTGCCTATTTGTTCTGTCAATAATTGTAGATGGGGCATTAAAGTCTGCATTTCTTATTGTTGAATAATCTATTTCAATTGGAACTCTTCAATTCTTTCAGACCTTACGATGAAGAGTGTTACAGCTCATGAAGTTGACTTTTTGAGAAAAGTGTCATGGATTTGAAAAAGGAAATGTTCCAAGTCCCATTTAGTTCCCCATCTCTTACATGAAATTTCATATAACATGGGTCTTATAACCTTACAGCATTCCTACTGACTTCAGCATTTCCTTTGGTCACTGTTGTCATATTCATTTTCTGAATGCACTACCTAGATCATTTTCATCTCTGTTGCCCAACGCCTCTGTTTAGTAACATCTAACTTCTTTAATAAGGCATGCAAACTCTTGGATGTTGTGGTTCTGTACTATCTGTACAGGCTTAGTCAGTTCAGGCTACCACAACAGAATACCATAAACCAGGTGGCTTATACAACAGAAATGTATTTTCTCACAGTTCTGAGGGTTGGGAAGTCCAAGATTACGATGCTTTCAGAGTTGGTTTCTGGTGAGAACTCTATTCCTGGCTTGCAGACAGCTGCCTTCATGCTATGTACACACATGACCTGTCCCCTGAGAGAGAGAAAGAGAGAGTTGTCTATAGTGCCTCTTCCTCTTCTTTTAAGGACATCAGTCTTATTGGATTAGGATCCTACCCTTACGACTCCATTTAAACTTACTTATCTCCAGTGGGAGCTATTTCCAAATACCATCATTTTGATGGTTAGGGTTCCAACATATGAGTTTTTTTGAGGGACACAATTCAGTCCATAACATGTACTGTTTCGGATTAGGCTCAGTTGAAAGTGTCAGAAAACACCAAATAACAGTGGCTTAAAAAGAGATTTATTTCTCTCTAACATGAATGTAGGCAGTTCTGAGATGATATGGCTCTCCACAGTGTCAGGGACCCAGGCTCCTTCTATTTTGTTGCTCCTCTGTTCTCCAGAAGAGTCTGCTTATTCCCTTTAAAGACACTTCTGGAAGTTGCTCGCACCACTTCCAGCAATGACCCATTGCTCAGAACTTAGACACATGGCCACACCTAAATGCAAGGAAGTCTGGGATATTCAGTCTTTACTTGAGTTGGATGCTCTGTTACTGAGGAAAATGTGAACAATGTTTATCATAGGACGACTATCAACCTCTGCTACAGCAGTTTCTAGCATTTTGTTTCCCTGCTAATTTATATAAGTTCCCAAAGCTTTTGCTAACCTGGATTACCTTTTATTTCCTACCTCTTTGTGTTTTACCTTCTCAGTTTTTGATTATGCTATTCTTTATTTCTGGAATGCATTCCTGGTTTAAGGTGAACTGACAGAACTTGGCTACAACCCCTTTAAGAGAGAGGGAAAACATTTTGCCTTTCTGCAGAAACTGGACAAAATTCACCGAAAGAACTTTTTCTCTGAAAAATTATGGTCTACTCTGAGCTGTAGTCACTGACAAAGCTATTTCCTAGAATGTAAAAAAGCCTGATTTATTATTGTTCTGGTGAGTGATTTGTATGCAGTGGAGCACTGTTGATCATGGTAATTTTAACGTAAAAAGAACTTGCTTTCAGAAGAATGTTTTATGTTTCATTTGTAATTCTCCAAAGCAAATTATATCAGTTCTATAGTTTGTTTTGGTGTGTATATTGCCTAGATTGCACTAGAGAAAGATTCTTAACACTGTTTTTAGTAAATGATTGTTTTTCATTGTCAGAATGATTATTTGCTCTAGAGATAGGCAATCCTTAATTTTAACTTGCATGGTAAATATTAGTTGCTTTGTCCATTATCGTTATCCCACCATTACTCTAAAGAAAGTTACTTCTAAAGTTGCAAAAAAGTCTTTTGTCAATTTTGTTAAAAACATTTTCTAGATAAAGTGACAATCATAGATATCTTCTAAATTTTTCATTTTATGTATAATTTTCCTTTAAAAATGTTCCCACCACTAATTGGTAGAATATTTATTATTAGGAAGGTGAACATTAGTAAGGAGACTGAGAGCTACAACATCTTTATCAGTGATGGTTGAGATAGCTTTCTTTCTGTACCTTATTGAACTCTTGGCTCTCCTGTATTTAATTCTCTCCTTTACAAAACCTGATGTTTTACAGAGCACAGTTTTGTGTCTTTTTTTTTTTTTTTTTTTTTGTCTTGTGAGTTCCATCAGTCGGGATGGGTGAGGTTATGCGGTAGAAACAAACCATTTATAATATTATCAGGTTAAAACAACAGAGTTTATTTCTTAGTCATCTCCATGTTCACTGGAGGCTGGCAGTGGGCTCAGCTCAGTAGTCACCCAGGGACCCAGGCTGATGGAGTCTTGAACCTAACATACTTCTGTAATCTCAGGGGTGAGGGAAAGAGGATGTGCTCTTACAGTTTCACCCCAGAAGTGACACATGTCACTTCACATTTTATGTGCCGAAGCAAGTCGCAAGGCCACATCTGAATTCAATGGGGCAGGGAGGTCTAATTCTCCCACAGAAAGAGAAACCAAGTTATTACGAACAGTAACATAGCTTCCCTCAGCCTTGGCACAGACATGTCTTGCCCTTGAGGATTGTTAGGTGGTATGGAAATAACACAAATTCACTGATAAAAATTTGCAAAAGAATATTTCAAGGGGAAGACAAATTGGCTGAATTGGACAACTATCTGTTACCAAAAATGGTGTGAGTTTGTGGAGAAGTGGGACTCATATGTTGGTCTGAGGCTTGGGAGGGATGGAGTTTGTTAATGGGCTCAGAAACTAGACCTCTGGATCTAGGTAATTAAGTTCAAGCTTAGCTCAAAAGACAGTAGTCAAGGAAAGTAGCAAATATATCAATCTAATTAAATGGTTGTGCTTTGGAGTGATCAGAATGAACATTCCCTAGTTGTGCCTGAATTTTCTAGCCAAATCAATCGTTTTCTACCTATATGACAAGTGTTCCACAGCTCAAGAACACTAAAATGCTTAATAACTAGTAAAAACACTGTAAATTTACCCTTTAAGGAAATGTTCCCAAATACTAAAGTAGCTAATCCATATCCACGCCCATTTTGTTGATCATTTAAATAACTTTTTATGTGATTGCAATTATAGTCCATCAAAATGCTGTAACTTTCCTTTGAAAAATACTAGATAAATTTGTTACCATTTATTGGGCCCCCACTATGTGTCAGGAACTATCAATTAATTATTTTGAATTCTCACACAACTATAAGATATTAGGGTAAACAAAATTTTAGGGTAGGGTAAACAAAATGCGGTTAGGGAAGTTAAATACTTTTTCCTAGATTTTCTAGCTAGTAAGTGATTTTTTGAAATTTAAACTCAAGTTTGCCTGATGTCCAGGTCATCTTCTCTCCCCTATTACACAGCACATCTTTCTACTAAACTGTACAAAAACTATGGTGCCGTATTTTCTTTGCAGACTTTGCTTTTGAAGTTGATGTTGCTGACAGTGTGATTAATCAAACGTTCACCAGACATGATTTGTTCCTGAAAGAATGTGAAGGTTGGGTGACTTACTCAGACTATTCACTGAACTCTTTTTCCTTTTTCTATATACTGCCATCATATGTTGAGGGTAATTGTTTCCCCCAGTGGATTTTAACACAATTTCTACTAATGCAGCACTTTACAAAGACTAGTTCTAAAGAAAGATATATCAAGGTGCGTCTGCTTAAAAGACCAACTCTAGTATATTTTGACAAGTAAAACTACTTTGCATCACAAATTAACATTTATTACTCTCTCTCACAAATTAACATTTATTACTCTCTCTCACTTCCTTTTGCTTCTGCTATCCTAGGCAGCTTAACGTTATTGAAGATTTTGTATAAAACAAATGCTTGTTTCTACCATATGAGAAAACTGAGAACCAGTAAAATTAAATGGCGTAGTATAGTTTCTAACAAATCTACTAAGCTTGGTATTTTAGTCTTCTCAATGGACCAGGGCCATATTTCCTCTTCATCATCTACCTCTATTTTCTTGGAAAATTAAAGTCTTGGTTATCCACGCGGCATTAAAATATCAATTTAAAAATCTCAGATTTTGAAGATAGTGAGAAAACAAGCCATAAAGTGAAAGTAGATATTTTCGATGAACATATCCAACAAAGGACCTAAAGAAAATACATACTGAGCATCTGTACATCAATAGGTAAAAGATGAGTACAATAGAATAATGGATAAAAGATTTGAGTAGGCACTTCAAACATGATGATGTCCAAAAGAACAGCCTTACTCATTAACTTTCAGGAAAACAGAGAATAAAACACAATGATATACCACTTTGCACACAGCAGAATGGCTAAATTCAAAACCAAACCAACAAAGAAAATATCCATACGTGACAACAAATATTAGCAAGGACATGCTATGTTCAGACCTGCCATATATTGGCAGTAAAAATGTAAAGTGGCCTGATCATTTTGGAAAATTCTGTGTCAGTATTTACTAAAACTGAATATATGACCCAAATGATTCCAGTCCTAGGCATATGCCCAAAAGATATGTGTACATCGGTTTAACAAAAGACATAGACTAGACTGTTCATAACAGTGTGATTATAATGGCACAATGATAAAACTATACAAATGCCCATCAATCATGGAAAGATGAATAAACTGTGCTGTATTAACACTGTACAACAATGAGAATGAATGTACTGCAACTACAAGCAACAGTGTGGGTGAGTCTCACAAACATAATATTGAGTGAAAGGAGCCAGACCAAACGGATAGATACCATGCGGTTCCATTTACATGAAGTGCAAAAAACAGGAGAAAAATGTTGTATAGTGTTTGAAGTCAGAATGGTGGTTACCTTGAGGAATAGGGAATTAGGGGAGGAGTAATGGCGAGACAACAATGGGGTGCTAGGACTATTCCATACGTTGACCTGTTAATGGTAATAGTTGTATTTACCTTGTGAACATTCATGAAGCTGTACACTTATGATCTGGGCACTTTTAAATATTATACTTTAACAAAAAATGTATTTAATCTCAGGTGTGCTTTTCCTTTCTAATAGAACCTTCTCAGACTTTTACAATTCCTTTTATCTGCCCACTTATACAAAATATATTACTGGCCAATCCTTAACCCGTAGATGAGGTATACTCAAGGAACATAAGTAGGCTTGGATTGGTCTAATAAAATCTTAATTAGAAATTAATTAATGAGTCAAATGTAAACAATCTCTACATTATAGCACACCTTTGAGCCACTCTTTATGAATATGGGTAAATGAGAATTGTTTATAACTTCTTGTTGGAGAGATTTCTCAATATTTCTATTAAGTAGGCAGAAGAATTAATTTTGTTTATAATAAAATACCGAGCCCAAGAACTTCTTACCTGTATTATTACATTATTCTTTTTCCTCATCGTTCTATATTTTCTCTCTCTCTCTTTCTCTCTGTTTTTATCCACTGCAAGAAAACATTTCTGTTCACATAATGGATTTCAGACCTTTTAAAAAAAATTCAGATCCATCTGATATTTATCTTGATTTGGATGTCATTCAGAGTGTTTGAAATGAAAGAGATTTTCTATATGCCTTTCTAATATCTAGTATCTGTCACTGCCACTAGATTGGTATGCCTTTGGTTTTGTCTTTCCTTTTGATGAAACGTTTCATAAGAATAATATGAGATGCATAAATGTGCATTTAAAAATTAATTTCAAATATTAGATAAAGCTGTTAGATTTAGAGACCTGGTTTATTTACCTAGGTAGAAGTAATAGCCTGGTGTAATTTTACATATGCTGATTTTTGTGTAACCATTTAAAAAGTGATACAGGTGGTAATTAAAAAACCCATTTGTGATCTACATATTCATGCAAAACAAAATTCCGGAATCAAACTACTACCCAGATGGAGTCTTCAAAGACTCTGATTTTGCTTTAGTGCATCTAGAGCATTCAAATATGCATGAACACTTTTTACATTCATTTTTACTGATTATCAAAGTGATGGAGAATGGAAGGGGCAATATTTTTTGGTAGGTGACTGTAGTGAAATATCATTGGAAATTATAGTGTGCATTTTACTCAAATGTTAATTTTTTCCATTCTCCCCATGTATGCCTCTAAACTCACTAATTTTTTTTATTTTTTTAATTTTTTTTTATTGGAGTATAGTTGATTTACAATGTTGTGTTTCACCAATGATTAACATTTTCTAGCATGATCAAAGAGAAAGGCCACTATCTCCTGTCCACACCCAGATGACTAACTCTGTTGCAGTTTCTTTGTGCTCCCCTCACCTCTTCTGTGGGTCTCTGATCATCTGACTCTTTCGTCAAGTGTCAGTTTTTCAATGATGTGTTGAAAATTTGGCCAGACTTACCCGAAAATTTGGCTGTAGAGAATTTCCTATGTGTTACCTGGTACGCGTGTCTCGCCCCTCTTTCTCTGGTCTTCAAGTTGGTAGTGCCCATTTCCCATTTATTTCTGTGAAGACTCTCTTCCCACTTCTGGATGCTCCAAACCACTCCCTCCACTCCTTTCATTTTCTAATGTAGGACAACACACATTGGTCTTAGTTTCATTGTTCTTTTCCACACTAAGCCCTGGGGGCCTCAGCATTGAAACCCTTGTGGCCTGTCAAGGTGTTTTACTAAACAAAAGGCTATCTAGTCCAGAGAAAGATTACGCTTATTCTTTGGAGGCATAAGTGATTTCAGTTAGTTCTATTGATTCCCCTGTATGTTACAAATATAAGAACATAAAATGTCACAGAGGAATCTGCCATTCCCTTCTCATGATTATGGATATCACTAGTCAGACACTCTGCCATTGCTTAACTAGGCAGATTCCTTTCTTCTGTTTATAATTTTGCCCACATACAGCTATCTCGAATTGAGTTGTGATTGACAGTCATCAGAAGGTGATGCTTTCCATCACCTCTTTGTGCCAAGAAGCAGATCAGAAAAATGAAATGATGATAAATATTTTGTGGAATAAAAGATAATCAATGAAATGCCAAAGTTTTAAAAAATCACTGAATAAGGTTTTTATTTTATATAACAACTATAGGATTATTTAATTAGTATTTGTATTCAGCTTCCAAATGCTATTTAAATTTGGCACATACTTCTAAGCCAGTGATTCCCAGTGGCTAAGTGGGATGAAATTCAGACTCTCATGTATACAGGAGTATGTGCGCATGTGTCATTTGTGTGTGTGTGTGTGTGTGTGTGCATCTTTATGTATGTGTGTATTTGGAAGAAGCCTTCCTCCAACCTGCCCCAACCAACAACAATTTAATATACTCCTTTTCTCAGTAGTACTAAGAATAACTGATATATGCCAACATTACAAAGTGCTTAGCTATGTGATCAACTCCTTTTATAATTATGTTCAGTGAATCAATCTGTAAATTTTGGTGCAAAATTTTTATATTACTGTTGGTGCTGGTTTTAATGCCTTGAATCATTATTTGAAAGCATGCCCTTAATTGTCCACTATTATTCTTTAAATCTGTCAGAAAGTCTAAAAAACAAACAAGAGCAAAGACAGAAAGGAAAAAAAAAGCAACTAAGCAATCTTACACTCTTTATCAGCTTCCTCAATAATTAAAATTTTATTTATTTATTTTTGAATATATGGGTAATGCATACAGAGCAAAGTAAAAAATATAAGAGGGTATAAGTAAGAAGTAAGTTTCCCTTCCATTCTATCTCCAATCAGTTCCCTTCCTCAGAGGAACAATTGTTTTATTTCCTTTTCTTCCATACATTTTCTATACCTATACAAGCATAAACATCTATCTGTCAATTGATCTACCATCTATCTATCTATCTATCAACTGTCTACATTTCTGTCTATCACATATATATCTTTTAAACATTGCAAAGCAACACTTTAAAAAATCGCTCCAAAAATTCCATTGTATTTTATTATTAAACTTATTTATCCAGTCCACTATTGATGGGCACTTGATTTGTTTTCAGTCTTTGGCTCTGACAAACAACACTGCAGTGAATACCCATTTACATATGTCAATTTATATATGTGCAAGTATATTGGTAGGATAAATTCCTAGAAGTGGAATTGCTGGGTTTGCTGGATTGTTCTCCTTAGAGGTTATACCAATAACAGTGCTACCTGCAATGTAAACCTCCTACAAGATGCATACTCTAAGTTATAATTATTATTGTAATTGTAATTTTATCCTCACAGCTCTTCTATAAAGTTTTTTTTTTTTTTAAGATAAAATGAAGAAATTGTGACTTGGGTTGGTTAATGACTTGCCCCAAACCCAGCAAGCTCCTGAGTCAGAAGCACTTCCAAGATTGGATTATCTTTCTCTTAAAGATGTGAAGGAAACCGTCAGGTCGTGAGACTTGACAGAAGTCAGAAGGCAATTCAAGGACTATCCCTGAGAGATATACTATAGTTTATAAGAAGAAGATTCAAAGAAGAAGATTCTGTCCCTTCCTCTCTATTCCTTAGGTGTACAGAGAAATCATGCATGAATATATATTTTGTTGATGTTAAAACACAAAAAGGAAAACTAGAGATTAACTGTGGAAGATCATCTCTGCCTCCTCATCTGTAAAATGAAAGACTGGACTAAATTATCTTTCAGAGTTGTATTTTAAATATAAATAGGTAAATTAACATGATGGAGTATGATCTTTCCAAAAATTAAGCACTGAATGAAAAATTTTAAAGTTTTTTTTTTTTAATCCATTTTTTTGGGGTTTAACACAGAAAGGTATACTGACTACATACCTTCCAGATTTGGTAAGACTTGACATTTCTCTCTTTTTTGGCAATTCAGTATAATTATTTTCTATTAGGGTCATACTGTCTCCTGGTACTAGGCATATTAAGTGGGGGTACATCTGAGAGGGTAATTTAGAATGAAGAGGGTATTTGACTGTCTGAATTGTCTGGGCACTGTGGCATGCTTCCCATGATGTTGGTCTAAATGATATGCACTTATAGTGGTGGCATTTAGTTGTCATGCATATGTGCTTTAGAAAAACATGCTGATAATTGTGTGATTGTTTCTCTTGCATGTTCCAAGAATGGGTTACAGACTGAGTTCTGCAAAGTACAACCATGCTTCCACAGATTTTGCAAATACTGCTTCCACTTTGTCCTCTACCCAACTTTACTTTTTTTTTTTTTTTTTCAAATTAGGGTTTAAAAAATAAGTACTGGTTTTGGAAAAGAAGTAAAAGTAAAGGTCATAAATGATTCTTTTTTGCTTGGTCTTCTTAATTTTGAAACTCTGTTTATGAGAAGCATTTGCAGAAAAGGGTTTGAAAGCTAATCATTTCACTTCTCCCTTCCAATAATGTGAAGTGAAGTAACTGTGGATTTTACAGACTTAGTTTAATATTGTAGTTTTCTGACAATAAACACTTTTATTTATCTATTTACTTGTTTATTTATTTTCACAGGTAAAGAATTATTTCTCATTTTAGAAAAAAAATCATGAGTTAAAAAAAAGCATCTTGGCCATTTGTTTAGATTTATGAGACACTTTGCATACCTACTGTGTAAGCAAGTTTATTTTTTATGTTGATTTAAGTTCCTTAATCTTTGGACTCTGAATAAATTTAGGTCATTGGAGAAATTATAGGTGGAGACAATAAAATCTAAGAGTCAAATAAATAGAAGCCCAACACACCCAGAAACCCAAATTAGAGATAAGGAGTACAAGAATAATAATTAGAAAATATTTCCATTTTTTCTCTTTTCTTTCTCATTTTCATTATCTTTTTTGTGTCTTTTCTGTTGCCTTATTTAAGCTAAATATATATATATATATATATATATATATATATATATATATATATATATATATATATATATATATATGTTTTTTTTCCCCCCTAGATGTGTCCTAAATGAGACTCTCCCTTCAGAAATAAAAAAACAAACAAACAAAAATACTAGCAGATTTACTTCCCTAATATGCTCTATAGATACTTTATATTTATGGGAAGTTGCTTATCTTAAAAATATTCCATGTGCACAAATGAAAACCAATGGCTTAAGCTGATTACCACCTTTCCCCCATCTGAGTCTACTATTCTTTGTGGAAAATCTTGGACCTTAAGAAAAATCTGTGGGTTCAGAAGGTAAGGAAGAGAAACAAATCTGGAAAGAAGAAAACTATGGCTGATCACACCTCAGGATGGGGCAAATGGAGGTGGTATCAGAGAAGGCTGAGCAGGAACCTGGACTTGTAGCCACTGAGCCATAAGGAACACCCCTCTCCTTCTCTGTCCAGTGGGAAGCCAGGAGTTCCACCAGCTCCCAGCTATGAGAAGGGTACTCATCACACCAAGAACCAGAAAAACCCCAATTTGGATGAGAAAAGATAATCAACAGATGCCAACACTGAGATGACACAAATGTTGGAATTATTTGATGAGGATTTCAAAATGGCCATCCTAAAAATGCTTCAAGGAGCAATTATAAACAGGCTTGATACAAAAGAAAAAATAGAAAGTCTCAGCAGAGAAATAAAAGCTATGGAGACAAATTGAAATTTTAAAACTGAAAAATATAGTAACCCCAAACCCCCGAACCAAGCAAAACAGAGCAAAAAACTTACAGGATGGGCTCAACAATAGCTTGAAGAGGACAGAAGAAAGAATCAGTGAACTTGAAGATAAAAACAATAGAAGTTATCCAACCTGAATCTCAGAGAGAAAATCAATGGAAAAAAAATGAATAGAGCCTCAGGTATGTTTGAGACTATAACAAAAGATCTAATATCTGTGTTGCCAGAGTCTCAGAGGAGAGGACAAAGAATGCAGGGCTAGAAAAGTATTGGAAGAAATAGTGGCTGAAAATTACCTAAATTTGGCAAAATATATAAACCTAGAGGTTCAAGCTGAACAAACCCTAAACAGTATAACCCAAAGAAATCTTGGCCAAGACACATCATGATCAAACTTCTGAAAACTAAAGACCAAGGAAAGGCTTCAAAAGCAGTGAGAGAGAAATGACACCTTACCTATAGGGGAAAATAATTCAAATGACAGAGGATTTCTCAAGAACAATGGAGATCAGAAGAAAGTGCAACATTTTTCAAGTGCTGAGAGAAAATGACTGTCAACTCAGAATTCTATATCTATTGAAAATATCCTCTAGGAATGAAGAAGAATAAAGCCATTATCAGATGAAGGAAAACCAAGGGAATTTGTTGTGAGCAGTACTATCATAAAATAATGGCTGAAAGCAGTTTTTTAAACAGAAGGGAAATGATATAAGAAGGTATCTTAGAACATCAGAAAGAAGAAAGGACAATGGAAAGAGTGAAAATATGGGTCAATGCAATTGATATTCTTTTTTCTCTTGAGTTTTATAAATTATCTTTGGTGGTTCTCAAATGTCTGATGTGACTCAGTGTATATAGAAGAAATATTTAAGACAATTACATTATGAAAGAGGGAGAGCAAAGGGATTTAAAGAGAGTTAAGCTTTCTACATGCTACTTGTACTGATAAAGTATCAACACTGAAAGGCTGTGAAAATTATATATGTGAAAGAATGTAATACCTAGAACAACTACTGAAAGGCTGTACATAGAGATACATCTCAAAATCACTGTAGATAAATCAAGATAGAATTCTTAAAAAAGTTCAAACACAAAACAAGTGAATAAAGAGAACCACTGAAAATTATTCAAGGAACATTGGAGAAGATAAACAAGTTATCCACACGTTAATGAAAATGATCTATTATTTGCTTTCTTCCTAAAATCCAGTTGAGGAGTGCTGCATAGAGTGAGTGAGTATTTTATCTGAAGTGGAAAAGGTAGTAGTCAGTTTGGAGCTGAGGTCACTCGAAGACAGAGGACTGGCTTACAGGACCCTGTTGGGTGAGGTGCATAGGGATGGTTGAGCATGACCATAAGCAATGAAGGAACTGGGCCAGGAAAAGTAAGAGATGGAAAAGGAGCACCAAAAGCAGATTTAAGCAAGGAGAATTTTACTTATTTCAATTTTTTTGCCTGGCATGGGCCCTTCATCCAAGTTGGAAGGAAGCTTCCTTTCCATTCCTTCTTGTACCTCCTGTATTGTCACCCACATCTTCTACTTTCTGGACTTAAAATTCCAGGGTATTATGCATTAAATTAAATAATAGGATAATTAGGTTATTATGGAGAGAGTGTGGGCCTAGCTGTCATGAAAACATCAATTTTTTTGGCTAAATAAATTTTGAGTTGCAAACAACAGACTTAGCACTTGTCTTTTGGACAAGTTCCTCTATGGTTGGGGATACCTGGGTTCTGCTGAGATGGATGCTCAGCACTAATGATCAGAGAACATCCGCTCATGGAATTTGTCAGCAAGCTTCGAGGTGATATTTTTTTCAGCAGAATATAATGGAAAGTTTAGCTACACTTTTCACAAACAGAATCAACAGCTGCAAGGTTCTATAATCTATTAAAAGGAAAGTCAAATCTGGACCTTGGGATTCAGGGTTGGAGTGGAAGCCCCCCTTTGCAGTGAGCGAAGTATACCCTTCTATAGGCTAAATGTAAATAGGAAATAGAGAAACACACACGTACACATACACTTCTCATGAGGCCAATTATTCTTTTAAAATTGTATTATCCACAAAGCATTTTTAGTTTGAGTAAAGTTTACAGTGACAGAGAACAGGGATAATTTTCTTTCTCTCTCTCTTTCTTTCCCTCCCTCCCTCCCTCCCTTCCTTCCTTGTAAGAGGAAAGGACAACACCATTCTTCCAATCTGCTGCTTTAGATATTGGGCCCAGATTGCTTTTCTATATAGCTCAACAGGTATTTTTTTTTGGACTTAATCAACTAAAAAAGGACTGTGGACATATAGTATAGTATGTCCGTTTATGTTGAAATCCACTTGTTTCCCAGCTATCATTAATGATTGCTGTCCCATAAACTCTATTATTTTTTTAAACCAAAGTAAGTTTTCTGAATTAGTTTTCAGGTGACTGAGGATCTATGTAGCAATATGATTATTTCTTTTCTATTTCAATATGGCTTCCCTGCTTCAATTCCATAGTTCTAGAATGAAAAGTCATCAAGTAAGAAAAAAGTGGAATATAAAATATTGTTCCTTGTGGCTTTAGAGTCATTTAACAAAACACAATATTTAGATGCATGATTTCTATGAAACTCACTAAATGAATTTCTTTAGAAGATAAACAATTCTTTTGTCCTGCACATCTGAGAAGCTCAAATATGTAATTAGTCAGTCCTGTGTAGTTTCAAAATAGGAACCTTCAACTTGAATAGAAGAGAGACGTTTTCTTGAATAATGGGTATGTCCAATTTTGGTTTCTTTCAGCATAGAACCAACCCCAGAGAAGCAGTCCCAGGGTGTACCCTTGCATTTATACTAATTAACTCCTTAGGCACTAGTGCCCTCCTGGCTTTAGATCAAATTTGTGATTAAAAAAGGAACAGGTTATTTGGTAATTATGCAGGACCAGAGAGCTTTATGAGGGGGGCTTGGTCTTGTTTTGTACTGAAGTAGCTAGAAATGAATTGTCCATTGTATTCCTCAGTATATCGTCTTTGAATGCTCTTGAGCACTCAGCCACAATTTTGAGGAAGGGATTGGCAAGATATTCAAGTATTTAAAATGTATATTTTGTATGTACATTTGGGATGGATAACCATTTTCATATATTTTGAAAAAGTCTGCTCAATTCACAATGAATAATCACTAAATACACTGCACAATTGAATAGAGTTGACCTTTTGAGAAATTCAGGGGTATGAATACAGGAGAAGACTGTGGTAAGGATGAGAGGTAGAATATGGAAATGCTAGCAAAACAGTTGAAGAATATGGTGAATTATCACATCACGTATCAGTGGTTTCACTTAAAAGACATTTATACATTTCAAATTATATCTTCAAAATATAAGCTTTTAAAAAGAAAGATATGTTGATGGCATTCTAATGGCTTCCATCAAAGTGGAAGAAATGGGTCAAGAAGGTTCTATCTGTGTCCATTGCACAAGGTTCTATACCTATTACATTATGCATGCGGAAGTATGGATTTGATTTTGCTTGTTTACGTGGAATAAAGTCCTATAAGAACTGCTGGGAGGGGTTTTTCTTTCCTCATGCCAATCATTGCAATCTACTTATAGCAATTTTTACCTACTCAAACCCTACCTAATAAGATGTTATGAGTATGATTTATGAATATCATTTGAATGCTTCCCAAATCAGATGGAGTGGAAAACAAGTGAATTCGTGAGTCATGAAGAAGAATTCATTTGCTTATGATACTGTTTTCTATTTAAAGTCTTATATTTAACACATTGAGATAACTTCAGCAGGGCTCCGACCTTCTGCTGTAGCTGTTATTATAGCTGTGGCAAAATGACTCTGATACACAGTGGCTGCTGAGTTAGCCAGAGCGTAGATGCATCTCTGCTCACCCCATACCGCATGAGCAGAGAGGAAATGCCCTGTTTCTCACTCTTCACCTTCTACTATTCTGGGTAGTTTTACTTATGTCTTCAAAAGTTAAGACATGCTTCTTTTCCTGGGGGCAACCTCTCTGAGTGAGAAGTATAGCTAGGAGTGTGGCTATAGCATCTTGTTTGGAATGTGCTAGAAACAATCGGACATTCTTTTCTCTTCCTCGCATAAGACTAAGTGTCCATTTAGTCTTTTAAAATAAAACCATAGTGGAGTATCTGATTTTTTAACCATTACAAGGTGCGGTAAATGAAATGGTAAAATGTAAATATACTTGAAGCAGCAGTAACATTTTAATTTTAAGTAATAATGGAATATGTTTTGCAGTCACTTGCATATGCAAAGAAATGGGTTGGACAAAGATATTTTGCTCAAGTCTCAGTCAATGATCTGATAATCGGTGCAAAATTAAATAAGTTGTTGGTGCATGTCTCATTTGGAATAAGTGGAAGACCTGGAAAAAAATTTAATGCAGTTAAGCCGATTAAAATGTTGTGTCACCCTCCTTTAAGTTAAAACCATTTGTTCAAAGAAAAGAAATATTACCCTGTGAAGAGCATGGGCTTTAATAAATATTTATTGAACTGTAACATCTCATTTGATAAGAGTATGTCTCCACCATGCTCAGCATTTTAAAGACTCTACTGGCAGCAGGATTACTTTGCTTCAGAAATGTAGCAGGTGAATTGTAATTGTCCAGCCAAAGTTGGAATCAGTTCACTAGGACTATCCCCTATGTTTATCCATTGCAAGTAATGTCAAGAGGTGAGATGTTTGATGAAGGGGGTATGATTTCTCATCTATGAAATGCTATTCTCGTTTGTTCCTTTGGGGACTGCAGCTGTCAAAAGGAAAAAAAAATAGAGAAGCTAAAAAAAGAAAATCTTTATGTGAAGAGAACCATAGAAATGTCTATGTAATCCAGGTTTTAAAGAAAATTTTATAAATCTTGGTTAAAAAAATATGAGCACTTTATCCTTTTTGAGTCAACCACGTATAGTAAAATATACTGTTGGAGTGGTCACCAGGCATTCTGTGATTAACAAGTCTATATTGATCCCTCCTTATGAGTGCAGTGGACTGAGAGCTTTTGGATAGTCACATTTCATGGAAAACCATTGACTCCTACTTTCTTCCTGTCTCCCACCTACAGATTTAGTCCCCTGGTAGTCCTAGAGTATCTTTTAGCTCTTTTAGCTTTCCAGTTCTCACAGAATATTTTGGATGTGTTCTCCCACAGGTAAAATATTTTATTTTACAAAATTTTATGCTTCTAAGATGACACTGTATTGACAAAGTTAAAAAAAAAAGTGTGAAAATTTTATGTAGACCATTAGCTCATTTAGTTTGACAATTAGCCAGAATCAAACGTACTTTGTGTATGAGCTATAATTAATATTCAATGACATTGAAAGAGCACAGTTTTAATGTCTAATGTAAAAAATGGATTCAGTGTTTGGATTCATTTGGAAAGCAGAGGCCTACCTAATTGTTTGTAGATAACTATGTTTAAAAAATTTTTATTAAAAATTTGTAAAAAACCACCTAGGCTAATGTCTATTTATCTGGAGAACTTGTTGGCAATTGATTATAAACACACGTTTAGCTAACAAATCAGTCACATAAATAGATTAGAATTAAGCTATCAGAGTTTTTAATTTTAATCATTTCTAACTAATAATACAAGGTATTTACAGTTTTAAGTTTTTGCTGCAGTTTTGAAGATAAGCTGTGCTAGCAAAGATGGGTAAGCTTTTTAACTGGTTTTTGTTTAGTTCAAAGAGCAACACTATAGTAATTTTATCTTGGAATTGTGTGTATGTGTGTGTGTATGTGTGTGTGTGTGTGTGTGTGAGAGAGAGAGAGAGAGAGAGAGAGAGAGAGAGAGAGATGAAGCTATTCCTATCAGTTGCTTTTTGAATAGCACTTTATTCTAGCAATCGCTGACAGAGGAAAAAAGATCAAACCATAGAATGCCAAAGGAGGAAGAAATATGTTCCCTATTTTGATGAATAAGTGTTCTAATAACATAGAACTACTAAGAAGTAGTTCTAATAACATAGAACTACTAAGTAGTTAGCAGAGGTATCGTTAAGACTACCTAGGTGCTTTAGTTATCCATACTACAGCCGTAGCACGGGGTGTCCCCAGCCTCTACAACTCCTCCCTCATATTTCTGTAGCTGAATTAAGCCATAAGTGTTAAACATACTTTGAAATAATAAAATTAAAGACTGCCATTAAATCATTTCTCCTGTAAGTTGTGCCCCCTTAACAAATATATTGACTGAATGGGGGCACTCAATGAGCTTGATCTTGTTAATGGATGATCCACTCCTGAGAGAAAAGTGGGCACTTCTGTAAGTTGTAATTTTTTAAGTTTATGAACAAACCTTGTTTAGGATAATGAAGCAGTGATTTAATGAAAAAATGAACACAACTTCAAAACATCTTCTCTCTATAGGCAATGCATTAGGCAAATGGTCAAACACACTGAAGACATTTCATCCTTTCCCATTAGGAGAGTATCCTAGGAAACAAATACCAGGGATGTATCTCCTTATTCCTGTTTTATAGTCAGCCTTCAAGGACTGACTTTTTTAAAGTAATGCTTAGCACAGCGTTGAATCCTATGTCAGCCTTATAATTGGGAAAGGCTTTCAAGAGGAGGCAAGAAGTGAGGTGTAGGACATATACCTTATTGGTGGGAAAAGCATGGTGTCAGGCAGAAAAAGGTAACATAATTCTGCAGGGCATGGGGTTGGGGAGAGCTGAGAACTAATAGATGAACAAGTAACTCTCTGATAGTGTCTAAAGCATTATATAAAAAGTATGGGACCCAGCTGTTCTATACTTTATGAAGGCCAGAAAAGAAGGAATGAACTGAATTTGAAGTAAGAATTGACAAAGGAGGTTCTTTAGTACTGGAAACACATATGAAAGGAGGTTCTGTCCTTGTCCCTTGATACACACACACATACTCAGCTGTTATTCTCAGTTGACAGAGAACAGGCTGCAAAACCTTTTGAGGCCCTTCACAGTTTTATAGAAATTTGAAAACTAACTGAATTGAATTATGTGACTCCAAGAACAAAAAATTCTGGTAAACTATTCTGCCTTTCCAGACCCAAGGTCTTAAAGTCCTTTCAAAACAGTCAGGATATGCAAGGATCACTGGAAAGACAGTCTTCAGAGGCCTGTTACTTTCCTCTATTGTGAGCCAAATAGAGAGTTTACAGTTCATAGGCAGACATCTGGTCATTTGCAGTTAGGAGCAACAATTCACTCATCCATTCTTTTATTCCTTTTCTTTTTAAACCTTTTTATTTTTGAGTGGCTATTTAAGTGATAGAGTCTGACTAATTTCAGTAAAAAAAATGAATAACTAAAAATTTCCAAGTACATGCAATCATGTATATACATATACAATAAATTAAGATTATTGCCCTCATTTTATCAGTTTTATTTATCAGTCCACAGCTGAGCTCTCTGTCTCAGGTAATATAGATAAGCCTGGAACAAAATGGATGAGCATTTAGGATTCTATTATATAGAGAGTTTTGTATTCTAACTTGTTAACATATTTTTTAGAGCATTGTCTGTTTCATCTGACATTGAAAACAAGATTTTTACTTGGTGGATAATAATTAGTGCTTTTCTCCATGTTAGAAATTGTTACTTTCATTTTTTCACTGCAATGAACAGTCCCTAGAATAGAAACTTAGAGGGAGAATTACTAAGCCAAAGGGTAAGAACAATTTTAATGTTTGTAATGCTGCCAGATTGCTATCCAGAAATTCCATCAAGAGTGTATGAATATCTTTTTCCATTGTACCTTAACTGGTATTGACTGTCAGCAGCCCTCACAGTTTGGAATATCATTAAATGGTTTCTGATTTGAACAGGACTGACGAAATTATTCATATGTAGAAATGTTATCTTGGGCATGCGGGACTACCTCCCAAGCTTTTAAATTAAATACATTCTTCAAATGCTTTTGATTTCACGCACTTACACGTTCATTCACTAATTTGACAAATATTACCTATGTATTTGATAAGCTCCTACTATGTGCCAGGCTGTGACCTCTATTACAAGAATGGATGGTGAAATTTCCCTGTTCAGGTCACTATAAAGTCTTGCTTAGTTTACTACACCAACTTTTCTCTTGTTCTCCCTGGATCCAGTATTTCTTTTTCACTTTACCACTCTAATGATTAATTCTGTGTGTCAACTTGACTCAGCCATGGGGTGCCCAGAGATTTGGTCAAACATGATTCTGGTGTTTCTGCGAGGGTGTTTTTGGATGAGATTAATATTTAAATCAGTAGACGGAGTAGTGCAGATTTCTCTTCCTAGGTGGGTCAGCCTCATCCAATCAGCTGGAGACCTGAACAGAACAAGCAGGCTGAGGCTTCTCTCCCACCACGTCCAAGTAAAAGAGAATTCCTCCTGCCTAGCTGCCTTGGGACCGAAACCACATCACTGGCTCTCCTGGTTCTCAGGCTTTTGGACTTGGACTAGACCTACATCACCGGCTTTCCTGGGTTTCCCGTTTGCAGACAATAGATTGTGTGACTTCTTGGTCTCTGTAATCCCGTGAGCCCATTTCTTATAATAAATCTGTCTCTCTGTCTCTGTTTTTCTCTGCCTCTTTCTGTTTGTCTCTCTATCTAGGAGATACATGTGTATTTCCTATGGGTTCTGTTTCTCTGGAGAACCATGACTAATACAATTACTATGGCTAGAGTAATCTCTCTGCAAAAATCTAGTAATTCTGCTTTCCCCCTTGGAATTATTTAGTGAGTTCCCATTGCCTTGCAATAAACCTTAAACTCCTTAACATGGTTTTCTTCATGATTTAGTCCCTGCTTTCTACTTCTTTAATATCTCCCTCATTTCCTACACTCTCTCCATATTTTCATATTTATATTTCCTTGAACACTCTGTGCTCTGTCACCTTTCTGAGCCACCTTTCACGCTGTTGCAGCTTCTTAGTCATATTCTCACTGTCTTTCTTCTGCCTCATTTCTATCCATTCTTTAGTTCTCAGCTTAGACAGAAAGTCTTCTAGGAATCTCTTTCAATCCCTTAAATCTAGTTAAGGTACCCCAGCTACTTTCCCCATGTTAGCACTTACTATCTACCATAGTTGCCTACTTCCTTACCTGACATTCCTTTTGACATTGAGGGTCTGAAGGCAAAAATGGGCACCGAGGGTCACAATCTCTACACTGAGAGATGACTTTCAGACTTCAACTTCTCTTGTTTGCCAAAGATGAGTTGCAACTTTCTTGATTTGTCCAGCTCTGCCTTCATTTGATTTTTTAGCCTTAAAATAACCTCATTTAAATTACACATATCTTTCTTATATGGGATTTAATGTAGTTTGGGATTAAATATACGGGAAATCTGTACATAATGAAAAAGAGAGCAGTGCAGCTTCATGTGTTTTTTCCTACACAGACGATGTTTCTGCCATTTTTACCCTGGAACACAGCTTCTAACACAGTGACTGACATAGTCTAGGCTTCTAATGGACTCTTGCTGTATAAATAAATGGAAGCGTTTCATGAGATTTGAGGGTTTCCTTTACCTGCTATGTGAAATTGTTGAGGCCGCAAATCAATTACTTTTTACTCAATGAAACTGGTGACACTTTTAGCAGACGTGAGTCATGCCACTGCCACTGATCACAATATTACACAAATGTAATTCCAGAAGCTTAGCCTCCCATCTATTAGGTGGATTGTTTAGGTACAGCAATCTAGTGCATTCTGCCTTACCGATAATGACTTTTCTATAACCATGCTCTGTATCAATGATTCTCAACTGGGGATAATTTTACCCCGCAGAGGACACTTGGTAATATCTGGAGACATTTTGATTGCTGTGATTTGGGGTTGGGCATGGAGGTGCTACTGGTCTCTAGTGGGTAGAGGCCAAGGATGCTGGTCAACAGTCAACCCTGCACAGTACAGCCTCCACAGCAAAGACTCATCAGCCCCAAATACCCGCGGAGCTGAGGTTAAGGAACCCTGGTCTACATAAATCCAGAGAAAATTCGTGAAGAGCAAGCTGTCTAAAGTGATGGTCATGCTTGGTACCTCTGGACTTCTTAGGTTGTTGCCTATTATCTGACCATTAAAGGAAAAACAAAAGAAGGGAACCAGGCAGCCAAATGATACATAGTATTATTGCGTGGGAGCTGTTTTGGTGCTGTATTTTAACTCATTAACATTTAAAAATTGTTATGCAGCAGAAAAATAATTATGTCCTTGTAACATTGAAACAGAATCCATTTTTCCAAGCATACTTTTTTTTAAGGGCATTTTGCTGAAACACCAACTGTTTTACACGCACAGTAATCACATTGCTGTTGAGTTTATTGTGTTTTGTTAGGACACACTTTACAGTGTGGAAAATGCATTTTAAAGTAATTCCTCTGAGTGCAGTTACGGAAAAGAACAAAGGTATGCGTTATTTTTGTGAGTGAACAGTTAGTTGCATAGTGACCCCCTCTGGCAGATGAAAGGTGCAGTGGTTTCTCTAGGTGGTTTCTGGAAAGTTCAGTATCTGAGTCTTTGAACTTCATTGAAGGAATGAGGAAACTAAAGAAACAAAATGGGAAATGGAGAAAATTTAAGGGGCTCTGAAGATGTCAATCCCCTTCAGGACTGTGGCCCTTCATTTTCCACTTCTATTGCCCTTTAAAGCATTGGTTCTTGACCTGGTTTCATGGACCTACATATCCACATATGGAATTTCAGGGGGTTTCTGAGTCACTGGAAGTGTATACAAGATTGCTATGTATACAAATTTAAGAATTTTTCAGTGAGAGGGGTTCACATCTTTATCAGAATCTTGAAAGGATCGTGACTTGAGAAAGTTTGAGACAATTCTTTAGGAAAAGCACGTGTTCTACTGTAGGAATTTTGACATTTGTGTGGCTTTAGGAGAAGGTGTAATATGTTTAAAAGGGAGCTGCTTAATCACTAGTGGGGTCTATAGCAACTGCCCTGTTTGTAGACCTGGTATGGGATGCCTGAGGCATAAGGTTTGCTTTGTCCTGTTATTCTATTGCTGCACAAAAATGGGCACCGAGGGTCACAATCTCTACACTGAGAGATGACTTTCAGACTTTTACTCCTCTTGTTTGCCAAAGATGAGTTGCAACTTTCTTGATTTGTCCAGCTCTGCCTTCATTTGATTTTTTAGCCTTAAAATAACCTCATTTAAATTACACATATCTTTCTTATATGGGATTTAATGTAGTTTGGGATTAAATATAAGGGAAATTTGTACATAATGAAAAAGAGAGCAGTGCAGCTTCATGTGTTCTTTTCCTACACAAGAGAATTCTGGTCTGGTCTTGATTACACTGAAGTCTCATTTATATGCTCCTTAAAAAGTTAATATATGCTCCTTAAAAAGTTAAAGCTGGTCTCTTTCCAGGTGCACTGACATCTCTCTACATCATCAGCCTGCATGTGGAACAGAGGGGAAGGGCAACAGTAGCTCTTGTGGTTTACTTTGGAAACATGCAAATTTGCTGTCTCCCATGACAAAATTACGCAAGAACTGGACACACACTAATCCTCAATTTCCCTTTCTTTAGAAGTTGCCAGTTGTGTCTGACTTTCTCTTGTTGTGCAGTTTGAACAGTCACGTTCTCTAGAATGCTTGCCATGGGGGTTGGGCAAGGCAGAAGGGACTGCTGTGTTATTAATATAATATTTCCCTACTTTCGACATTTCTGTGTTCTTGAGAGAGGATTATGTGTTTATATTATTATTAAGTCTTTATAGTCACAATTCAGCGAGGGCTCCTAGACCCATAAATAGGTAAACTCCGATCATCAGAATAATAAAAGGTGGCAAACTTATATTAAAATAAACTGACTATGGAAAGGCCCTAAATAAATATATTTTGAATTGGATGCATTCTACTATGACATATATTCATTGTGGATTGGAAGTACTTATTCGGTGCTATACTCAGAGAATTTTTTCTTTATCTTAGTTCCTGATTATAAATCATGGATATACAATGTTTGATCTGTGCAGAAATTGATGAATATAAATATTAAATGATGGTGTTTTAGTATAGCACCATATTTTCCTCAATATCTTATTTAGGAAGTTTCTTCTGAAGATATTGGAAGATCAAATACCGTATCATACGATGGTCTAACATGAAACTGAGAGTTCAGTGTGGGTCATCGGCATGAAAACTCAGATGCAATCTTTCTTTTTAAGTATCTTCAAAAAATCTGTCAAAAATTTCTGTTTATAAGGGCCATGGTTCAGAATACTTTATGGCTCATGTAAAGTATGAGGTGACCTTTTGTGTTTAAAAATGACTTTAGCTTAGGATAACATTGGAGCTCTGGAGAGAACTCAATTCAACTTTTGCAAGTAAGGAAGCACTTGGGAACAAAGGTTAATTTAGGTTATAGCTGCATCAGCACCAGATAACAGGTACTAAGGCTCCAGAATCATCCTGGTTGTTCTACTGGGCATTGCACCAAGTTGGTTAAACAAACACAATGGAACTCACACCAAATTATCTACTTAAGGTCAGAGCATGCCCTTTGGATATAATTTACATCAATAAAAGTGGTATACGAATAAATATTAGTATAGTAAGTTGTAGCAATAGTAATAGTATTCATAGTCCTTAGCTGGGGTTCAAAAGGATTTAAGAACATATTCTTTCAAATTGTATTATTGTTAAATGACACCAATCTAAGGAATCGCCTTTTCTTTTATGTTTTAATTTCAATAAATTCTGTATGTATTTATTGAGTGCTCACTCTATGTATATGCTACATAGAATAT